>NC_133618.1:254907889-255257889 GCF_048593235.1 Sminthopsis crassicaudata
CCCATGACTAGGAAGATTTTAGCTATCTTGTAACAGGAAAATCATTGGGGTGCTCAAGCAATGTGTGGTGTACTTTAAGAAAATTTGGGAACTAAGAATCAAAATGAGGGAGTAACAGCAGAAACACATTCACCTTCTCCCACAAACCATTCTAAATTCCTTTAAATGATGACTCTAAACAAATTTTAGAGCATCAGAACATCCAAAAAAACTGAGTAGAACATTTTCTTGCTGAAAGCAACTTGGAAGGTCAGCAAAAAAAGTCTGTGATACCTCTAAAACAGACTTTACACCAGGGCAATTAGGAATGTTTTGGTAGGAGGGAAGATTAATTGTGCTTAGAGGAATTTTAACAATATTGGTGTTATACCTGTTATTTATATTTCCAGAAAAGTTTATAGGGACTCCTTGATTGGAGGAAATTAAATTAACATTTTTTTTTAGGAGAAAGAGATAATTAATGTTAATTCTGATAGAGTTTTTTAATGCAAAATTAGGACAGTCCTATGCATATCTATATTCTATGTGCAACCTAGATCTAGGCACAAAGTATATTTATTCCTTTGCTGTCTATAATAAAGTTGTAACAGGTATTTCTTAGTCCTCTAGTGATAGATTGGTTATTGAACATCTTAAAGTAAAATGTTTGTTTAATGTTGAAATTAAAACCATCTACCTTAAATATGAAGATAAGCTGTGAACTTTTTAGGATGAATCTCTTACTGTGTTATCAGTGTACGATTATAGTCAACACTTATTTAGAATATGTGATCCTTGGGAGCTAGATTTACCTGAAGCTTTGATTAATGAGATTTGCTATTTGAGATAAAATCTCTTGAGAATGTAGCTGATATTATTTGGGAGTTTTGAATTTAGGTGTGATTGTCTGATGGATCTTCAAGTCAGTACCATCTGAAAGAAATATGCTACAAGCTACTTAGAGGAATGTGATTCTGAACTGCTATAGGTAGAGGTTAGTATCTAGGCAAGAGTTGGGAGGACAACTTTGGCCTCTGCTTAAGGTAGGATACCTCTGACTCAATTTCCCAATGGTATTCTTTTGAATAAGAACCCACCTGATTATTCCTGAGTCTGGTTATAAGATGAAATTGTTACTGCCAGATTAGTTGAAAATTGTGGCAATTACCTAAAATCAAACTGAGTTAAGGATGCTTGATCCTGTCATATATGTGCTCTCAGGCTGAGGCTTAAAGAACCAGTTTTGATGATATTATACTCATATTCCTGCTTCTTACTCTTATAGTAAATTTCTATAATAAGAGTAAGGGGTCAGTAGAAGCTATGAACACAATTCAAGTAGATATGATTGCAGTTTTCAATCTGAAAATATGTGGTCATTATATCCTAAATAAGACAAGAATTTGGCATCTCTGTTACTAGATGCATATTCTGTTTTTCTCTTTTATCATTTCTGTTGTTGCCGACTTTCATAATAGACATCTATCCCAGATGGGAGCTGGGGACATAGAACTCCCAATTTATAAGTTGAATAGGCTCATTAGATTCCAGGCCTTGATCAAAATAATTAAGGCAGTGGATTGGTTAGCAAACCAGGCCCTGAAGGATTGGAGACTAAGGATGAGAAGGTTGAGGAAATGTATCAAGAAGAAAGGTCTTTAAAGGCTAATAAATAAGAGGAAGTATTGAATAGGATAAACTGAGTGAAGACCTCTCATAAGAATGTGGCCTCAAGACCTATATTCTAATTAAAACCTGAAACTCTGCAATAATAAGTTGTGCTATAGCCAAAAGCCACAGGTGTTTGCTTATCTTAGATAAATAGCATTAAGTTCCTAATATGGTAAAGTGTGTCATTGTCTCTGGGTAGAATTTTAGTTAGTCTCTGGGTAGATTTCCAATTTCAGTGTTAAACCTGGACTCCTCAGCCAATGAGGGAAAAGGTCAAAAGGGAGTGGGAGGGGCTTCCACATTAGGTTCTATATAAATCTGTGTTTTGCAGTTGTGCTTTGCATTCCTATACTGACTACTGTCCTTGGGCTTGCCTTTTCTTGAGAGATGATAATAAATCCTTTTTTGCTTTTTACCTTGAGAGTCTTTGGTTTTAACTTGGGTAAGGGTTGCTGTCCCACACACTCATAATTCTGCCTGTGGCCTACATCATCTTTTTAATCCCTTTTGGGGTTAGCCTGCTATGGCCTTCTGCCTCATCTTATCTTTTTCCATGTTAGATCACTAACTCTTTAGGATGCTAAATTCCTCTATGGATGCCAGTCAATGGCATAATTCTACCTCATGACCTATTATTCCCTCTCTCCTGACTAATTGTCAGTCCACTAAAGAACTTGTCTTTTCCTTTGTTATAATCCCTTTCGTTGGTAACTCTATGCTCTCCCAAATCTATTTCATATTACTATTTGACTTCTTCATTTTTGTCTATAACCTCTTTTTGTAAATAAAGGTATCTTTTGGCAAACAACACTATTGTGAATTCTTCACTTGTGCTCTGTGCCTTGAATTTGGTACTTGAAACTTCTGGCCTTCTTGCCAAAAAGTAATGGTTTTCCCATTAAAAATCTGATAGAAATCTATCACAGAAAACAACAATCGAAAAAACCCACACCCCAATAATATTATTTTCTTTTTGTCCTACTCCTCAACTAAATCTGAGTAGAACCAAGAACCCAGCAGTATCTCAGAGTACACTCATTATCATTTTGTTCATTGGGTGGCAACTGGAAGATCTAAAGTAGGGGACATCAGGAAGTCTTTTTTGAGGACTATTTCATGTAAAACTCATATTCCTCAATTCTCTCTGAGATATGGGTGAGTGGGTGAAGCCAACTAAGCAAAAGATCTTGTTTTTTGGTTATCCAAAGGGTGTTTTGCATTCCCCTACATTACAAAGGGGAACTAATGTAACATCTGGCCATTAAGGATTTAAAACACATGCTTTTTTTTTTCTCAGTGTTTCTCTCCATTTTTTTTGTATGTGTATGCATTTTGGTAGAATTTCCCATGTTTTCCATGAGATTTGTGGAATCTGTCTTAACCAAGCCAATGCCTCTGGCTTGATAGTTTGCCTGAAGTCTATGCTGCTCATACTCTCTGCATCCCAACATCTTGGAATTCTTCAGCATTTCCAGCATGTAAGGTAGGTTAACTCCTCCTGTGGGAAGCCCCAACCCCTACCCCTGGCATCAGCCTTGGTTTCCATCCTAATTCTCTGGACACTAATGTCCCAAATTCCAAATGTCCTTATCCCCATTTTCCACCATTTTCCTAAAGCCCCTATCCACCAATCCACAACTTCTCTCTAGAAGGGGACTCTCGGTGTTCCTGGCCCTCAGTTCTAAAACCCTCCCCATGGGACTCTGGGTGTGTAGAAGCATATGGTTTTTTCAGTTCACCTTAGATGAAAGATCCAAGGAGTCTTCCCCCTCCCCACCCACATCCTTTCACAATGTGAGATTGTCCTCCACATGGCTTGGGGGGATCTGGAAGACTCATCAAACAGGAACTGCCACTTTAAGAATTTTTATCCTTTCCGTGCTGGCGGTCCCCCCCCCCCCCTTCCCGTTCCTAACTGTAGGATGAGTGAATGGATGGAATAGAGAAAAGAGAACTCAAGTTATTATAACATGGAGAGACAGTTCTCTGCCACCTTAAACATTTTAGGGATCCAGAAGAATAGCTTTGAATGTCAGAAAATTTCAAAGTGGAGGCTAGCACTTTTGAAAAAACTGGCACTCAGAAGTTTCTCCCCAAAGATACAGCTTAAATTTGTGTTCATTTAAACTGGAAATCTAATTCTAAATTGTATGAGATTAAATTGTATTAGAATCTAATTCTAAATTGTATGCACCTTTAACTGGTGCATGCTAAAATTGTGAACTTGATTGTTTATGTGTGCATAAGATTTAAAAATAAGTATGCATTAATCTTTAATATTGAAGTATTACCACTGGAAATTTAAATCTGTATTTAAGCAAAGATCTCTGATAATTACTCAATGTAAAGAGGTCATGTTTGAATTTCCTTAATTAGATGCAGCTTATTTAAGGTCTGATGTTGTTTGTAAAACTGTATGAGCTATGTTTTAAAATGATATCAGCTCTGCTGGACATGTGCTATAAGTTTTGTGAAGTTTCACCTAAAATTATTTAGCTATGTTCTGATTTTAAGATAGTTTTGTTTTCTCCCTTGAACAAAGAAAGAATGTTACTTATAGGGACAGAAGGAAAAGAGCCTGACTTTTCCCTGTAGACACAGGGCTGGCCAAGTTGGATCTATAGAAATGAAGTTAGGCAACTGAAATTATAGTATAGAATTTATTAAGTCTTACCAAAAGTTTGAAAAGGTTTTAAAAAGCAATAAGATTAACAGTTTTCTTCCAGAAAGAAAGTCTCTCTCTCTCTCTCTCTCTCTCTCTCTCTCTCTCTCTCCTCTCTCTCTCTCTCTCTCTCTCTCTCTCTCTCTCTCTCTCTCTCTCTCTCTCTCTCTCTCTCTCTCTCTCTCTCTCCCCCCACATCCCATTCCTTACCTGACTGCAAGGATGGGTAAACAGATGCATCCTTCCCTCTCAGCCCTAGCTTCCCTCTTACTAGCAAGGTAATCAACCCTAGGAAATTGATATTGATATGGGAGATAAAATTTCCAAAGAGGAAAAATATAGTGAAATAGTTTTGAAATCTCTTCAGCTTTAAATTAGTTCCATTATTTAAAGAGACAGGAGAAAAACCAAACCCTCCTGAGAATTACAATTTAGCCATCACTTCTGAAAATTCTTGATCAGGATTTTTGGAAATTATATGAAATTGGGGGCTAAAAACTGTATACTAATTATTTGCATAATTTTGTGGTTTTATTTTAGATTAGTTCTCACCTTGGAATATGAGGACATAATCTATGCTTCCTCTTCACTGGATATGGGGGGAAGTGATTGCTCCTTAACCCCAGCCTAAGCCCTTTCCCCTATTTCACTAGTTGAGGAAAATGGAAAAAACCCACTCACTTGTGCTCAGCCCCTTTCAGGGCCCCTTGCTATTTTTCTTTTCCTGAGGCTGGGGTTAAGTGACTTGCCCAGGATCACACAGCTAGGAAGTGTTAAGTGTCTGAGACCAGATTTGAAATCGGGTCCTCCTGAATTCAGGGCTGGTGCTCTATCCACTGTGCTACCTAGCTGCCCCCCCTTGCTATTTAAATGAAATTTCTTAATTTTTAAATTGCTTCTGTTGTTTAAAGGAATAACCTATGTTGATTCCCTTAAAATATAATTAAGAACTAAACAGTGTTAATAAATGAATTTAGGTTTGTTATTGATATTTGAGTATCTTAAAGCAAAATCATTTGCCATCTACTTAATTATTTAAAACCAAACCTAAGAACCTGGTACTATTAGTTCAGTCAAAGGGATGAGCAAGTTTGCTAATGATCTATGTGATTTCCCAGAGAACCATAAGAGCTGTATCAAGGGTTAGTGATGCAAGGAACTTCTAAGAAAAGTTAGATATTTTTATTTTTGGTTAACTGTTAAGTTCTCTGAAAATTGTCATTTCAAAACCCATTTACTTCTACCATGATTTAACATTTATTTAATGGATATCCATTCCTTAACCAATATGATCTACAACTTTCTTAAATATCTAATGCAAGATTTTTAACCTGATTGTATTGGTTCTTTTGCTAGCAAAACTTCTAATAATTTCACATTTTTTTCTTTTTCTTTTACCTTCTGCTGTGCATATGAAAAAAAAAAAAAAAAGATGGCATAAGAAAGCCTCCTTCCACAGCAGTCCTGAGGGAGCTTAGATTATGCACAATGATTTGCAAACTTTTTTTTTTTTTTTTAAAGATCTGAGGCTTCTGATGTAAGACTTAGATATTTGAGATAAAAATTTTTGGGACCATAACTAATATTATTTCTTTTGAGTTTGAATTCAGGCATGGATGGTAGATCATTAAGTCAGTAAACCCACCAGAGTAATACCACAGAGCTTTCTCAAAAATGATATATAGAGGTTTGTTTGCTTCTGGGTAAAAAGGAGTTTGAAGGATATTTTTTGAGCTCTCCTTAAGGTCAGATCTTTATAACTAGATTTCCCAATTGTGCTACAGGAATGTTCCCCACCTATTTTGGAATTTGGCAATGGGGTGGAATTGTTATGACATGTATGGTCTTCATTTGTGAATTTGTGATTCATACTTGAAGTCAAATAGAACTAAGGATGTTTCAACCTGTTATGGTTTTTTTTTTCTTTTTTCTCTTGTAGCAAATTTCTATATTCAGAGCAAGTGGCAAGTGTCTAACATCTTGCTGTTTTTCATTTGAAATGTGTAAATGTGTAAATCATTGGGTAAGAGGAAAGTTTGGCCTAGTCATCTGCCTGTAACTAGATATAGAACATTTAACTATTGCTACAACTGATGGTGAGACCCAGCTGCTATTCTAATGTAGTGTGACTTAAAGTAGAGAATTTTAGGCAAGCAATCCTCTTATAAGATGTAACTTAAGGAGTATTTTATGTTACATCACTGTAAAAGTCAATTTTATTTAAGCTAACGTGGAATAACATCTGCTTGTACTATGTTTCTATGCACAGACCAAAGCTAATGCAGCCATGAAAGAGGATGCTGGCCAATCTATGTAGTCCATCTTATAAAAGACTCTGGCACAGAGAGGAATATACAATTTTTGTCCTCTGGGTGATTTAACTACACCAACCTACAAACAGCTTATTTTTACTGATCACAAACTAGGAGAATATCCACATCCAGTATCTCCAACAAAATGCAATTTCTGCAATCCCTTTTTTTCACTGCTCCAGTTCTGCTAGCTACTTCTTTATGGACTGGACTATCTCAAACTCCCTGCTTTTGATAGGCAATTGTAAGACTTCTTAAGGAAAGATTGACTCTCGATTACAGTTCTACTTCAAGTGGAGGTCTCTGGAAACTGAGATCTTTAGAAACTCCATTCCATGCCCTCTCCTTTTAATGATTACTTCTAGGTTTTCTTAATCAATTGAGTTGCAAGGTCTCTTCTTGCAAATAACAGTCTCTGCTAAAAGAGATTATGCCCAACCAGTTTTTTACAGAGATCTTTAAGTTAATTGCTTTCTTCAGGTTAAATCACTTCTTGATTATTCTTACCACATCCCAAGAATGATGTGCTCTTCTTTTAAGTACTCTCTCTCTAGCTCTCCATGCACAACTATATGGGCTCCCATAAGTAAAGAATAACTCTTTGTCCAAATTACAGGCTGAACGCGCTATTAAGAGGAATATTCCCAATTGGAAACCCTCAAGTAGTTATTTTTCTATACCAAATGTCTCACACTTTCCAATGATATTATCCTTAAACCCTACTTATTAGATCTGTTTTATTCTAGGCTTTGGTAAATTCACCTTTAAGTGATCAGCACTAGATGCTATATCAACCAGTTTCTGGGATATGACTCAGAAAGCACTGGATGCTGCTTCACTTAGCTCCTAGCCCCACAAGCTCACTACCCTTACAAATCAGGACTTTGTAGGATGGCTCAACTCTGTGTCCATTCCCAGAAAGAAGTAGCTTTAGAAGATGAGACCATCACCCCATATCCCAAAGGACTTTGAGCTCCATTTATTTGGGAGGGAACTTATTGGTGACTGGACCCTAACAAAATACCCTCCCCATTAAGAAGCAAACTGATCTCCACTATTGTGCCCTGGTAACCAACCTTGTACCCCCATGGTGTTTTCAAACTCTAGTCTCAATAAATCTCTGTTAAACTCCCTCCTCACAAGCCATTGTATTTCACTCCCAGTTTTTGGACATTACTTAACAAGTGTTTCTGGATTTGGCCTCTAAAAATTTTAGTCTCAGTCTCCTAGATATCCTCCTGTTTAGGAAATACCTTCACCAACTTTTTGAAAGATTTCTTTAACAAATTAAAAAAATTGGGACAGCTAGATGATGCAATAGATAGAGCACCAGCCTTGGAGTCAAGAGTACCTCAGTTCAAATCTGGACTTAACACTTCCTAGCTGTGTAATCCTGGACAAGTCACTTAACCCCAACTGCCTCAGCAAAAGAAAAAAAAAAAAAGAAAGAAAATACAAATTTAAAAAATTGAGGAAATGATGAGGTCCTGAGGAGCTAGGTTGGGTAACAAAGAAAGCCTGAAGATTATAATATTCTCTGAGGCAAGCAGGGAAGAATACTGATGAAGTCAGCTCAGCCTTACAGTCCCACTCCCCTGGAAATCTTTGGAGACTCTTTTACTGTATCCAATTAGAAAGTCAAGTTGTGATATCAAACTCCCCCTCCTCCTGAGATAAACTTTCTCCTATAAATCAGCCCATAGTCTACACCATCTTTGCTGAATCCCTTTTAGGGTTAGCTTACCATGGCATTCTGCCTCATGGTATCTTTCTCCTTGTAACAGCTAAATTTTTTAGGATATTATACTAGGATGGCATACTTCTACTTCTTGGCATATTCTCCATAAACTGGTTAATTGTGAGTCCACTAGGGAACTTAGTCTTTTCCCTTATAAATTGTTAAAACCCCTTTATTTGCTACCCATATGCTTTCCCAAATATAACCCATATTTACTACTCCTAGTATCTATTTTACCTCTTTATCTTGTCCAAGATTCTCTTCTCTTCTCATAAATAAAGGTACTTTTTGGCAAATAAAACACCATTTAGAATTCTTCACAAGTGTCTTAACACCCTGCACCTAGAATTTTGATCTAGAAATTGCTATTCCACCCTCATAAATAATATAAAATAGGAAATTACACAGAAGAGTAGATTATAACAAGAAGTTGAAAGCATTCAACAAATATTTATTAAGTTTCTAATATATGAAAGACATTGTTTCTTTTATAGCTCATATTTATTACAATCTCTGTAATCAAGGAACTTACATTTTAGTAAGGAAATAATACACACTTAAGTAAACATGAGGTAATGTGAAGAGAGAGAAAGCAGTAATTACTGGGTGAAACTAGGCATCACAGAGGAGGAAGTACTTGAGTTAAGATTAGAATAAAGGAAATTATTCTTAAATATTCAGATATTCTCAGAATCTCAGAAAGTATTCTCAGATAAAAGGTGAGAAAAACATGTATTTCATGATGTCCACAGAGAAGGGAGGCAATAATTGACTACAGTTATTATAATCTTCATTTTATAGATGAGGAAGTTAAGGTCAAAATTTCAAATAACTTGCCCAGCTAATAAGTTATGAAGGGGAATTTGAATGTGAGTCTTCCTGAATTCAAGTCAAGCAGTCTCTCTACTACACTAAACTGGTGATTTCAGGGAATAGTTAGTAGTCTTCATTGAATGAAGTTTTTGATGAGGAATAATAGGGGGAAAACAAACCTGGAAAGGTATGTAGGAACCAGATTATATAGAGGGCTTTAAATGTTAGGCTAAGAACTCTGTATTTTATTCTGAAAGCAAGAGAAAACTACTACAGATTTTTGAGTAGGAGAGTGACATGGTCTGCTTTTAGAGGATTATTTTGGCTCTGGGGATACAAGATAAAAGACAGTCACATGGATGACAGTGAAGAGCAGAGTAACTGCTTAGAAAGTTATTAAAATAAATAGTACAAGTGAGAAATATTGAGAGTTTGAACTGGTATGTATTTACTTTAAAATGGTAAGCTTTATAATAAAAATGAAAATATGATCCAAATTAAATTACCAAATTAAATATTATGCTAATCAAATTATTAAGAGGTTACTTTACAAACTTGACAAAATAATAATAAACTTCATTTGGGAAAACAAAAAGTCCAGAATATCAAAGAAAATGATGAAAAGAACAAAAAGACAGACCAATAGAACAGATTAGGTAATGGCTATTCATTAAAAAAATAGAATCCAATAATTCAGTGTCTGATAAAATGGAAAACATAAGTTACTTAGGGGAAAACATTATTTTTGTGAAAACTGGTAAGACTAGAAAGTAGTCTGGCAGAAATTACGTTTAGATTCCTACCTTATACCATACTTCACAATAAATGGATATGTGCCTTTAATACTCATTAAAACCAATATCAAAAATTAGAAAAGAAACAAATCATATAACTTTAATGGCTATGAATAAGATATATATTCTTAACTAAATAAAGAGACATGTAATTACAAAAAACAAAACAGTTTTGATTATATGAAACTGAAAAGCTTCTGCACAGACAACATTAATGCATAGAGGATAAGAAAAGAAGTAATGGAATGGGGGGAAAATCATTGTATCAAATTTCTCTGAAAAGGATTTATTATCCTATGTATAAACAATTAATGAACCATATATAACATCAGTAGTCATTCCCTAATAGATAAATGGTTGAATGATAGGAACAAAGAGTTCTCAAAAGAAGAACTGTGAAATACTCACAACCAGGAGAAAGACAGATAGAGACAGAAAGACAGAGAATGAATTATGAGTTCTATTTTGAACTTCTTAGTTTAAGAAGCAATGGAATATCCACACATGAGGCATTTGGCAATGCAGTTTCAGAGTTCTTGACAAACACTAGGTTTAGAGATATAAATTTGAAACTCATCTTCATACAGAAAACTGAACCACACAAACCAAGCAAACAGAATGTAGGAGGAGAATATTATCTATCATAAGCCTTTAGGGACATTCATGTTTGAGGGACAGAAAAAGGATGATGACATAGCTGAGAAGGCTAAGAAGCAGCAGTCCCACAAAGAGAAAGCAATACTGTAAAAAGCTAAGTGAACAGAGAATATACAGAGGCTATGTAGAATGACTGTGTAGGATGTCTAGGACAAAGATTGAGAAAAAGCCATCTGCTCTAATGAAATAATGTCTGTGCTTTGCAAACTTTAAAGCACTAAATGCTTTTGAACTTTAAGCTATTGTTTGAACTTTAAGCTATTGTTATCATTTAGCAAAACAGCAACAGCTAATAAGTACTATGCAAACTTCAAAATCCCATGTAAATGCTAATTATTATTATTATTTTTGTTGAGGCAAATGGAGTTAAGTGACTTTCCCAGGGTCATACAGCAAGTAAGTGTTGAGTGGCTGAGACCAGATTTGAACTCAAGTCCTCCTGACTTCAGGGCTGGTGCTCTATCTACTGGACCACCTAGCTGCCCCCTAATTATTATTTTTAAAGCAATTGGGTCAAAAATAAAACTTCACAGGGATGAGGATTTGGAAATAAGGAAGTAAAGGCAACAAGAAGAGAAAACTTTTTCTAGAATTTTGGCTATAAAAGGGAGATGAAATACAAGAAGATAGCAAAAAAACTAAGAAGGGGTCAAGTGAAGGGTGTCTGGTATTTTTTTTAAGATGAGGGAGACCTGTGAATGCTTGTAGGCAACCAGAAAGGAATAAATAAAAAAGGAATGGTTGAAAAGTATGCCATAGAAAGAATGGTGGGAGAGGAAGACACTGGAAGAGATAGGATCAAGGATACAAGTAAAGAGATTGGTTTTTCAAAGGAGAAATGCTGGAAGGAACAAGCTCTCACAGAAGACTGGAAGCACAAGTAGAGGGGTTTAGCTTTCCCAAAGATGAACAAAAGAAGAGAAGGTAGAATATGATGAATAATGGGGGAGAGTGGAATTTCATGATGAATGTCCTCATTTTTCTCAATAAAAGTAAGAGGCAATGTCTTTTGCCTAGAGGGAATTAGAGGTAGTATAAAGAACTTGAGGATATACTAAAAATAGGTAAGAATAAGCTATAGTGTAGTAAATATACACTGTAAATTAGATGATCAAGGAGGAAAATGCCATTTAGTTTACTTTGAAAATTATGCAATTTGATTAGATGAGAAGGCAGTGAGCAAGTGGCAGAATTTTTACCCTTCTGAATTTTCCTATTTCTTTCAAGGACAAAAGCATCCTTCCAGTCATCCAGGTTCACAACCTTTTAAAGTCATGTTTTCCTTCCCAAGCACCCTTGCACTACTTATCCAACCAGATGCTGAGCCTTGTTGATTGCACCTATACAACTTTCATAATTGTTTTCTTCTCTTTACACATAGCTACCACTCTAGTTCAAGTCAGCATCACTTCTTTTCTAGATATTTGTTATAGTCTCTTCATTGATCTTGCTACCTCATTTCTCCCCTTTTCAATTTGTTCTCCACACAGTTGTCAAAGTGATATTCCTAAAACAGATTTGTTGTTTTACTATTCAATAAAGCCTAGTGGCTATTACCTCAAAAAATTACCTCTACAAACTCTTCTTTTTTTCCATTTAAAGCTCTTTATCATCTCATTCCAAACTATTTTTCAAAGTGAATCATACATTATTCACTTCAGCTGTATTCTTTTCTTTTTTGAATGTAGGAAAGATTTATTTTACATTCTTGCAAAAATAGGTGCCTAGGTGAGTAGACACACCTTTGAAACTCCAAAGGCTAGCTGTAGTCTTGTTAGTGCAGCCAAACTGTTTTTTCTTATTTCTTTTTTTATATATATAAAATTTTTAAAATTAATTTTATAATTATAAAATTTTTGACAGTACATATGCATAGGTAATTTTTTACATTATTCCTAGTATTCCTTTCTGTTCCGAATTTTCCCCTCCTTCCCTCCACCCCGTCCCCTAGATGGCAGGCATTCCCATACATATTAAATATGTTATAGTATATCCTAGATTCAATATATATATATATATATATATATATATATATATATATATATATATATATATATATATATATATATGCAGAACCCTTTTTTGTTATTTCTTACACATAAACACATTATCTTCCAAATGCAAGCCTTTGTACTAACCATGCCCAGAATGCACCCTTTATTACCCTTACCTTTTAGCTGAATAGCTCAAGCTAGGCATATTTCAGAAAAACTTGGAAAGACTTACATAAACTGATGCTGAGTGAAGTGAGCAAGAACCAGGAGAACATTGTGTGATGATCAACTATGATTGATTTAACTCTTCTCAGCAATAAAGTGATCCAAGACAATTCCAAGAGACTCATGTTGCAAAGTACTATCCATATCCAGAGAAAGAATATGGAGTCTGAATACAGATTAAAGCATATAATTTTTTTGTTTTATTTTGTTCTTTGGGGGTTTTCCCTTTTTTTTTTTTTTTTTTGTATTTCTTGTTGCACATGATTAATGTGGAAATATATTTAACATGAATGTACATATATCAGTTAGACAGAAGAAAAATTTAGAACTCAAAATTTTATTAAAAATGTTGAAAGGTGGTACAGTGGATAGAGCATCAGTCCTGAAGTCAGGAGGGCCTGATCTCAGACACTTAACACTTCCTAGCTGTGTGACCCTGGGCAAGTCACTTAACCCCAATTGCTTCAGGGAAAGAAAAAAAAAACAAAACTTGAAAACTACCTTAAAATGAAACTGGAAAAAATAAAATAACTATTTATTTAAAAAGGAAAAAGTTTTTAAAAATTCAATAACCTACCCCAAACACTGCATTCTTCACAAGACTTTTTTTCTGATTCCCCCTAGCATCTAGTGTCTCCTTTCCAAAAAGACCTCGTATTTACTTTGTATATTTTTTCATGTGTGCAACATTTCTCCCACTGAATGTAAGTTTCTTGAAAGGAACAACCGTTGCATTTATTTCTTTGTATCCCTAGTACCTAGAACATAGTAGACATTTTATAAGTGCATGCTGGATATTTTGTTAACACCTATCACAGTTTGTGCTACTCGGGATCAAATGAGATAAATATATGTAAAACACTGTATCTTAAAGTGCTATCTCAAGGCAACTTTCAATGAAGCACTACAATTAAGCACTAGAATTATAAAGATCTGAAAAATTCAAATATCACAGGAGCATTTTGATTGAAATAGTAGTAATTGTGATTATTTTGTAATTTAAAAATGCACAGTGTTTAAAATATAATTGTTTCAAAAAAGTGTGAATGTATGTTATTTTGTATGCCTTTTATAATAAGTAGAAGTATTATTTTATAGAGTTACTGAACATAAAAACCAACTAATTCTGGAAAGTTTCTGGGATTATAAAGATTAAATTCTTTTAAATATTGGTTTAAGATTCTGAGCAGCAAAAAAAATTTTTTTTTGAAGTGAATAAGTTTGACTATATTATTTCAGGAAAATTTGCCCCCAGATTTAAGTCATTTAGGTAGTGAACCAAGAATTGTTTCTAGGCAAGACTGAAATTTACTATATCATTAAAGAGAACAAAAAGCTTAGTGAATGAACTATTTTAAGGCTGATAAAAGCTAACAAAGAAAAATGAAAATCTTAAATTGAGGGAGTTATTTGTAAGGCACAAAGGTGGCTATACTAATTTAAAACTGTCTCTAATCAAAACTACATTTCAGTCTTGAGCACTTTTTTATGGAAAATTCAGATTACTTAGATAAAACTTAAATTTAAAATATAGAGGGGCAGCTAGGTGGTGCAGTGGATAGAACACCAGCCCTGATATCAGGAAGACCAGAGTTCAAATCTGATCTCAGACACTTAATACTTCCTAGTTGTTTGACCCTGGGCAAGTCACTTAACCCCAGCCTCAGGGGAAAAAAAAAAAAAAAAAAAAAAAGATTTTGTAAAACAAATTAAGAGGAAAATTTCAGTAGAAACAATACTTTTACAAACCACACAGACCTGAATGACTCTAGACTATACTAAGTAACTTCAAATAGCATTCTCTTACTTTGGATTGGATTAAATATTTTATATAAAATTTTAAATGGTCACTATAAATGTGAGAACATATAATACAACATCTGTGAAACCCAGCTGTAAATATTTTCATACTTTGTAAATAATGTTCTGGTCTTGGCATACAAAAGCATAATTTCATTCTCTTAAAGTCATGAGAGGCAAATTTTACATCTTCATTAATGAAGGTTTTAAAATCTCTTTCCACAATGAGGATGCATTGGAGAATTTCAATGAGGCAGCTTTGCAATAAATAGATTTGATATTGATAAGTCTTAGAGGTTAGTCCACAAAATATAATGGGCATTTATTTGGCACTTTAAGATTTACATATCTCACCTAATATAAAACTAAAAATAAATTGGTGCAATGGAAGTATAATTTACAGATTATCATACCCATTTTATAGATGAGGAAATAGACTCAAAGATGTGATTTGCTCATGGTCATGTAGCTAGTAAGATTAAAGGAAGGATATAAACTCTAATACTTTGTAATTTCAATCTAGTTCTCTAAGCATTATACCATAAGATAGTATGTAGTATTCTTCCTACAAATGGGATGTATTTCAAAAAAATTTCTAAGTCATGTTTTTGGCAACTTGAACATGCTTTCTTAGACATTATTATTAGTGCTCAGGTTTCTGAAGAAGCCTATTTATCTTATCCCCTGTTTTAATCTAACAGAAAACATCTCTGGACACTCAGATGAATCTTAGATTTCTTCAATCTGTAAATTCCCTCTAATGATGCAATGCAGATCATAACCTATCTATGTCCACCTATTTTGTCAGTCAGTAAGTCAACAAACAAATTATATACAAGGAAATGTGCAAAGGGACCAGGATATCAAGAAGGCAAAAAGAGCCCTTATCTTCAAGAATCTCATTCTAACAGTAGAGACAGGTAAATTATGAGGTACAAACAAAACATATGCAAAAAATAGATGTAAAATAGTCTGACAGAGAAAGACAAAGACATCTAGGGGGATTAGGACTTCCTGAGAAGGTGGGATTTGAGTTGAGTCTTGAAAGAAGCCAGGAAATAGAAGGCGTAAATGATGGGTAAAAGTATTCTAGACATGAGGAATAGTAGGACAAGGCACATAATCAAAAGATGGAACGTTTTGTGAAAGGAATAAAAGTAAGTCACTTAGTTGTAAGAAAACTGAAAAGATAGGAAGGGTACAGTTTATGAAGAGCTTTAAATGCCAATAAGGAATTTATGTTTTATCCTAGAGATAAATAGGAAGCTATAGAATGTATTAATTAGTGAGGTGATATGATAATGTCTACACCTTTGTAACTCCCATACTTGTCCAAAGGAGGAACACCCAGTGTTCTGAAGGCTTTCTTTAGCTGGTTCTTGTTAAGTTCTTACTAAGTGCTAATGAGATAATGAGATATTAGGTTCTTACTAAGTGCTAAGTCGGTACTTGACAATTCTCTAGTTCTGGCCTTTCCTGGGGAAGAGCTTGCATGCTTAGGAGGAGCAAATTCATTGGTTGAAGTAATTCTTCCCAGAAGTCTTTGCATTATCCCACACCCATTCTCTGGGAGGATAAAGAGGGCAGCTCTGGAGGAAAAAGGGAGTCTCTGCTCTAGACCAGACTTGAGGCAGCTCTCTGCAGGAAGGGAAATCACTTCTCTGGACCAGAGTTAACGGCAACTGTTTGGAGACAACGGCTCTCTACGGGAAGAAGAATCTGTCCGAGAGATTTGAGTTGACACAGCAGATCTCCTCCCAGAGGGCGATTGGCAGCTTCTGGAGACAACAGCACATTACAGGTTCTGACACAGAGAAGACACCGCTAGAGTAGCCTGTCTTCTCTCCCTACTATACATTCCCCTCATGATTACTGATTTAGAATTGAAATGGAGCTTCAAAAGTCTTCAAGTTGAACATCTAAATTTTACAAATGCAGAAACTGAAGCTCATAAAAATTAAGGAACTTGGCTGGCATCAAATATTTGAGGCAAGTTTTGAACTAGTCTTTTTAACTCCAAGTCCATCACTCTATCCACTATGCCATGCTGTCATAATATTTTAAATTCCTGTTCTTCAATGAATGTTTCAATCTACTCATACCTATCATGAGTTTTCTCCATCACCTTCTATGTGATGTTCATTTTTAGTTCTTCAAAGCCTTTTATATTGCATGTATCATAGTCATAGGACACAAATAATATGGATTATTGATATTAAAAAGTTGGGCCTTTGTTTCTAGGAGAATTTTTAACATCATTATAGGAACTTTGCAAATTCCTAAAAAGCAATCCAGCCTACTCTCTTCCTTCTGTTTAATTCTGGAACTAATTTGCTATTCATTTTTGTTATTGATTTTAGATAAATATACTGAAGTTATCCCTCCAATTGCATGTCATAATCTGTACAAAAGATAGTCTTAATTCACATGGTCTTTCATATTTAGAAGATCAGGTTAAGCTTTTTAGTAGTAATAGACTATTTCTAGGAGGCTCTACAATATTCCTGGGATTGATCAATAGTTTATTAAGCATCTGCTTTAAACCTGATCCTATGTCAAGTACTGGTGATATAAAAGCTGGTGATATAAAAGCAGAATCAGAACAATCTCTGCTCTCAGGGAACTTACATTCTAATGGAGGGTCACAACATGTGCGCTTATAGATATACAGAAGATACATAATGTAACAAGGGAATCCCATAGAACACACTGAGTTGTTCTTACTGGTGCTAATGGACCATGTAGGTATTTTAAAGGTGACTTTTATCCATGTATGACTCAAAGTTGAAGGATATGCATTGTGAAATGATAAAAGGTCTCCTAATTGGATGCTGAGCAAAAGGAGTAGAGTTAATGTCTCAATGAATATTCAAAAGGGATTGGCCCGTTGTTTCCTCTAGTTAGGTGGGAGAAAGGCAACTGCCCCTTCTTCCATATGGTCTCCATGAACATATATCCTGATTAAGCTTATACCTGTGCCTCTTATTGTCTTTGCTTTTTTTATACCTGTTATTTCCCAATCTTAAGTAAAAGAGCATTCCAAGATGTTTATGTCCGACTTGGAAGTAACCTTGTGAATTAAAAAAGTCTAGAAATCTTGGGTCCCATTGCGTTGGAGTCAGCTGGTGGCAGGGTATCTGAAATATTTTGTCATCTGAGAAATTATTTATCAATAAGATTAGCTTCAGAGTGGTCATTTTGCCAGCAGAATTTTAAGGGCAGTAAAATATAAAATATCTAAATAAGTTATCTACAAATATCCTAAGTTCTGTTAAGATTTATGTAACAGCCTTGAATCAAAATTTAATAATAGTTATAAGTTAAGCTACTGAATTATCTTCTAAATGCTTCAAACTGGCTCTATATCCAGTAGGGAGCTATAGGGAGAAATAGAGAACGATAATGGAAATAATATCCAAACTTCTCACACATTCCCACTGCAAGTTTATCTGGATTTTCTTTAAACTGCATTGAAACTGTCCACAAAACTTAATTAGCTCTAAATGCTCATTCATTGACATAAGTTCCTGATTGCCTGCATACAAACATATATGTGGAATTTCTGCTGCTCTTTGATGCTTAGCTGAATGATCACCATAGGCAATTCTGAAGCATACACAAAGTGACTGGGTCTTGAATTTAAGATCAGGCCTGGATATATAGCTTCAAGAGTCGTTTGCATAGAAATGCCAAATGAACCAATGGGAGTCAATGATTTCACCAAGTGAAAAAGTAGAAAGGAAAGAGTAAAAGACCCATAGTTAGTGTCTTAAATATGATAAAGAAAAATCCAGCAAAGGAGAATGAGAAGAGGTGTGGTGAATCAGGTAAAAGAGAGGAAAATTCTGAAAATTCAGAGACTACATACAATTAGGTACCAATTAATGTGACTAGTAAATTTCATGAAGTGGTTGCATGCATTTGAATATATAATTGTTTGAAGTTATAATTATATAAAACATGGTCACAGGTCCCAGCCTAGTGGAAATATGCAGTGAAAACTTAAATACTGAGACCACTTCATAAGATTCATTATTCTCAGTACTCAGGACATAACTAATAGAATCTAAGAGGAAGGGGTAATCAATATTGTCAAATGCTGCAGGAAGATCACAAACTATAAAGATTAAGAAAAGTTAATTAGATCTAACAAGAAGGAAGTTCTTGGTAAATCTGTAGAGAGCAATCTCAGTTGCATAATGATGTTGGAAACCAGATTACAGAAAATTTAGGAGATGGTGAGAGAACAGAAGTGGAAGCAACAGATAACTTTTTCAAGCAATTTAGCTGAAAAAGAAGTAATACAGTACATTTGCTAAGGGGTGGTGGTGGAAGTATTTAGTGAGGGGCTGGATAGGAGAGAGCAGATATGATGTGTTTGTAAGCAACAGGTAAGGAACTAGTAGATATAAAAGACTGAAGATTAGAGAGAGAAAAAGGATGATAATGAAGCAATCTACTAAAAGAGATAGGAAGGGAATGTTATCAAGGGTTCATGTGGAGGGCCATTTCATCAGAGAATGGAGCAAAGGAGGAAATAATGGATAATGTTAAAAGATGTATGAATTGAGGAAAAAGGAAGAAATAGCTTCTGGTTTTAGTTTAAGTATCAGGGGAGACCCTCTCCTGGAAGGGTGAGGAAAGGGGTGCTGTAGTATGCTTCAAGAGAAAAAAGAAGTTTTGGAACAAATTCTGTAGTGAGTAGAATAATCAATTAAGGAAGAATAGAAAGTCTGATGCAATGAAATCTCAGTTGAGATTATATAATTAATTCTTCATCTATCTAACTAGCAAAATGTAATTTACAAAAAGGTATATGTGAATGACCTCACCATCTATCATCTTTACCTTGGACTCTCTGAAATATCTCCATCATGGTGACAAACACCTTTGACAAAGCTACAACTCCCTGATTTATGTCTTGCCTGATGCTCATTAATGACAAAGTTATTTCTGTTTTAGACTTTTCAAGGAATCTTGAATAAAGTCAATGTATATATAGAAGCTAGCCCAGCTGTATGAAACTTATATTCTATTGTCTTCCCCCAAACATAACCTTGCTAATTATTTCTCTTGCCTAGGATGCCCTTCTTCTTCATCTACACTTATACAAATTCTACTTATTTTTAATTTTAATTCAATGTTATTTTCCATTGCACATTATATATACACATTATATATGGTAGTTCTGCTCACCTCACAAGTCTTTCCAAGTTTTTTCTAAAACCACTCTACTCAAAATTTCTTACAGTATTAAAGTATTCCATTACATTCCTATATCATGTCTTTCTTCGTCAGCTATTCCCCAATTGGTGAGCATTCCCTCATTTTTCAATTCTTTACTATCAAAAAAAGAGCTGCCATAAATATTTTTGTACATATAGGTTCTTTTTTTTTCTTTTCTTTATTTGATCTCTTTGGGATATAAAATTAGTAAAAATATTGCTAGACCAAAGAGTATGCACAGTTGGATGGTTTTTTGGGTAATTGCTTTCTAGAATGGTTAGACTAGTTCACAGTACATTAAAAACCTGTTTTCCCACTGCCCCTCTTTTTTTTATTTATTTACTTTGCCTATTTAGACAATCTTAGAGTTGTTTAATTTGCATTATTTAGAGCATTTTTATATGATTGTTGATAGACAAATGATTTTTTATGCTCCTTTAATTCGCTTATTATGTCACCCTTTTTGTAATCCTATCCATTCTTAAAGGTCCATTTTAAGACCACCCTACATAATCTTTCCCAAACCATTCTAATTCATTGTGAATTTTCCTTCCTTTAAACTCCAATACCATTTATTATTCACAACATTTATTTGACAATTAACATTTTATGTATGGTTGTCTGTTCCACATTACTTAATTCATTTTGCTAGGCAGCCAGCCTGAATTTGAAAAGGCTTATCACTGGAAGGTTGACAACAGATAACACTTCTTTTTTAACCCCAGAAATTCATGAGACCAAATACAGAGTTTCTTATTTATAGGGTTCCTACATCTTTCATTATTTAGCTTTTCATATATGTTTTATTTCCTTAACTAAACTGTATAGGTCCCTTGAAATGGATCAAGTACCATATTTTATGATTTCTTCATATTCTCCAGAGTAACTAGCATGAGGCCTTACATGCAAAAAGTATTTGATAAATGTTTTATCAAATCTTTACAGAAACAATACTATACTCCTTTTTAGTATGCTACAATTATCTTATCAAAGATGATTGTAAAATAAAATAATTCACTTAAAGAAAAATTTTAATACAGATAACTAAAGGGGCAGCTAGATGACACAATGGAGCATTGGCCTTGGGAGTCAGGAGGACCTGAGTTGAAATCCAACCTCAAGACACTTGACACTTACTACATGTGTAATTCTGGACAAGTCACTTAATCCCAATTATTTTACGAGAGAGAGAGAGAGAGAGAGAGAAAGAGAGAGAGAGAGAGAGAGAGAGAGAGAGAGAGAGAGAGAGAGAGAGAGAGAGAGAGCGCGCGCACACTAAAAGCCATCAACTGGGAACAAATTTTTATACTCAACCATCTCTAAAAAAGATTTAATATACAAGGTATATAAATGATAAATAGAAATATATAAAACCAAAAGGTATTCCACAGTAGATAAGTGGTTATGAGATATGAACAAATAGTTCTCAAAAGAATTGCAAACTATTAACAACTAGGCAAAAAAAAGCCCAAAATGTTCCATATCACTACTAAAGAGAAATGTAACTCTAAGTTTTACTTTATACCCAACAAATTGGCAAAAGATGACAAAAGGTGAAAATAATCAATGTTGGAGGTTGTAGAAAGACAACACTAATGCATTGTTGGTGGAACTATGGAAAAGCATTTTGGAAAACAATTTGGAATTGTTTAAAATGTCCATATCCTTAGATCCAGAGTTTCCACTTATATGTACTTACTCCAAAGAGGTCATTAACAAACAAAAAAGTCTCCACTTCCACCAAAATACTTGTAATAGCATTTTCTTGGCAGTAAAGAACTACCAAAGTTGATACTCATTAATTGGGAATGGATAAACAAATTATGGTATAGGGAAATAATACTGTGCTAAAAGAAATAACAGACATGATGAACAGAGATAGATAGAAAGACTTAAATGAACTGAAAGAAAGTGAATTAAACAAATCCAGCAAAATAGTATGTACAATTACCATGAAAATGTAAATGGAATGAACAACTACCATAAGACAAATGAAAAAAAAAAAAAAGTGGCAAAGTCACAAAAGAACAATCTTTTTACCAAAGAAGAGATATAAGGAGACATCTTTCTTTCCTCCTTTGTCCCTTATCCCCCATATCTGCTCCCTTCTCCACCCTGATTCCTTTGTAGAGTTGGGAGTGTGGAAAATCAAATATGATGTATATTTTTCATGTATTAATCAGTTTTGTGATTTTTGTCCTTTTCTTTTTTCCTCTTCTTTTTAATTATAAGGAATCGTTCATTGAAAGGGTGAAGAGGAAGAGTACAGCAGATGATAGTATCACAATTTACAAACAGACATTTTAAACATCTGGTTCAATAATAACATTTTAACATCTAAACTTATTCTATTATACTTATACTCAAGTGAATACACATGAAATGGAGACGTGAACAACTGAGATACAATGACCAGAAACATAAAATAGCTTTTGGATGAGATACTGATTTTTGAAATAAGAAAACCTATGCTCAAATCTTGTCTTGGCTATTAAGTACCTTTCTGTACCTAGGAAGGCAACAAGTTCTTTGGCTTCAGGTTCTCTGTTTCAAGTGTGTGCCCTACCTAAATTAAGAGCACCTTGAGGGGAAATCTATGTTAATCTATACTTTTAGTAAATATTTACCCAACACCAGAAGGTATCAGATGTCTGAAGCATATGGAGGAAGCAAAACAATTGATCATTTAATAATCCTCTCTACTCTAACCTTAAAAGTTCATATTTTGTTGAAGGAAAATCGAAAAATCTGTTTTTCAGTATGCTGGGAATTTTTAAAAAATATTTTTAATTTAAATTAATTAATTTAATTTAATAATATTTTATTTATTTTCTTTTTTTAAGAAGTAAATGAGACAAAATGGAAAGAACAACAAATCTGAATTATGGAGACCTGAGTTCAAATTTCAATAGCTGAATCTTAGTTTCCTAATAATCTACCTACCTCATAAGCTTACTATGTATACCTTAAAGTGTATATAAATGTATGTCATTTTTATTTTCCCTTCCTCTATATGTTGTGAGCCAGGTTCACTTCTCCCACATGACATAAAATCCATTCCTGCCTTTATTTAACCTCATTTGGCCTCTTTCTAGCAATCATCTTATTCTCTATACAATTTCTTTTCTCTTGAGTCCCTCTTAGATTCTGTATTACTTTCTAAGATACTTTAATAGCATGTAAAGTCAGGAATTTTAGTAGCCACTGTGTCTAATAGTCTTCCAGTTTCCATTGGGAGACCCTTTATTTAAAAACAAAACAAAACAAAAACCCCCAAAAACAACAACCAAAAAAGAAGAAGAATGAGAATTAAAAGAAGGATAAGGAAAAGGAGAAGGAGGGAAGAAGCTAATAGAAAATTTTTGAAAGCCAGCAAATTTATTGATATTAACAGTGAACAAATCATTTAAAGACAAGAACTCATGTTACAATATCAAAAGGACATCTTGATCAAATAGACTGACTAATTTTAAATGGATAAAGACTTGTAAATAATTTGTTAGATAGGGTTTTTTCTTTAATTTGTCAATACACTGGCAGAGTTGGTATAGGCTGTAACCTTGGACACAAAATAGCACTGTTATATGTAAGTGGAAATTAGAATATTGTACTTGTTAAAACAGGATTCTACCTGTAGAGGCCACAGCTGCTAATCTGAGGTCAATCTCAATGTGGAAAAGACTGCTGCTCATGCACACTTGGGTAGCAACATCACCAGAAATGTCATCTTTAAACACAAAGGACAATGATAGATTGTTGCATGACTGGTCCCTGAGATAAGAAAAAAAAATCCAGGTTATATATCTCTTTCTAAATTAGCCAACCACCCCCTCGCAAAACAAATTCACAAAGACCCAGCTTGAAATTTCATCCTTCCCTCCAGTATATTTTCTCCTCTCATTTTGAAATAAATAATAAAATAAAAAAATTAATTTGATTTTTCTTTATTATACGTTGACTACAGACTTTTGGAAATAAATCTATTTTCCCCTAAAGAACAACTAACAATAAAAATGTCTGTTATAGTTAATTGACATTTCAGTTAATATTTATACATCCTAAGATTATATCCAATAAGAAACATTCTAGACCTTATATTATGAAATTCATATCAAAGTTTTAATTTTATGTTTCATGAGATTAAGCTATAATTTCAAAGGCCATTTATAATATGGCTCTTGAAACATCAATGGATAATCTCAGAAAAGATTACTTTTGTGCATTACTCTCTAAGTTTTATATGGAAGACTAGTGAATCTAAGTAAATGTTTTCTCTTCCCTACATAAAATACAAAACTAGGCCTTCTCAGATCTGGACAAATTATTTGTAGGATAAGAATATGGGGGAAATGCTTTATTCTCACTACTTTAAAAATGTTTTAAATTCAGGTCATTATTAAATTCTTCAAATAATAATCAAAAGGTTTATACCTAAAATAAGAAAATAACTTTTAAAAGATGAAGGTAAATAGTACCACATTTGTTTAAAAAAAAAAAATACAAAACCCTAAGCTAAAAATAGATTATGGAACTGGATAGTCTCTACTTAAGAAAAGGATAAATTAAAGAGGTATAAACTACACTTCAATGGAAGGGCAGTATACTTCTGCGTAGTTAAAACAACTTACCAGAAACATATCTGTTAATACAGGGAGGAGTAGGCCAACTTTGAAAATGTGGGGAAATTTGGAATACAGAGTGGAGAAGGAAAACAGATACAGAGCTTTGAGTTAAAACTGGTTTAGGGTGGAACCATTTTATAACCAAGGTGTAGCCCTGAGGGGGAGGTGGGGGAGGGAATGAACAACTGGGATTTAAAACAATTTTGATTTTCAAGACTTGAAAACAGCCAAACTTTAATCATAGAAATTTAAAAGTTATATATTCTTTCTGAAAATATTACATCCCATTAATTTTACTTATAATAAAATTATAGGTAAATGGGAAAATAATTTCCCAGGAAAATACTGAAACTCTTCAATAATTGCTAGATGAGATGACACAGGTCTGAGTATATTTCTATACCCTCTATCTTAACCAGCTTGGCCTAACATTTTTTTTTATATATTAAACAACAAAGAATCCAGGTATATTTAAGGAAGAAATGTCCAAAAAAAGAGTTTGTGCAGTTTCCTTGGCTAGTGGAATGTAGAACACAAATTAAGCTGATTTCAATCCCAAGGAAAGAATTCTAAAGGTGTTAGGCCACAGAATTCTGGAACTCCCTCAAGGACAGCTCTAATCAATCTTCACAAAAAATAGCAGTTTGTGTGTCAACAATCACAAGAAACTTCAATTCAACATACTTATAAAATAAATTTATAGACAACTGTAATTTTATAAGCATTAATAACCAATATATTTGGCCTTGGAACAATTTAGTAC
This sequence comes from Sminthopsis crassicaudata, assembly GCF_048593235.1. Classification (NCBI taxonomy): domain Eukaryota; kingdom Metazoa; phylum Chordata; class Mammalia; order Dasyuromorphia; family Dasyuridae; genus Sminthopsis; species Sminthopsis crassicaudata. Next base: position 254,933,146 of record NC_133618.1, read on the forward strand.
CTTTTTCAATTTTTGATTAGTATCTATCCATATCTATAGTGGTATGTTGCTTAACTCAGATTAAAACAGAGTTTCAAACTATGTCAGATAATTTTCACAACTGCAAAAAATTAATGACATTTTAAAAAGTTAATTTTTGCTTATCCAACTTAAATTTAAAAATATATATAATATATATATATATATATAAATATATATTATATATATAAATATATATATATAATATATAAGCACCATTATTTGAAGAACACCCAGAAATACACAACTTTAAAATGTTTTATAGATGCTTTTTTTTTTCATTAGAAAAATACACTGATCTTTTCAATGTAAACCACATTCCCTCCATTTTAATTTATTATTTAGTTTTACCTCTAAGTATTTCTGCATCACAGGTACAGCATTCCAACTGGGTGTTAATAGTTCTTGTTACTTCATTATTATTATTATTATTATTTGCATTTAAGATAATATTCAGCCCCTTCATTCATTTTTGTAGAACACCAAGCAAAGAACTTCATTCATTTTCCACAGGATGTCAAGTGGTTGACTTTCAGAACAGAAGAAAAAGAGAACTTCAGATAAGATCCCAAAATGAACCTCCAATCTTTAACCCATCAAATCTAAGCTAAAAATACAAAGTTCAAGAAAAAGATAGATTTTTAGTGAATGTTTTATTTTTCCTTACTTTTTAGAAGGGGAAACCTGTCACATGATTAACTTTGAAAATTATAAAGAGAAAGGATCTTTTTTTTTACTCCTTTTATACAGGAAATACTAGGTACAAAATAAAAGAAATTCTTTAAAAGTTCTTATATTTCAGCAGCAGACTTCATTTATGAACCCATAAACTTTGTAATTAATTTTAACTTTAAATTTTTTTAACTTGGTTATCCTGCATTATTCTGCAAATTCAGTTCAAAAGAAGTAATTTTTGAGAGGGAAGGAAGGACTATGGAGAAAGATATGTACTGAAATTACTTAAAGGCATGATAATTTAAAGGCCAGGTCCAACTCAGTTCTACTAGCTGCTTCCCTAATATCTATAAATATGCCACTGTTTCTCCCATCATCAAAAAACCTTCATTTGATCTATCCATCCTGTAATTTGTCATTTAATATCTCTCCTCCTTTTTATGGAAAAACTCCTAGAGAAGGTCATTTATAACAGGTGATTTCACTTCTTTTACTCTTACATTATTTTTCAACTCTTGGAATCTGACTTCTGACCTCATTCATTTAACTAAAACTCATCTCTTCTAAATTACCAAGGATCTTTAGCTGGCAAATATACTGGCTTTTTTCTTTTTTCAATTTTCATTTTTCATTTTTCTTGACTCTGTGATTTGCTCTCTTCTGTTTGATATTTCTCTATAGATTTATTTGACATTGTTCTTTTCCTGGTTTCTTCTATCTCACTATTCCTTCTCTGTCTTCTTTCATAGATCTTCATCCACATCATGTCTACTATCTATAAGTGTTTCAGCATTCTGGGCTCTGTCTTTCTATACTATGTACTTGGTGATCTAAACAGCTCCCATGATTCCAATTATCATTTCTCTGCTGATAACTCTCAGATATATTTGTAGAACTCAACTCTGGTCCCATATCTTCAAAAATCTTGATCTAGAAGTTCCATGGACATCAAACACCATAAGTCCAAAATTGTACTCCATTATCTTTTTTCCAATTTAGTTTCCAAATTTCCAATTTCCAAAATTCCAGGGCAATTAAATGGCACGTGAATAGAGTACTGGCTCTGAAGTCAAGAGAACCTGAATTTAAATCCGGACTTAGATACTTAACACTAGCTGTGTGACTCTGAGCAAGTCACTTAGCCATAATTGCTTCACCAAATAAAATAAAATGTTATTAATAGGGGGGGCAGCTAGGTGGCGCAGTGGATAGAGCACTAGCCCTGAAGTCAGGAGGACCTGAGTTCAAATTTGGTCTCAGACACAACACTTTCTAGCTGTGTGACACTGGGCAAGTCACTTAACCTCAACTGCCTCAGCAAAAAAACAAAACAAAATAAAACAAAACAAAACAAAATGTTATTAATGGGTTACAAAAAAAAAAGAAAAGAAAAGAAAAGAAAAAAAATGCTCCATTCTTCTTACCTTCCCTATTACTGCTGAAGATATCATCATCCCACAGGCTTACAATATAGGTGTGATCTTGACTTCCACTCTTTCTTAAGATTCCTCCTCCTCCATATTCAATTAGTGGCTGAGTCTTGTCATTTCTATCTTCATAATACCTCTCATTCTCTTCTCTTCTCTGACCCTGCTGCAAGGTCTTTATAACTTCAAAACTATTGCAACAATTTGCTGGTTGTTTCTTTACCTAAAGTCTCTTTCAACTCCACTCTATCCTCTACTAAACTGCCAATCAGATCTTTTAAATTTTAGTTTTCATTATATTACCTCCCCATTCAAAACATTTCACTAGTTCCCCATTATCTCCAGGTCAAATATAAAATCCTCTGTTTGGCTTTCAAGATCTTCATAACCTTTCCCTCTCCTAATTTTCCAGATTTCTTACACTTTACTCCCCTCCATGTACTCTTCAACCCAGTGACATTAATTTTCTTGTTATTCCTTAAACAAGATGCTCTTCTAGCCCCAAGAGTTTCCTGTTATTGTCTCCTATGCCTAGAACCCCCCCCCCTCTCTATTTCTCTCGTTTCCTTCAAGTCCCAGCTAACATTCTACCTCTGCCAGAAGCCTTTCCCTTAATCTTAATCTTAGTGCCTTTCTTCCTAACTATACCTTATTTACACTTGTTATTTGCACACTGTCTCCCTCATTAAACTGTGAGCTCCTTGAGAAAAGAAACTGTTTGATTTTTATCTTTCTTTGTATCCCCAGTATTCAGCACCATACTTAACACAGTTAAGCATGGTGCATAGCGTTTGGCCAACACAGTAAGAACATAACAAATAAACACTTGTTCCTAAATGGGTAAGTGAAATTAAAGGGGGAAAGTGAATATTTGGGTGTGGGGAGAAGAAATAAATGATAAAGGGAAGAATAGTAAAGATTTGTCATCTAGAAAAAATAAAGATAAATGCAGAGATAAAAAAAAATCAAGCTTCTAATTTTTAAACAGACACAAAACCTTGACACTTTAAGCAAACAGAAAGCACAAAGCAGGATCTCATCTGGGATAGGAAAGTTAATAACTCATATTTATATGGCACTTTACAGTTTTGAAGAACTTTACAAAGAGATAGAACTTTTATGAAGTACAAGTATAATTACTTCCAACTAATGGATGGTAACCTGTGGCTCAAAAACAATGAGAGACAAAGGGTACAAAGCTAAAAAAGTCTTAAGGCTGGGATGTGACCTCCTCACTCAAAATCTAGGATTCTATCCACTTACTTAGATGAATGTACCATTTAATTGTACATAAAAAATCAGACCAGATTATATGAAAAATTAATTTAATTGGAGTAAACTATAGAATGGGGGAAAATAAGGGAAAAGTTCAATTAAAAAGGGGAAAAATACCCCCCAAAATACCAAAAAATACCAAGTAAATCAGAAATACAACGAAGAGGCATAAATTTTTTCTAAATTGAAACACAGGATAACTAAAAACAATAGCTCATTTTTCAATGCCATAGATTAAGTTAAATATAAAATTAACTGGAGAAAAAACATGCTGAAAAACAACTAATACTTCAATATATGGCTGAAAAAAGACCTTGTAGATATTTATAAGAGGGAACAATTCATCAGGGGAAAAGTAACAATTCCCAAACTGTCAGATGAAATTGTTATATCCAAAGAACCCTGTTACAGTAAAATGAAGTTATTCAGAAATTAAGAATAGATAAAGTGAAGCTAATTAAACATTGGCCTTCTCATACATGATTTATTTGAGTATATTTACTCACTCATCCATTCACAGATATAGTAAAATACAAACACAGAACATTAATGCTCTGTTAGTTTTTTGAGCAGAAATGTTTCCCCTCCTAAGAGAGCTTTTAAAATTCTGTTCCAAAAGTATACTAAATAACATGAGGGAAATGGGTAAACTTAAAGTTTGTTGAGTTTCATTTAAGACATTAAGTACTGACTTAAAAAAAAAAGAATAATTATGTGTTACTGGAGAAATTTTTATCTTCCATATACAAGTAATGGGCAATATGTTAGAATGCACATGTAATACCATATTTGTATTGACGGGAATGAACCCTGAGACTGTTCTCCTTGACTTGGGGTGAGCCCTGAAACTCTCCTCTGACAGGGACCCATTCTTTGAGGCAGTTAAGTGGTTTCATTAAGATTAGCTCTGGACCATTCCCTACTTTGTTCAAACTTAAGTGGTCTCATTTAGCTGGAGATCTGGACCTGATATTTCTATTGAGTAGTTTGCTGCACCCTCTATTGAGCTGAAAATTAATCCAGGACCATTCCTAGTAGCTGGAACTTAAGTGGTTTCATTCAATTGGAAATCTAGGCCTGGAGGCAGTGACAAAATTCAAGGAATTTCATTCAATTTAAACCTCAGTCTCAGATTTCCTATAAAAAACACAATTTTAAAATCATAGTTTTGCAGAATGTCCAAATCAATATTATGCCTTGTCAAGGAACCTCTTTCCTTGGCATAGCTGCATGCCAGGACGCCTGCCCACTGTGAAGAGACCCTCTTCTCAGTGAAAACCTCTTGTTATTTCTCTGCCAGGACCTTGTCACTCAGAAGTCTGTCTTCTGCAAAGCTGGCTTCTGCAGTGCCAACAATAAACTTTCCTTTTGCCAATCAAACTTTTCAGGTTCGTGAATTCTTTCATGTTGAACCTGTGCCAACTAAAAGGGGATTCTCAAACCTCGACTCTGCACTGCCACTAATAGCATCAGTATGAACTTCCCCAAGTCAAACTCACAAATTAGATCCACTGAAGGCATGACAACTACACTGGGTTTGAAAGCTCTCTTTAGATATATACTCTGAAAATTATAGTTCCAGAGTACCCTCCTGCGCATTCACCTTTAATACCATTTAGAGACAATTAGCTCAAAGCAAATTTTCTTTACTTGTATAGCATATTAAAAGCAGTCACTTTAAAAAAAAAAAAGGAAAAAAGGAAAAAATTCCTCTAGGCAGCATTCCTGTCCTGTTGTTATTTCTCTTCTTGTGGAGTCTTCATTCTTCTCTCTGGGTACAGCAGACTATTAGGCAGACTGTTCAAATGCGCTTCCTAGGTCAGCTTTTCTTCACAGCTCAACTTCAAAGTGTTAGGGATAATTCTCTCTTGAATTTATAGTTGGTTCTCTTCTCTACTGCCAGGAGTCATTGACCTCAAAATTGCCTACACTGGCTCTGCTACAGGACACCATGGACAACATAGAAGGGGAGAAAGAAATTCCTTTCCTCTCTTCACAAGAAAGGAAGAACAATTTCTACTCTGGAGCTGGTTTCTTCCTCCATAAGTGGTTTTCCTTTAAACAAAACTTCTTAAACTGTGGATTATGACCCGTTATAGGGTCTCATAACTAAATGTGGGGATCGTGAAATTATGACTTATTATCAGTAAATGTTTGATTCATATACCTATTTTATTTGCCTATATAACAAAGGTTGCACAAAAATTTCTTGGGTAAAAGGGTTGCAAATGAAAAAAGTTAAAGAAGCCCTCCTTTAGAGTGACAGAAGTAACACTCCACAAAGTTCTCCTACCTCCCTCCAGAGCTGAGAAGTAGCATTTTAAAGACCAACAAGGGTGTGGTCAATTTTCTTCCTGCTAAGGGCAAACTGTCCTCTAAATTCCATTAAGGAAAATTTGTGATGGAAAAAGACTCATCATTTCATTTCATTTTCATTTAACATATCAACTCATCTTTGTCTCCATTATCTGCTGTAACTTCAACTGGGCTGGAAGAATGAAAATTCACCTAGGTTGGTATGCTGACTCTCTTTCCTTATCTCAGAAATATATTCATATACATCTTTAACTAAATTTTTTAAACTAGTAATAAGCTCGGGTTGTTATTGTTCAATCATGTCTGCATTTGGAATTTTCTTGGCAAAGATACTAGAGTGGATTGCCATTTCCTTCTCCAGGTCATTTTATAGATAAGGAGATTAATATAACAAATAGAGTTAAATGACTTGCCCAGGGTCACACAACTAGTAAGTATTTGAGGCTAGATTTGAAAATAGGGTTTCTTGACTCCAGGTCTGGTACTCTGTCCACTTCTCTACCTTGTTGCCTTCAGTAGCTCAGCTAGAGTCTCCAAAAGATGACCTTTGAAGGGCATTTTTCATGATATGCCAGAACAGGAGAAATTCCCCATTTTAGTACTTGAAGTTTCTGAAACATCTATGACACTGTGCTTCCTAAAATACAGAACTATTCTATGGAATAAAGTGGCTTAGAATCAAAGAACCAAGAGTACAAGATTTAAGGTAACATAACTGAAAGCTTACTTTGGGCAATTAGCTATCAATAACTATGATATTTTTTCAAATATACCAATAATTTGACTCCTTAGGAAGTCAAAGCTAAAACAGGATTAATATGCAATGTTCCCTTATCAGAAAAATTCTAATGGAACATAAGGATTACATCTTAAAGTCTACTGAACACAATGTTAGATAGTCAAAAGCCTGATGGAAATTTATTTTTTTAATCTACTTATGAGATTCTAAACTTAATTTGCTAAAAAGATAATAAAATGACAAATAGATTTTAAAAAGAAAACATTTTGTAATTTATAAAGTAATTCATACATATTCTCTCACTTCATCCTCATAACCACTTTGGAATGTAGATAGAAGTATTATCTCCAATATATAAATCTAGAAGTTAAGTCACTAGCTAGTAAGTAATGGAACTGAAACTTGAACCCAGGACTATTAAAAACAATTTCACTGTTTTTCACTTTAAACCATGCTGGTTCTATAAAAATTATACACACCCTTATATATCCTATATGACATAAAATAGCAACTTTTAAATACTAAAATGGCTTCCTAGAACACATAGTAGCAAATAAGGGCATTCCTTATGCTTCAATACTGCCTCCCTTCTCTTCTCTAGCTTTGAAATAATTTTATGACAGAAAAAAGGAATGCCAACCAAAAGCAAGCAATGTTACCAATAGCATTCACTCACACTCAACATTCTTTGTCTCTGTCTCTCTGCTTTTCTCCTTCTGTCTCTCTCTCCCTCCCCACTTTCTATGTCTCTCTCTCCCTTATCCCCTCCCATAATCAATTATGAACAAAATCCAGCTATATTCACATGTAACAGAAAATTTAGGGTTGGTATTCAAGATGCCAAAAACCAAGGGGGAGAAATCCCTAAAATAGTGATGAAATAATAAGAAATATATAATTACTTATTAGGATGGGAGATGTGGAATGCTACTTGAAGGCTGACGGTAATGCCTCATCATGGAGTAGAGGTAATCTAAGGCATGAGGGCAAAAGCTGTGGCAAGTTCTACAAAGCTAGAAAAAATTTGAATACTATTTCTTTATAACAATGGACTGTCTTGTTTATAAAAGAATGAGCCTCAGTTTACAGGAATTCAGCATTATGTCACTAGCTAGTAATTGTTTTTAGCCAAATTAGTTAAAAAAGACAGTCTATTAAGGTATATTGGACTTGGGATCTATGTCAATGGAAGGAATATTCACAATAATGAAATCATGGGACCCATTTAACATGCTGAAATACTTCAAGGAACTATTTAGTGTAGTCCTTTAAAGCTCTCTCTCTTTCTACCAAAAGCCCAAAGCTCCATTAAATTTTTGACACCATACATACAAATTTGGCAATCTATAGATACGGAAAGTAAATTTTTAAAGATTTAACAATTATATCACAGTTACAATTCATTTTAAGAAAATCTGGCATCGAAAAGTTGAAGCTTCTAAAAGATACTTTAAAAATTTATTCAATACAAAAATCTAAGTTTCCTTCATGTATTTTTTTTTAATTTAATTTACAAATATTTGATTTACAGTGAACTTTTCTGGAATGCATAAGTTGTGTTAAGTGTTTATATCTTAAATAACAATATAGATAAACCTATATGTGCACAAATAATTGACATGTGAACTGTTCTTTGCCATGGAACTATTTACCTGATGAAACTTAGAAATAAGTTTCAATGAGAGTGCTTTCTTGGAATCTAATAATTAAAATGTGCTTTGCTTTGTTTTGAGAATCATTAACACTAATATAACAGTCTTGCTCTTAAAAGTTAATAGGTAATGGAGTCACTGAAAGCTTCAGACAATGAGAAGCAAAGTGGGAGTAGTTTCCTTAGTTAGAAAGGATTCCAGAATCAGAACTATTTGAGTCAGCTTGAATTATTAGCAAGACATTATGAACACTTTCCTTTAGAAAGGAGACAGCTTTTTTTCTCCTCTCAGCAAACAGCACAAGTTAAAAAAAAACATCTTTAGCAATGTTACATAAACCTTCAATGAAGGTATATTATTTTCTATCAGGTGCAATATTTAATACTTTCAAATCTTATGACTAGGTATGTAGTCATAATGTCAATTACATGACTAACTGTCCAATAAAGAGGACAAAAATACTCTCAAGATTAAATCACCAACTTAGACCTTTTCTCTTAGCAACTCAAAATAATCCAAGCAGAAGCATTTTATGGTTTCCTTGGCAACTCAAGGGATTTAAGACTACATGAAGTACATGAAGTCAAAATCACTTGTTTGATTCTAAAATAACCCTCTACTGCTAAACAACCAAGGTAAAAATATGAAAAGCCACTAGCTTCAAACATGTCCTATTTAGTCATAACATAGTAATTTAATACATTATGAATATCTTTGATGAAATTACTCTGGTTTAAGTATCTTAATTCAACACTGAGTGACTTAATAGAATAAATATCACACTATATTCTAGTTCCATATTTAACACTAAAGACACTAACACTGATCACCTCTAGGAGCATCCATGGCCATTTTAGCATTCCACAACAGAAAAGCTTTTTCTAAGGACTTCTATTGTTTTACTGTTATTTCTCAGTATGAATTTAAGGTTGATGAAAGGTTATACAGAAAACTATATGTCAACTAAGCATTATTTGTTCTTTTAATGCTTCAAAAAACAATCTCTGTTGACAATTAATATAAAAAAATGACATCACATCATCTTGATACCTTTAATTCTTCCAATTCTGAGAGAAAATTTCAAAGTAAATTTAATTCATTTTTGAAACAAATATGTTGTTCTAATCGAGTCTTTGTATAAAAATTCTCACTTGTTTGTGTATCTTTAGTTATTCCACTCAAGAATAGATGAAATAAGGTTGTGAATGATATGTCATAATGAATTTCCTGTGCTGGTCAATTAATAAGTAAATTGCTTAAAGGAAATTTGGATTCAAACACTAAAGTATAAAGTTCAAGTCATGCCTACTAGAATTTGAATTGCTTAGAAAATACCACACATTCATCCTAGTGAAAAAGAATAACCCTAATGTCTCATTCATGTAACTCGCTTAAGTTTGGAATATTTGACAATTTAATTGTAAGAAGAAAGCATTACCAATTAAAAGTGACATTTTTATTGAACACTGACTTTATATCAAAGAAGCAATAAGTATATTATATACAGAATGAAGAATAAGAAATGTTGGTAACCACGAGAGGGACAAGGTAAAGTGATTCATTTCTGCCCATACGTCTTTCTTTTTTAATATTCATTTTTCTCATTTAGAAGCATGCCATTTTAAAAATTAAATTAACGAGCTTAGTACTTACAAAAGATGCTTAGGGGACAAGCAATGAAAACCTCCTACTAAACTAAATATAACAAATTCAAATTGAGAATCCATGAAAGTGTATCTAAATTGTCTTAGTTTTCCTTAGTTACACATATTAATTATTGCAACATATGTAGATGCATGGGCTAATAGCATTCTTAAGTGTGGATAAGAGTCACATAACAGCAAACTGATGTCCAGTAGAGTCAATTCTCAATGAAATGGAGAAATGCCATCATTTTGATGATCTAAAAACTCAAAAACCACCAGTTATTTACATTTGACTCTAAAATACACTAAATATTAATCTAATATGAACATAAAAGCAAAAATATCTTTGTGTTCATATTAAATCAATATTAATAACATAACTTTATAATCTCTGAGCATATCCATTTACCATGAGAAGAGATGTCCATCAAATATTTGGGGGGAAAGAAGAAGCTGGTTTGAAATTTAGAGATTTGCTACATGATCCACTATATAGATAACTGTGTATTACACCACATGACAATGCTCACTGAAGGGCATCATGTTATTATTAACAGGACAGACAATGGAATTTTTTATAATCTATTTTTAATGCGCCTAAGTGCAACAACATCTAAACTTTTTCCATTTTCTCAAAGATTCTCTTACTCCAATAAGGAAAGAAGTAATCTAGCATAAAGTACCAAACATTTTTCTTTATTACTGTAGTTAATTATATGTAAAAATAAAAGGCTTACTTGGGTCACGACTGTTAAATGGCCATCCTGAAGCAGATAAAAAAGAAGGCATTGGAGAACTTGCCCGGCTGTCATCTTCTACCTGTTGGGTAATGTGACGTACAGTTTCTTTGTTTTTTCGATTCTTCCGCCGGCCTGATGGCTGCCAACCATCCCCTATGACTTGTTCTGAGAAAGTGTTCTGTACTGAACCATCCTTAACAGTACGCAATTCATTTCCACCATAATGTGATGGTGAAATCTGTTCTTCTTTAATACGTAAAGACCCATATCCCATGTCACTAGTCCACAAAGACTGTGATGAAATGTCATCATGGCTATCTGTTTTTGGTTCCTGATCCTCTTTCCCATAGCTGCTTCCTCCTTCATGACAACTGGCAATGGCTGAATCTCCAGAGGAATTTGCTGGACTTGTTCGCCGAGCTAACCATGGAGAAATACTCCTACCAGCTACTACTGCTGAAATCAATGCATCAGTACTACTGCTGGAAGGAGCCCCAATTTCATAGTCTGCAAGCTCATCAGATGCATCAGACTTTATGCTTATATCAAGAGCTGCTTTTATAAAATTATGACAGGCTTGTACAATATCAGTCATCTGAAGATAACTAGCAGCTGACATCACTTCAATAACATTCCTGCTGGTTAAAGCAAGGTGAGCAGAGTACATGAAGTCAATGATGGCTTTAAAGCCCTGTGCAGTGACAATGTCTAAATGAGTAACTGTAGCCTGATCAGAAGTCTTCTGTACCTGGCAGTACAGTGTTTTGAAGTAGCGGCTACTCCCAAGCAAAACATTTTTGTGGGCTTTAAAGATCTTCCCCTCTACTATAATGCAAACATCACAGAGGATTCCATGCTGTCTCTGCTCATTGAGCTCGCGAAGAAGATGACGGTAATGGGAGGCAATCTCCATATCTTCCTTTCTGTTATTCATTTGGAAATTTGTGGGTTGTTTTTTTTCCTATAAATCCTGTAAAGATAAAAATGAAACCATTACTAGTAAGTATCTTATAATCACAAATTTTGTAGTAGTACTAAGGGAACACAGTCAATTGCAGTAAAGTCAGAACTTTCACTGAATTAATCTGTCACTACAAACAAAAACTACTGCCTACAACAAACTACAAATTTCTAATGTAATACAAAGGCTGGTTACTATTTTGATCAAGCCACATTTTGGGAAAAGAAGGGTCTTAGAGATATGTTACCTTAAATTGAGTCACAGGATCATAAAAATTAGAGTCAAAAGAAAATGTAAGAGTTCAGTTATCCTTGATTTTATAGATGAGGCAAATGAAGGGCAGAGTGACTTGTCCACTCAATCAGTCAATAAGTACTTATCAAGTGCATATAATGTGCAAATCAATGTGCCAAACATAGGAGATAAAAAGAAAAGGGAAAAAAAACAACAACACTGATTATGCCCTCAGAGAGCCTATTATTAAAGAGACAACACATACATAGTACATACATAAAGCATAATGAATGAATATAAAGATCCTCAGGATTTCTGGCCAAGTAAAAATGACTGCTAATTTACATTCAATATGAGTCAATAAGGATCCAGACAATGATCAAATGGGGCTTGTCCTATGACCTATTGGTGGCCAATTAGCATCAGATCCGTTTTAGTTTAAGGCCTGGTCCTTAAGGAATTTATCCCAAGATCACTTGAGAAGGTTCAGAGGTGCAAAAGAGAAAAAAAGTGCTTTTAAGAATATCTGTAAGTAAAGATATAGCACAGGGAGGAGGAAGGGAGAGAAGGAAGGAAAGAAAGAAGGAAGGAAGGGAGGGAGGGAGGGAGGAAGGAAGGGGGGGAGGGAGGGAGGGAGGGAGGGAGGGAGAGAGGGAGGGAGGAAGGAAGGGAGAGAGGGAGGGAGGAAGGGAGGAAGGGAGGGAGGGAATCTTCTCCTTATATATTCATTTATTTATTTAGTTTGGTTTTTTGGACTAGGTGAGAGAGAAGATTCTTCCCCTCAATTGCTACTTAGCCTTTATCACTGAATGGGTACAGCCTCAGTCAAACTGAGACCAGTTGAAGATCTTAGTTTAAAAAGGCCAAGGTCTCCTATTGCATCCAGGGCCATCTCCAGTCATCTATCTCCAGTTATCTTTATATCTTGCCACTGGATCCAGATGGTTCTGGAGGTGAAAGTGGGCTCCAAAAATTCAAGCAGAAATTCATTGTCAAGAAGCATACACAAAAGTAAAGAAGGAGCTAGAACACTGTAGAATATATTCTGGAAAATTCAATACTCTGGTTTGACTGAACCATAAACTAAACAAAAGGAAGTAATATGAGAGAGTTAAAAAGGCAGATTGGTGTTAGATCATAGAAGGCACTGTCAGCCTACAGATTTATTATTATTGTTGTTGTTTAATCCTTTTCAGGACTGTCTAATTCTCCAAGACCCTATTTGAGATTTTCTTGGCAAATATATTGGAGTAATTTTTTATTTCCTTCTTCTGCTCATTTTATAGATGAACAAATTAAAGCAAATGGGATTAAGTGACTTTCCCAAGGTCACACAGCTAGGAAGTATCTGAGATTAGATTTGAACTCATGAAGATGAATCTTCCTGACTCCAGAACTGACACTTTATCCACTGTATCACCCATCTGCCATTATTACACACCACTATAATTGAATAGATTCAATTAGAGGACTTGCTGAGTATGCCTTCTAGTTCTAAGATTCTATAAGTTTAGATTTGGACGTGATTAGTTTACAGTAGGATATCCAGATGACATAGGTCATTGGAGATGCAGAGATATATTTAGGAAAGAGATAAAAGCTAGAGATTTATATTAGGGAGTAATTTGTACAGAAGTAATAATAATAGCCATGGGAATGCAACAAATATTTAGCACTTATATAGCACTCTAAGAGTTTACAAAGCACTTCATATATACTATATTTTATTATCACAACAACTCAGAGAGGTAGTTGCTATTGTGATCTCTCTTTTTAAAGATGAAGAAAGCGAAGTACAGAAAGGTTAAATGATTTGCTAATAAGTGGCTGAGGCTATATTTGAATTTAGATGTTCCTGACTTCAAATCCAGTCTTCTATCTACTTCACCATATAAAATACATACATACATACAGAATATATGTAGTAATTTTTACTGTTTTTTTCATAGACTTAAGACCTTTGAAACCTACAAAAATTCTTGAGATAAAACTTCATTAAATTTAAGAAGGGAGGGGAGTAACTTGATAACCATATTTTGTCTAATACAAAAAGGATGGTGATAGTATATATAAATGCTTATCTCAGCAAGGAGATTTTTTTTTCATGCATTCAAGTAATACAACTATTTTAAACATGCTCTGGACTTAACTGGATACTTCACCAACAAAAGCACTATGAGGTAATGCTTTACCATGTTTACTGTTGTGGAAAATACAACCTTTATCTTATATAGGTCCTCCCTGGATAATTCTAACTAGACTCTTTGATACTTTTTTTTCTTACCTTTATTGTCATATTGGCTGCATAAAGTTTTACTTCTTTTTAGCATCTCCAATTCCCTGATTTTCACATTTTAAACTCAGTATTTTTTTAAACAAATTAATATCTCAGTGAAAGGACATCAGTAATAGGATGCCATGTCAAACTGAACAGATATCAACCAGACAGATATTTCATTCTCTAGTGGATTAGACAAATAGAGTTTAAGTGACTTATCTAGGGTCACAATGCTAGTGAGTGTCTGAGGCTCAATTTGAACTTGGGTCTTCCTGACTCCAGGCCCAGTCTATCTACTGAATCACTCAACTGCTCCAAGAAAAATAGAGATTAAGTGATACTGGGTCATATACCCAGTATCAGAAGCTAGATCTGAACTTAGATCTTCCCTTTTCCAAGCCATGCTTCTATCCGCTGAGTCATCAAAGCTAAATTGAATCTCCACTTTACTTCAAAGCTCAGCTAAGATGTAACTTCCTAGAAAAGGACTTTCCTGATCTTTCCTAGCTGCTGTTTCTTCCTTATCTCACCAGAAATTACATTTACTTTGCATATCTTTTAATGTCTCTATATGTATATGTTTCCCCTCTACTCTTTCTGGGTAGGGAATATTTCATTTTGTTCCTGAGATAACAGAAAGAGTTTATGATTTTTGACAGTCAGTCAATAAACAGTTATTGAGTACCTACTTTGTACAGGCACTCTGCTAAGCAATGGGGATAGAAAAACAGTCAAAAGACAGTGCTCCCCTCAAGTCACTCATTATCTAATTGGGGAGACAACAAATATATATATGTATGTATATATATATATATACAAATTATATACAAGATAAATAGGAATTAATCACAAGAGGAAAAGTAGTAGAATTTAGAGGTGCTAGAGAAGGCTTCTTATAAAAGATGGGATTTTAAGAAAACCAGTGAAGCCAACACAAAGATGAGAAAGGAGAGCATTCCAGTCAAGAAATAAACTGGAAAGAAGAGCAAACAGCAGAAAAATATTGTGACTATAAGAAGTTACTATGATGACTGAGAAGATCAAAATAAATTCAGAAGATACAAAACTCCAACATCCAAATCCTCAGAAAAAGCTATAAATTGGTCCCAGGCTATGGAAGCACTCAAAAAGCATTTTTAAATCAAATAAGAGAGACAGGAGAAAAATTGGAAAAAGAAACAATAGCGATGCAAGAAAATCATCAGGAAAAAAGTCAACAGTTTGGTAAAGGATAAACAACAAAACAATATCAAAAGAATGAAAAAAAATAGAAGGAATGTGAAATAGCTCATTGAAAAAACAATTGACCTAGAAAATAGATTTGGGAAAGATAATTTAAGAATTACTGAACTATCTAAAAGCCATGATAGAAAAAGAGCTATCATCATCTAAGAAAATATTAAGGAAAACTTCCCTGATATTCTAAAAGCAGAAAATAAAATAGACATTGAAAGAATTCACCAATCATCTCCTGAGATTCCAAAATGAAATTCCCAGGAATATTATAGCCAAATTCTGGAGCTCCCAGGAAAAGCGGAAAGCACTGCAAACAGCCAAAAAGAAACAATTCAAATACAGTGGAGCCACAGTCAGGATAACACAAGATTTAGCAATTTCTATATTATAGGATTGAAGGACTTAGGATATTATGTTCCACAGGGCAAAAGAGTTCAGATTACAATCAAGAATCACTTATCAGCAAAATTGAGTATTAATCCTAAAGGGGAAAATAGGTAGGATAAAATGGTAGATAAACAGGAAGAAACTAAGATGAAGGGAAAAATAATTATTATTGTACAAAAAATTTTTACAGCAAGTTTCTCTGCTAAAGACCACAGTTTTCATTAAAAAGACCACCACATTTTCCAAAAATATGTTGAACTGAATTAAATTTATAGAAACTAGAGCCATTCCCTAATTGATTAAATGTTCAAAGGGTAGGAACAATCAGTTTTCTTTTTTTGTTTGCGGGGGGGGGGGGGGGGGGGTTGGTTTTTTTTTTTTGTTTTTGCTAAGGCAAGTGGGGTTAAGTGACTTGTCCAGGGTCACACAGTCAGGAAGTATTAAGTGTCTGAGACCAAATTTGAACTCAGGTCCTCCTAATTTCAGGGCTGGTGTTCTATACACTGAACCACCTAGCTGCCCCAGAACACTAAGTTTTCAGACAAAGTAATCAAAGCTATTTATAATCATATGAAAAAATGTTGTATATCATCATTGAGCAGAAAAATGCAAATTAAAACTACTGAGAGCTACCACCACACACTTATCAGATTGAATAATATGACAGAATAGGAAAAGGGAAAATGTTGGAGGGAATGTAGGAAAACTAAAATACTAATGTACTGTTGGCGAAATTGTACACTGATTCAACCATTCTGGAAAGCAATTTCCAAAGAGATATAAAACCATGCATACCCTGTGACCAAGCAATACAACTACTAAGATCTGTATCCTAAAGAGATTTTTTTTAAAACCAAAAAGGAAAAGGGCCTATATGCACACAAATATTTATAGCATCTTTATTTAGTGATGGCAAAGAATTGGAAATTGAGATTTCCATCAATTGGGGAATGACTAAACAAGTTGTGGTATATAACTGTTATGGGATATTATTGTGCTGTAAGAAATGATAAGTAGGATATTCACAGAAAAACCTACAAAGATTTACATGAAATGAAGCAAAATGAAGAGTCGAACCAGGAAAATATTGTAGATGCTAACAGTAATATTGTATGAAGATGAATTGTGAGTTTAGTTATTCTCAGCAATACAATGATCTAAGAAAATTCTGAAAGACTTCTGATGAAAGGTGCTATCCATCTCCAGAAAAAGAACTGGTGGAGTTTAAATGCAGATTGAAGATACTTTTTCATTATTTTGTTTTTTGGGGGGAGGTCTTGTTATCTGTGTTTTCTTTCATAGCATGATTTACATGAAAATGTGTTTTGCATGACTACATTTGTATAACCAATGTCAAATTGCTTACCTTCTTTAGGGGAAGAGGGAGGAGAGGAAAAGAATATGGAATTCTTTTTTCCATATGGAATATGGAAATAATAGACATGAGGTGACAAGGGATTATACAAGAGTGGTGGTAGTGACAGAAGGGAAAAGGGAAGAATATTTGAAAGAGGTTGCAAACTTAAAATTGACAGGACTTCTCAACAGATTGTAAATGAAGAGTGAATGATAATGAGAAGTCAAGGATTGATACCTAGATTCTGAGCCTGAGGGATGGGAGGATCGTGTCATTAAGAAAAAATGCTGGGGGTAGGATAGGGGAGAAAAGTTTAGTTAGAAAGATAAGTTCTTGACATATTGTATTTAAGATGTCTCCTTAATATCCAGTTAAAGATGTTTGAAAGGTAGTTGGAGATGCAAGACTGGAGGCCAGCAAAGAGATTAGAAGATAGATAGATTTGGAGGCAGCTAGGTGGCGCAGTGGATAAAGCACCAGCTCTGAATTCAGGAGGACCCAAGTTCAAATGTGACCTCAGACGCTTAACACTTCCTAGCTGTGTGACCCTGGGCAAGTCACTTAACCCCAGCCTCAGGGGGGGGGGGGAAGAAGAAGATAGATAGATTTGAAAATCATTACATAGACTTTGTAATTAAATTCATGAGAGCTAATAAAATCACCAAGTGAAGAAGTCTAAAGAGAGAAACAAAAATGATTCAAAACAAAACCCTATGGGACATCTTATTTAGAGATCATGATCTGGATGAGAATTCAGCAGAAGATAGTGAGGTGAAAGAGAGCCAAGATAAAATGGATTCCTTAAAACCTAGAAAGAAGACAATATCAAGGAATGGGGAATGATCAACAGTGTCAAGGTCAAGGAAAATGAGGATAGAAAAAAAGACCATTGGATTTCACATATAGATCATTAGATTGTGCAATAAGAAATGACAAGCAGGATGGCTTCAGAAAAATCTGGGAATATTTATATGAACTGGTTCAAAGTGAAGTGAGCAGAACCAGGAGATCACTGCACATTGTATTAGCAGTATATATAATGATCAAGTGTGAATGACAACTCTTCTGACTAATACAATGATTCAAGACAAGTTCCAGCACTTATGACGAAAACCACTATTCACCTTAAAAGAAAGGACTGATGGAGTCCGAGTACCAATTGAAGCATAGGTTTTTTTTTCACTTTATTTTTCTTGCTGTTTTCCCTCAACATGGCCAAATAAAAATGTTTTGCATGATTTCACATGTATAATTAATGTCATATTTCTTGTCTTTCCAATGAGTGAGGGACAAGTGGGAGGGAGAAAATTCAAGACTCAAAATTTTAAAAAAGATGTATGAAAAATAATTTTTTAAAAAGAAGATCATTAGTAAGTTTGGAGAGAGCAATTCTGGTAGAATGATGAGCTTGGAAACCAGATTGTAAGAGATTAAGTAGAAACTGAGAATAAAGAAAATGGGATTTCTATTGGCCTTTTCAAGTTTGATCACAAAGAAGAGAAATAGAACAATAGTTATTAAGGAATGGAAGGACAATATGAAGGTTTTTTTTTTAAATGGGGGAAATATAGCATGTTTGTAGAAAGTATGGAAGGAGCCAGTAGACAGAGGAAAATTGAAGCAAGAGAACAGACAATAAAAGGTACAATCTCTTGGAGATGGTGGGATGGAATGGGATCATTTATGTTGGTAGAGGGATGAGCCTTAGTTAAGAGAAATTCTAACTCTTCATGTGAGATCAGAATGAAGGAGGAGATTGTGACAGAAGGCATACAAATGATATGAGATGAAGAGAGAAGAGGAAGCTCAAGGCAAATGGATTAATTTTCTTCTGTAAAATATGAGGTGAAGTTTTCAGCTGAGAGGTGGGGAAAAGGAAGCTATGAGAGGGTTGAGGAAGGTTGAAAAGATGTGAAGTTCCATTCTAGAGAATAGGAGTGGGAGATAATAAAGGTTTGTCTCATAGCAATGAAGAACCAATTGGATTGTGTACCATTATTTGGTAGTGGAACAAACAAGAATGGTTCTAAACTTTCCTTCATTCAGCAGTATGTGTGTAAAAGTGAAGGTGGCAGATAGGAGTGATTCAAAGCTGAGGCTAGTAAGCAGAATGGAAGCAATGATATGACAAAGGGGCTTAGGGACTCAAGAGAAGAGGATGTTGTACAGCAGAACTGATTCATGAAGAGGTCAAGATGGGGAAAAAGAAAAGAGAACGCCTATTATAGGGTTGATAGCTTGGAAGAGAACTGAGGAGTCAAGGAACTAGGGATCACAGTGTAGCTTAAGTATAGGGTTTGGTAGAGAGATGGAAAACCAATAGACTAGAAAAATAAGGGGATTTTAGAGTTTTTTAACATTGGAGTGGTATATTTGGAAATGATGGCAAGATCCTGCGAATAACCATCTTTTTATGGCAGAGAGGAATAAGTCATGAGAAGTGATTAAGTTGAGTGATTATAGTGTTTAAAGGAGAATCAATATGTGTAATGAAGTCTTCAAGTATGAGGGCAGAGGTTGGGCAGAAGAAAATAGTTGACTGAATATAATTTTAAGAAACTTGTATCTGAGAAATGATTTTCTATACAATGTCCCAAGTGAGTAGTTACACAAACCTTTTTGAAAACTCCCTACTTTATCCTGAAGCAACTCATTAGCTAGAGTTAAACATTTTTTAAATGTAAACATTAAAATCTGAGCATTTCCAAATACAAAGAAGACCTTTACTTATTAGTCTTTCTTTTTTAAAATCTGAAGACATTAGCTTACTATCTAGGACTTATAAAGAACTGGTATTTTGAAAGTAATTTATCTTCCTCTCTATAAAAAAGCTTCAGACATTTTAAACTATAGAATCTTACATTTTTATTAATTATTTTTCTCCAATATGAATGCTTTTTTCCATTTTAGTGAAAATGATGGTGGTAGAACAAGAAAAACAAAAGGCAGAAGTTAACATAGGAATAATTTTGTAAACCACTATGTTTAACTATAAATATTAATGTTTTCTAAAATAATTAAGAAGTATATGGGATTTTTAAAAAAACTTTCATGCAATGAAGAACATGACCACAAAAAGCAAACAAACAAAAACAAAAACAAGGAGGAAGGGGCTATAAGAGAGAAGCTGACCCCTTAACTTCATTTTCATCTGAACTAGTCAAAAGAAAGAAAATCTCTCTCTCTCTCTCTCTCTCTCTCTCTCTCTCTCTCTCTCTGTCTCTCTCTCTCTCTCTCTGTCTCTCTCTCTCTCTCTCTCTCACACACACACACACACACACACACATATATACATACACACTTTTCGATACAGAAATATATTTCACTAAATAAGGGAATAGAAGAAAAATGGGAGAAGTGAAGAAGAATTAGAGAGGAGGTAGATTAAAGGAAGGAAATCTGAGGGGATGCCCATAAACTGGAGAATCAAACAAATAATGGTATATAAATGTGAAGGAATAAGAGTGTGCTGAACCTTCTCAGTGTAATAACCAACCACAACTCCAATGATGAAACATATTGCCTTCTCCTGAAAGTTGAAGTACTCATTTGTAAGTGAGTACAGAAGGAGTCACATTTATTTTGGCCTACAGAAACATGGAAAGTTGTTTTGATTGACTACACATATTTGAAATAGGTTTAACTTTTCTTGTATTCTCCTGAGACAAGGGGTGGGAGGGTGGATTTTGGCTAAGATATATACTAAAAAAAATTAAAAACCCAAAATAAACAATTATCCAATCTCTTTTTCAAAAAAAAGAAAAAAGAAAATCAAATTGTTTCTATCAAAAATGAAATGGAGAATTCACAATAGAAGAGGAAGTAAAATTATTACAAAATTATTACAAAAATTATCAACAAAACTTATTAACAGAGGAAACTGATAGATATTTACAAAAACATAAAATACTAAGATTAACAAAAACAGAATCCAACTATTTAGATAATCCAGTATCTGAAAAAAGAAATTGAACAAAGCATAAATGAACTATAAAAGGAAAAATATTTCAGAACCAGATGGATTTATAAATGAATTCTATCAAACATTAAAAAAATAAATAATTACAATTTTTGGTAAAATGTTTGCAATAATAGAAAAAGAAAGAATTTCCCTAATGTCTTTCTATGATACAAATATGCTCCTAATACTTAAAATGGGAAAAATGAAGCATGGAAAGAAAACTATAGATCAACATAACTAATAAATATTTATGCTATTAAGCAAATAAGATATAAAATGTTAGAAAGATTATACATTATGATCAAATTGGATTTTTTTAAGACTTTAAAAATATTTACTAAATATGTTTTCATTTTAAAAATATATTGGAGGAAAACAACAAATTGGATTTTTACCAAGATTTAACATAAGACTAAATTATATTATTAATCATATTAATATTATAAATTTTTTTAAATCACATGATTATATCAATAGATATTGGAAAGACTTCTGACAAAACTAATAACTGTTTCTGATAAAAAACAAAACAAAACCCCCCACTAAAAACATAGGAGGGAAAGGATCTTGCCTTAATATAATAAATAATAACAATATTAAAAAAACCAGGAACAAACATTATGTATAATGGAGAAACATTAGAGGCCTTTTCAACAATCAATAATGAAGCCAAGATGTCCCATTTATCCCCACTATTATTGAATAAAGTCTTAGAAAGACTAGCTATAGTCATAAGGTAAAAAAGAAAAATTGAGGAAATAAGCATTGGCAAAGATGAAATTCATATTTTGCAAATCACATGTTTAGTTAAATACATTTAGCAAAGTTTCAGGATATAAAATAAACCTACATTAACCATGAACATTCATGTATATTATCAACAAAACCTATCAGGAAGAGATAGGGAAATTCTATTGAAAATAACAACCAAAAGTATAAAATATTTGGGAGTTTATCTACCAAGACATACTTAAGAATTGTATGAAATGAATGACAAAACACTGTTTGCAGAGATAGAGACCTAAATAACGAAGAAATATTAATTTACTTCTTATATTTTATATCAATCAAAATACTACTTTATTTTGCCAGAAAAAAATATAATGAAATTCATCTGGAAGAACAAAATATCAAAAATCTGAAGGGCAAAAATAGAAAAAGGTGAGAAAGGGTTTACTAGTACTTGATCTCAAACTATGCTAGAAAGAATAATCAAGAAGAAGATTTGGTACTGCTAATCAGGAAAAGAGATTAGGCACATAAACATATATAGGCAAACAAACATAGTACCATAGAGTCTGATAAACCAAAAATTCCAGTTATAAGGTTAAGAACTCCTATTGGACAAAAACTGCTAACCAGGCTAGAAAGCAATCTGGCAGAAATTAGACAGATAAAAGGTGACATCATAAATAAATTCAAAGAGTAAAAAAGAAATTACCTTTTAAATCTATGGTTAGGGGAAGCACTCATGACCAAAAAATGACAAAAAAAAATGATCAATTTTAATTATATAAAATGAAAAATGTTTTGTACAAACAAATCTAAGACATTTAAATGAAAAGAAAATAGGTAACTCAAGGAGAAAACTTTGCAGTAAATTTCTCTGATAAAGGTGTCATATCTATACTATATATGTAAAAACAGATATGAATATATATTTTATACATATATATATGTAATATACACACACATATATAAATAAAAGCCATGTCCCAACAATCAAGTAGTCAAAAAATGTGAACTGTAGTTTTCAAGGGAAAAAATTCAATCTATCAACAACCATAATGCTTCAAATAATAAATAATTAGAGATTCCCATTGAAGTATTATGTGGCTCTACTTCATACCCATAAAACTGATCTTAGGTAAAAAAAGGAGAGAAATGATAAAAAGGGAAATTGCTGATGGAACTGTAAATTGGTCCTGTCCATGGAAAGCATGACTAGAAAGTTAATGAATTCTAAGTAATATATTATTAGACTTAAATATTCAAAGAAATCAAAGAGAAAAAGAACCTTTTTGTACCAAAAAAAAATATTTAATAACAGCAATTTTTATGGTGACAAAGAACTGGAAATCAATGAAGTATGCATCTATTGATGAATGGCTAAACAAAGCATGATAAAAAATATGTTATTATGCCATAAAAATGGCAAAATGGACAATTTCAGAGAAAAGTGGGAAGACTTCTCTGAACTGATGTGAAAGTAAAGAGAACCAACAGAAATTATTTTACAATATTAGTAACATTGTAAAGAACAACTTTTAAAGACTTTAGAAATATGTACAATGATAAATTCCAAGTCCAGAAGACTAACACCACCCACAACTTCACAGATATGTGATGGACTTAAAATGTAAAATAAGTCAGATTTTTTGAAATGGCCACCGTGGGCATTTGTCTTGCTGGACAATTCATATTATTATGTTTTTTTAAATTGTTCCATTTTGGTGTGTGTGGAGTAGGGTGGAGGGAACCATGCAAAGGGCAGTAAATGCTTGTAAAAGCAAATAAATAATTTTTTAAAAATTTTAATAGTTTTTATTTACCAGATATATGCATAGGTAAATTTTACAACATTGACAACTGCCAAACCTTTTGTTCTAATTTTTCCCTTCCTCCCCCCCCCCAAGATGGCAGGTTGACCAATACATATTAATTATGATAGAGTATAAATTAAATATAATATATGTATATATGTTGTTTTGCTGTACAAAAAGAATCGGACTTTGAAATAGTGTACAATTAACCTGTGAAGGAAATCCAAAATGCAGGTCGACAAAAATTAGAAGGATTGGAAATTCTATGTAGTGGTCATAATCATCTCCTAAAGTTCTTTTGCTGGGTGTAGCCGTTTCAGTTCATTACTGCTCTATTGGAACTGATTTGGTTCTTCTCACTATTGAAAATGGCCACATCCATCAGAATTGCTCATCATATAGTATTGTTGTTGAAGTATACAACGATCTCCTGGTCCTGCTCCAAATAAATAATTTTTTAAAGCAAAGCTTAATTTGATCAGGACACATCTTATAGGAATAATGTTTCTCCAACAGAAATAGTAATAGACTATTTTAGTAGATAGCAGAAGAAAAACCGGAACCTGTATTTAGTATATTAACTTTAGCTCTTATTAAATCCTTTGGTGTGTTTGTGGGGAAAGATTCAGTAGCTAATCATAGGAATTGTATAATAAAAGGGGGGAAAAGTGGCAATCTGAAAATATATATATATTAAACTGGAAATATTAAAAAGTCAAAAAAATTTCTCCAAGCACAGTAAACTTTTTAAAGAAAAAATTTAGAACTTAACTGAAACTTCAGAATATCTTTTTAAGTCTTAAAAAACATGCCTCAGATTTGTAGAGCATAATCAAGAGGCAAATGCTTCCCATTAGTATCCAAGCAGCTGTGGCCAGTTATAAGTAAAAAAACTATTGCTAAAATTATTTGGATTTTCATTAAGAAATTAGATTCAGGACACTAAGAGAAGTTATTCTAATTATTTTCAAGTTATTACTTCCATACAGAATTCCTCTAACAGATACATAATACACACACACACACATACACACATACACACACTCCAAATTATCACCAGAAATTGTTACTATGATCTAATTTTTAAGAGTTAAATTCAGGAAATTTATTAAATGAAACTAACCTTTTTCTTCATCTTAAAAAGAAAGAATAACCCAACTAGTTTGTTTTTAATTTATCATGCTAACAGTTGCTTCCCACCTAGGCTACATACTTATATATCTCTAATAATACAATTCTTCAATGCCAAATTAAGACAGATAAATATTAACCTGGCTAGGATAATTTACTACCAGGAAATTTGACCCTATAGTCCATTATATGGAAGGAAATAAAACTTCAAAGAACATATCACTTTCGGGAACAATTTCCATGACTAATAATGAAACTTTAATGTAAAGCTAAGTTGAAATTGTCCCACAAAATCCTTGACATGACAAAATGAAAGTTACTTAATAGAAAAGTATGACATGTCAAGGGAACATGCAAATGGATTGTTTCCATATAAGGATAATGTAAATAAGAAGGACATTAAGAATAGCTGAGCTATGGAATATTTAACTTTTGTTAGCAATTCTAAATAGGCTTCTTTATCAAAAATATGTTTGCAGCTATATCATTGTAACAATCAAAATTTTGATATTTAAAAACATTTTTACTACTGCTAAAAGTATTTTTAAATTATTGCAATTTTCCTACCCTTTTTAAGCTTTAGTCATACATGATGCTGAGTGATGAAGAACATAAAAAGAAGCACAATTAACACTCAAAACTGGGAAGCTCAAACTCAGCTCAAAGCTTTAGTCCTTTTAAACATTATTATACATTTCTTTGGCCCTTTGTCCAAAAAAAAAGTAATCAGATTAACTAATCTGTGAAAAAAGAACCAGTAAGAGATTTAGGTAGTGATAGTACAAAAATTAGTTATAAAAACTTTTTAAAAAACTCAAAACCTTGCACTTTGAGATTCCTGCTTCTTGTGCTTTAAATTGAAAATTATATAGTTTTTAAAAGGCAAATGCACTACTGATAACAAAAAATAATATTAATATTCCTTTGAGGAGTGTACCTTCCTATCCTGAAGAATGCTAAAGATATAGTAAAGTGAAAGGTATTTTAAAACATCTGGAGGTAAAAATTACATAGGAAAGAAAGTTACAATGGGAAAAAAGGGAAGAGTTACTAGCTTTATGGAGAAAAGATCTTAAAAAATAAATTTCCATGTAAGTATGTATGGGGAAGATTTTAGTTTGGGTTCTCACTAGACTGAGGTAGAAAGTGAAATACTGATTTCTCCCATAACCATCTGACCGAAAAGGCAGTTTCCAAATACTTATTCAAACAAAAGTCTGAGGTTTGCAGCAAACAAAATAATACTCAAGAAGACCAATGAGAAAACACAGTAAATTATTTCTTCCAACCCAGAACTGCACAAAAATCAGTGAGAGGGTCGGAGGCCAGAGAAAAGGGTTCTCTCTGCTCCCACTCCAGCACAGACAACAGCAGTGTGATTAACACAACCAGAGACATGTAGCCTGCAAGCTTTTCTGTCTCTGATGGCAACAAGAGCCAAGGACTTTCCTGGGAAAGTCCCAGTGTAACCAAAAGGGCCCAGGATGGTGATCTTAGAAGTCCTAAGAAGAGTTGAAGGACAGTGACCAGTAAGGTGTCTATCACCTCTGACCAGTGGTGCTCAAACTGGAGCAGTGCAAGCCCTGAGCTCTATGATCCTTAACCCTGCCCTAGGATGCTGGACAAGGCTGTGAGCCTCAGAGATCCAGAAATGCCTGACCCTCAGAGATGGAGGTCAGTTCAACAACCTAGACTGAGACTAAAGAGGGATCTAAAAGTGAACTGGGAGTCACAGTCTTACCGTGGCACAAAACCCCAATACAGTTGGGGAGATGAGTACATAAAAAAAAAAATATCTCCCACTATCAAGTTTTTAGAAATCTAACTCTATAATAATTGCAAGTAGAGACTTCAAGAGAAAAAAGTATTTTTCAAAAGAACTACATGAACATTTAGAAAAAATGAAAAAAAAGAGATAAATAAAATGGAATATAAGCTCTGAAGGAAAACACTAGAAGGAGAATAAGTAGATTAGAAAAGAGAGCAGGAAGAATTGGATTTCTTGAAAACTAGACTAGACCAAACAGAAATCAGTGATTCCATGAGACAACAGTAAATATTTGGAGGAGGAGGGAAGGAATCAGAAGATTAAAAAAAAAAATAGAGGAAAAGTACAAGACATCTGTTATCAAAGACAAATGACCTGGAAAATAAGTCAAAGAGAGATATTTTAAGAATCCTCAAACTCCCTATAAATCACAATTAAGAAGACCCTAGATACTATATTTCATGAATCATAAATGAAAACTGCCCAAATCTATTAGAATCAGGAAGCAGCGTGAAGATATAAGATATCCATTGGTTGATAACCTCCTGAAAAGAACCTCAAAAAGAAAAGTCTCAAAAATGTCAAAACTAAAATCTAAAGCTCTTGTATCAAAGAGAAAATACTGCAAGCAACCAAAATGAAGCAGTTCAAGAAACCAAAGTCAGTCAGGATTACACAAAACCTGGAACTTTCTACTAATAAGACCGTGGAGTAGATTGTGGAATATAATATTCCAAAGGGCAAAGGCACTGGCTTACAATTAAGACTAGTTTACTTCACATTGAGTATAACCCTACTTGGGAGAGGGTGTCCCCGTGGGAATGGATCTTTAATGAAATACAAGACTTCTGAACATTTCTAATGAAAAGAACAGAACTGAGCAGAGACTTTGAAATACAAACACAAGAGTCCAGAGAAACTTAGAATAATAAATTTATTTGATCAGAAGGAATTATATGATGATATAGTATGCTAAGATCCCAATAAGGGAAGAAGAAACAGGTGTCCCTTCAGAACTTTAATGTCTTCAAAGGGGAGTAAGGGAGGTAAATAAAATAGATCAGTATGTGGTTAGGGATGTTGAATTGGCTATATTCTGAGGTTTTGAAGAAATTAAGAGAAGGGAGGTAAAAGAAATAATCTACTAGTGTAAAAAGGAGAAAAGGAATGAAAGGTGAATAAAATTATTTCTAGTAACTGGGATGTGTGAGAAGAACATATAAACAGGGAAGATCAGGGATATTAGATACCAGATGAATCTTACTCCTTTAAGAAATGGAAAGCTAAAAGGAGGAAAGCTAAACAGACATACAAATACATACAGTCTGGCGTAGAAAGACTTCAGACACTAGGAAAACAAAAAATATAAGAAAGAAGGAATAGAAAGATGGTGAGGAAACATATATTTTTGGATATAGCCACTTTGTAGATTGTTTTACTATGCTAAATTGTTACAAGAATTTCTTACCTCCCTTTCTTTTTCTCAGTTAGTTGAGATGGGAGAGATAGGAGGAGGCTGAGAGAAGAGGGAGCAAGAAATAGTGGTGTCAAAAAAAAAAAAAAAGGAAAGAAAAAAGGGTCATTGTGACACTTCTTCAATGCACAGAAACAAAAATAATTCAGAAGACATGGTTCTGAAAATAATACATAGAATTTGTAAGTGTTTTAAAAGCAAACAGTGTAAAGCGAAGATTCATGGAATTATCTTTTTGCATTGTTCTGGGATTATATAAAAAAATTTTGGGTGTGTAAGATCATAATAAAAATAAAATTTTAAAAAAGAAAGCAAAAAAAGCAGCATTAGGATAGGAAATATATATGCGGAAAGATGGGCACTACTTTAAATTAGTAAATTCTATATTTAAATAATATATTCTTCCTAACCAATGGTGCTCATAGTTATAGTGGGTAAATGAACATTGTGGTAGACTAAAAAAATGGTCCTTTAATGGCAGAAATATCTGATTACCAGTGTGGTCACAAATACATTTTTATAGTCACTTAAAGATTATTATTACCTTAACTATAGTTGTAGTTATTTACAGTTACTTTACCTT
Source organism: Sminthopsis crassicaudata (assembly GCF_048593235.1). NCBI lineage: Eukaryota > Metazoa > Chordata > Mammalia > Dasyuromorphia > Dasyuridae > Sminthopsis > Sminthopsis crassicaudata. The sequence goes on from NC_133618.1 coordinate 254,961,547, forward strand.
TAATTTTTGTTTCATATATTAATAAAATACAGTATTACAGATTTAGGTATTTCTGCTTTGGCACAATGTTATTCTACTCTTACTCTCCTGTTTACAAAACTGGTAGGACACATTTAAATTCACTGATATAATTTAATAAGTTATAGAGTATTTGCTGATAATAAATACTATTAGATTTTTCAAAGGGCTGTATCTAACTCCAAGGATACAAGAAATTCTAAGAATCTGATGAACTCAGGATCTTTTGTCTTTGTCAAGAACATTATTTTGGTAGATGTTACTAAACACACAATTCAATTCAATATGCATAATATATCTACTATATTCCAGGCATTGAAGATACAAAAATAAAAAATGAAATTCTCCCTACCTTCAAGCAGTTTTCATTCTACTGAGGGGGTGGAAAGGATATCATCATATATAAACTGCTACATGAAAACAAGGATGTGTATTTATCGAATACACAAGATTCAAGCATATGTCATCACTTAATGGAAGTTTTAGTTCAAAGACAAATGAGCAAAGCTACCAGATAAATTTTTCCTGAGCAACCTTGATTTAATAAATCTTAATCACTCAGCAGAGTGATGAAGTGAAGGTACACACAGAGAAGGAGGACATATACAACTCATATATATGAGAGAGATAAAATATACACCCAAAAAAACGGTAGATGGGAAAGAAGCAAATATGGAGAAAATTTACAACTGTACCCAGGACAAAGGGCATGAATGTCATCCTCAATTTGCCATGGAGAGGCAGCTAAGAGGAGTCCAGATATTAACTTAAAGATGGAAATAGAGACACCCCCCCAGGAAAGAAAGCCATTGTTGGAAAAGCTGCTTACACTATATACTATCCCAGAGTAAGAGGGCAAACAGGCAGCTTTCTATATAAATTGAGTTTAACAACTAGTTAACTCAAATAATTGTTTATTTACACTTTTCATCCAGAAAGTCTTATAATTGGGATGCAAGAATGGAATGGTAACCTTTATAACAAAGAGATAAAATGATTTTGGAGAAGTTAAACATCTTAAAACCAACGTCACTCTTCAAAGTATTAAGTTAGAACTAAAAGGGCCCTTATCCCCAAAAAGCTTGCCAAACAAACAAACATAAAAACTTTTCCCACATGAATAGCTTTCTAGGAACATCTCCCATAATCTGACTTGTGGAGTTGCATACCCTCATGTAAACATATAACTGATTTTTTTTTTTAAAAGGTGTTAATAAAACAAAGGCCTGAAACACTCTGTTGCAAGTAGTCAACTGCCTTACAGGTTGATCTCCATTCGTTAATTGTTCTGGTGAGTCATTCACTTCTAAGCCCACTCAACAGTACTATTATTGAGTTCATATTTCTCCATCTTGTTCCCAAGAATATGAGTGATTTTGTTAAATGCCTTGCTAAAAATCAGATGTACTAAATCCATAGTATTCCCCCTAACTTACAATATCTAATATTACTGCCCAAAAAGAAAATTAGACTAGCCTTATATGATTTGTTCTGAATAAACTCCTTCTGCTTCTTAGTGATCATCTCATCCTCTTCTGATTACAAACCAATTCTCTTAGATCTTGGATATCAGCAATTTATTTGAGAAATTTGCTGCAAAGATTTTTTTTCCTGGTTAATTCCTTCTATTCTAATTCTAATGACAATGATTTTGCTTATACAAAAGCTTTTCAATTTTATGTAAGCAAAATCTGTGATCAACTCTACTCTGTTCAGCTAAGATAATTCTACTTAGTCACATTTATGAAAGATACTCTCTTCCTTTAAATTTTTTTTGGTGAAATGTTTTATCATGAATTCATTTAGAGCTCCTTGTGGTATATGATATACAATTTAAATTGTCTAAACTTAATTTCTGTCAGACTACTTTCCAGTTATCTCAATATATCTATATCTATATCTATGTCTCTATGTTTACATAGATATATATTGCCAAGTAGGGATTATGCCAGTAGCTTGTGACTTTTATTTATCAAATACCACACTATTATAGTAAACTGTTTCCAGGTTTTTTCCTAATGAGTTCCATTGCTTAATCCTTTTGTTTTTTAACCAATACAATTTTCTCAAATGATTATTGATTTAAGGCATTGTTTTAGATCTGGTACTATAATCTTATTTTTACAAACTATTTCCTTTGTAGTTCTTGATCTTTTATCCCTTCACATAAATTTTGTCATATAGTTCTTTAAAGCAACTCATTGGTAGCTTGCTTGGAATGGCACTAAATCTGTAAATTAATTTAGGCAGTAACAATTTTGTTATATTGGCATAATCCAACTATGAACAATTATTGCTGTTCAATTGTTTTAAAGTCATGTTTAACTCTTCCTTACCCTAAATGGAGTTTTCCTGGTTAAGATAATAGAGTGATTTGCCATTTCCTTCTCCAACTCATTTAACAATGAGGTACCTGAGGCAAACAGGGTTAAATGACTTGCCCAGAGTCACACTGCTAGTGTCTAAGGCCAGATATGAACTTATAAACAAAAGTCTTTCTAATTCTAGTCTGCCAGGCTAACCAACACCTAACTGTCCAAGAACAATTATTATTTCTCCAATTATTCAAATTTTCCTTTATTTATATGTCATTATATGTCAATATGTTATATTTATATATCAATCCAATCTTTATATAACATAGTCTCTAGCTGCCTTATTATGCTAATTACCTTTCTTAATTTATGCCACAGTTTGTAAATATCCTAACAGTGAACTCACAAAATTATTTTCTCCTTAGTTTAAAAAAGAATTACTTCCCTATTTAAGTCTACTATGGTTCTTCACTGTATTCAGTATGTGATCATTAGGCTGTTAAAAGATATGCTATCACAGTACAAATTCTAGGAGATCTTACACCAAGCAGAAAAGTTTTACATAACAGTTTAGTAACAGACTATAGTGATCATCTGAGAAATATTCTAGCTAAGTTAAAAGATTGATCTCAAGATGAATTTTTCAACTAAAGCAAGTCCCTAAGACTACCTACTAAATCACTGAGTTATTATTATTTCCATCAATAAATGAACCTACACCAACAAAACCATGGATTTTTCAGTATTGTCTTAAAAGAGGCTGGGTTGCTGGTGAAAGGTATTTAAGATTATGGCAATGGATGATGAAAATAGTAGTGGATTTCTTTTTATCTTAATTAGTTGCCAAGTCTTGGTGCTCCCTAATCATTTTCATGCCATGCCTCTGCCTTCAACTAGTTATTTCAATTCATCACTTCACCATTTTCAGCCCAATCTAAACCCATTATACTGTTTTCTGAAATAGTAATCAATTCAACACTATTGAAGATATAAACAAAAGAAATTAATTTCTGGAGGAGGAGTACACATAAAAAAATCACTTATGTCAAAATCCACAAACTTGAGAAATGAAATGTCAATCAATTGCTTTGTAACTTTACTTACTAGCCCCATGAGTTCTCTAAAGCATCCCTCCTTGTGGCCTTTCTATATTAGAATGTAAATTTGTTGACAGCAATACCTGTTTTGCTTTCTTTATTTCCAATTCCAGTACTTAGCATAGTGCCTAACACAATGAAAACACTTAATATTTTTTCATTTAATCAAAACAGGAATTTAGTAGCTTTGTCTTGTCTCTCTCTGTTGTCCTCTTTCCCAAGTTTTCAAATTAGAAAATTCTACCTTCTTTGATATTTCTCTTGCCCCCTTAGGCTTAAATAAGCCTAAAATTCATAGTAGATTATAATAATCTTATGGGACACTGACATTCTACTGGCTCTTAATTCTCTAATACAGAGCTTCCAGGTGGGGGAAAGGCATGAAGTAATCAGTCCTTGTCACTTAGAAGTTACCCTATAACCTTTTAAGCAGGAACACTCAATTCTGGCTCAATCTTAGCCAATCAGAAGACTTTTTCATCATCACAAAGTGAGCCACTCTGGCCCCTTGCTCATTTACGGTCAGGAAATGGCTCTCCAAAGTTCCACTGGATGGAATGGCAACAAGAGAATACTATGCATGCTCTGTAAAACCCACCAGGAAGAGTAAATCCACATATGTTCTAAGGACTGATGCTCATGGTCAGTTCCCTATTATATATGTAAACTTTTAAATGATGAGTTTGTCAGTAAGATCACTGATTGGTTACATCAGTTCCTCTAAAAATATTTTTTTTCTATCCATCAGAATCCTTGAACAAACTTCTTGTTAGAGTCTCAGGTCACTGGATTCTATAATCTCTGGACTCTGTGAAATTCACTCTTCTAGAGTCTAATGTAAAGCCAAACTATTACCTGCATTTTCTCCTCATAAATGCTAAAATGACACCATTAATGCCTCTCAAGATCTTTTGTCAAATACTACCTTATTCCCCTTTACTACTTTCTTTATCTTATGAAAAATTAGACACAAAAGAAGTTGAGAATGATTATTTTCTTGATACTTACAGACAAACCCTCAGCAAATTTCTAGACAGTTGAATTCTCTCATCAAAAATATACCCTGTATTCTATATCAGCTTTATGAACTATTAGGACTCATCTTCCAATCCCTCCAGCTGTTCTATCAGTCTGCAGAATATTTGAATCATTATATTATGTGTTTCTTCTTCTTTTGATACTTATTCAAATGCACTTGAATATCTCTGTCTCCCCGAGTCTCTAGTCTCTCAAGTTTGTGGATTTTGACATGAGTGATTTTTTTTATGTGTACTCCTCCTCCAGAAATTAATTTCTTTTGTTTATATCTTGTACTTAGATATTAGTTTTAATATCGTCTCCTCAACCCCCCTCTCCACTGCAATAGAATGAAAAATTTTTGAGGGGTAGGGGTTCTTTTGTTTTCATCTCTGTGTCCTTAGCACCAGAACTCAGTATTTTTTTAAACTTTAAAAAAAAAAAAAAAAAAAAAAAAAAAAAAGTATACTGGGCAGCTAGGTGGCGCAGTGGATAGAGCACCAGCCCTAAAATCAGGACAGCCTGAGTTCAAATGTGGTAACTCAGACACAACACTTCCTAACTAACTGTGTCAACCTTAACCTCAATTGTCTGGGGGCGAGGAGGGGGGGAAGTATATCATAATAGTCATTGAACTTACAGAAACTTTGGCAAGAAATGGCACTACGAAAGAATCCTGGCTTTGGTGAAAAAAGACAAGGGTTCAAATTACATTTTACTTATTGCACATATTTAACCTATATCAGATTGCTTACTGTTTTGGGGAAGAGGGAGGGTAAGGGAGAGGAGGAGAGAGAAAAAACTGAAACAAAATCTTACAAAAATGAATGTTGAAAACTATCTCTGCATGTATTTGGAAAAATAAAATATTATTTTTTTAAAATATGATCTACTTACTGTGTGATACCAGAAAACAAACTTTTAACTTTTCTAAGCTTCAGTTTATTTAACTTTAAAATTGGACTAAAGTCATAGGATCACAGAGCTGGAAGGTATCTTAAAAATTATCTAGTCCAGTGTCATTTTACATAATAGAAAACTGAAGCCCAAACAGGTTAAATGACTTGTCCAAGGTTACAGGTGATAAATGGTATAGCTGAGATTTACACTATAATCCTAGGAAATATCAGGAACTGAGTAACAGTCTCTTGACTCAACAATTTCTTGATCTGGGGCCAACTAATATTGATCCAGGGTCAATATCATGTTAAAGAAAAGTAACCAAAGCAACATCTTTGGTTCATGTGGATAGCCCAATAAAAACAGATCCCTCCAAGATTCTAATAATCTTAAGAAAAAGAACAAATAAAAATAACACATATTAATATTTTGCTTTAGTGAACATTCTCTTAGAGAGAATATATTTCGATTCACCCAATAAAGTCCTTCCTAAACACCTAATAAGAACTCAGCAAATATTAATTGATGAAGAAGATGATGCTACATAGTACATGGTTATAAAATCAAAAACTTTGTAAATATTAATCCCTGGGTATTAGTCATATATCACCTTGACAGCAAGAGAGTATGCTCCATGAAATCCTTTCTACTTATAGATTAAAGTAAAAAGACTTCAACTTTAATGCTATTTTAATAACTACAAACAGAAACTATAATAGTAAAACCTACATTTATTATTCATTACAACTCAATCATACAACACTTAATGCTTCATGGATAAGGACCATATAAATCACCAAGTCTGAAAACTCACAAAAACCATGAAATTTGAAGACTGCCATGAATATATTTCATTTGCTGCACTCTAAGTATGCAAAATACTAAATCAAGGTCCAGGATAGTGATTTTTGTCCCCAGAGAACTATATTGTCGGGTTATTTGTCCCAATATTTTTTTAAAACACAGTATAATTTTATTTTATATATATACATTATGTAATTGGGAAATTGCTAAACAAATTGTGGTATATTATGTAATGAAATACAGTAAGAAATGACTATAGAGAAACAAGAAAAGAGATATAAACTGATGCAAAATGAAATAAACAGAATTAGAAAAAATGTATGATGAATACATTAATATAAAAGTAAAATAACTAAAACTGAATGCTATGAAATTATAATGACCAATATCAACCTCAAAGTAAAAACATGAAGAAAACATCTTCTTTCCTTCTCTATGGAGACTAAAGACTTTAGAACACTATAAAATATCAGACTTGAGTAATATACTGGCTAGTTTTGCTAAGCCAGGTTTTTAAATTTTTTTTATTACAATGGACAAGTTTCTGGAAGGAATAGATGAGGAAGTATTGAGAAGTGAAGCATGTATAAAAATACAAATTATTAAAATGAAAAATTCCTTTACCTCTACTTCTCTATATGCTATACACACAAACTTTAAGACTTTATGGATGAGAAATTAATCTGAGACTGTGGGGTTTTCCCACCAGGCATGGTGTTCTAAGCCTCAAAAACATAATGGAGGAAAAAATATAGAGGCATGATAATAGAGAACCAGACAATTTATCTAATGTATAGAGTATGTAAAGGGGGCACTTTTAAGATATTTTATACTAGAAAATTCAGACTTTTATTTTGAACTTTGTTATATCTTATTTTAATAGTCAATATAAAAGAATGAGACAAATTCAGGAGAGACTAAAATCTAAATCTAGGCTCTAATATTTGCTAACTGTATCAATTTGGGTAAGTTATGTAAAATTGCATTAAAATACTTATAATGCCTATTTCACAAGGTTGTTGTCTTGAAAACATTTTGTCAACTTTAAACTGCTGTGTAAAGCTGTCATTATTAAAATACAGTATTTTTCTTAGAACATAAGCTCCTTGAGAATAAGTCTTGTTTTGTTTTTGTCATCACATAACTTGGACCTAGCAGAGTTACTTCCAAATAGGAAATAGTTCATAAATGCTTGTTGAGTGAAATTAAATTTCCCACATAATCATTATCATATTCTTATATAGCCTATGGTTTGCTTGTTTTTTTACCTACACAATTAGTATATTTCCATATATATTCTGGATGAACATACTGAAAATTAAAAATTTAGTTATGAATCAATTTCTCTATAAATATGTGCCCACTTTGCCCAAATGATAATGCATACAATTTTATAATTGTGTGCCCCAGGTTAACAGGAGGAATATAACAATGTTATCTCAGAGTTTTGGTATTGGTTTTTAAGAAAAAGGATATATGTGCATATTTGCAGGCAGATAAGAGGAAGCTGGGGAAGTGATAAGAACTGTTAATATATCTTTGGAGTTGTAAGTCTATCATGAGAGATGCATAACAAATGTAACTCACTGTGGTTCCTAAGGGTGCATTATGCCATACACTGAAATGTCCATTAAACATTCCCTTTAGGAAAGGGACCTGTATGTGCCAAAATGTTTGTGGCAGCTCTTTTTGTAGTGGCTAGAAACTGGAAAGTGAATGGATGTCCATCAACTGGAGAATGGTTGGGTAAATGATGGTATATGAATGTTATGGAATATTATTGTTCTGTAAAAATGACCAACAGGAGGAATACAGAGAGGCTTGGAGAGACTTACATCAACTGATGCTGAGTGAAACAAGCAGAACTAAGGGATCATTATACACTTCAACAATGATACTGTATGAGGATGTATTCTGATGGAAGTGGATATCTTCAACATAGAGAAGAGCTAATGCAATTCAAATTGATCACTGATGGACAGAATCAGCTACATCCAGAAAAGGAACACTGGGAAATGAGTGTAAACTGTGAGCTTTTTTTTTGTTTGTTTGTTTTTCTTCCCAGATTATTTTTACCTTCCGAATACAATTCTTCCTTTGCAACAACAACAACAAAATTCGGTTCTGCACATATATATTGTACCTAGGATATACTATAAGATATTTAATATGTATGGGAATGCCTGCCATTTAGGGGAGGGGGTGGAGGGAAGGAGGGGAAAAATTTGGAACAGAATGGAGTATAAAGGATAATGTTGTAAAAAAAAAATTACCTATGCATATGTACTGTCAAAAAATGTTATAATTATAAAAATTAATAATAAAAAAATAAACATTCCCTTTAAAGATTAAGTTATGATTAGCAGCTTACATTACTTTTAAAAATAGGGATAAACATGACTAAAGACTATCATTTAAATTTTAAGGAAAACAACTTTAAAAACTCAAGTTTGATAATAACAAAAAAGGGAAAGTATCCTCTAAACACTCACTATGGGAACTCCAGACATACAAAAAATTCTAAGGTATTCCAAGGTGCTCATAGCTGTGGTTATGATCAAAAGAACACCAAAAATAGTCTAGCAGCATGTTTTTGTTATCAACATAGAAATTGTTTTTTTTTAAGTGCTGAAAAAATATAATCATCTAACATGGTCAATGGTCAATTGCTTAACCAATTTTTAGTCCTTTAAAAAAATTCTTTGTTACATAGGGAAGATAACTATCAAAGAGGAAATGGACCTATTTGGTCACAAATGTGATGTAAAAAAGGCATCAATCAAAATAAATTACAAATCATTAAAAAAAAGTTTCATTGTTTCTCCATTTCTTTTCTATTTACTTAAAAACTCAATTCTCAGATACTTTGGAATGAAAAAAAATCCTAATTTCATTATTAATAAAATAATTTATAATGCCATTAAATTATTTAGATATTAGTAGAATTAAATGAATCTCACATACCATTCCCTTTCTTTTCCCCCAGTCCATTTCCACCATTGTTTATAGCTAACACTAATTAATTATAATTTAAGTTCATCATAAAAAAAGTTAATCCGTACTTTTCAGGGCTGAAAGGAAAGCAGATGAGGCCTCTACTATATCTACAGAGTCAGGAAGATCTCCAGGCCAAGTCATTTATTAATTATACAGCCCTAACCAAATCACTTAACCACTGTGTTTCTCAATTTTCTAAACTGTAAAATGGAGCACCTACCTCAAAGGGTTGTGATGAGAATCAAATGAAATATTGGTTAAGTACTTAGCATAATGTCAGGCATATAGTGCTCAATACATGGTGATTTTCTTATTCAACTATAAGAAATTGAATTCTGGGAGAAAAAATTTCAAATAAGAACTGAAGGTGTACAAAACTATCAAATAGGGATAAAAATGGATCATAAAATAAGGCTGTAGGAAAACTGTTCCATTCATACTATTGGTGTCATTCAAAACTGATACACTCTTCAGGAGAATAATTATGATAATATGTAATAAGCCAAAAAGAAGTTTATACCATTTGATAAAATAATTCCACTTCTAAAAATATATTTCAAGCAAATAACTCAAAACATAAAAAGTTTATAAATACAGCAGCATAGTGAATGGATAGAATACTGACTTGAAGGTAAGAAGACCTAAGTTCAAATCTCATTTCAAATGTTTACTTGTTATATAATCTTGGACAAGTTACTTGTTTAGCTTCTCTGAACCTTAGTTTCTTTATCTGTAAAATTAGAGAGTTTGACTCTAAGCTCCCTCCCAGCTCTAAATCTATGATCTTATATTCACACAGTACTCTTAATAAAAGTGAAAAGTAAGAAACAACTCAAATATTTAAAACCTTTTAACTAAGCAAAATATCATATATTTATCTAATAGAATGAAACTATTTTAAATAAACAGTAGTTGCCAAATATGGAAACATCTATATCAACTAAGTGGGGAGTAAATAGAATATAAGATTGTTGTAATTATATAAAATAACCCCTTGCCTCTCAGAAGAATAAATGTTCTTAGAAGACTTATGAGTGATGTAAATGAGTTTGAAGTATATATTCCACATGTTATTTTTTTTTTCCTTCGGTTGCTCAAATTTCTAATTAAAAGCAACAACAAAACTGAATATATGTCCCATGCTACTTGTACTGGACAGATTAAGGAGACAGGAAACTAACAGCCAAGAGGTTAAATTTAGCATGAATATGTAAGAAATCTATATTTATCTTCCCTCACTCTAGCTAGAACCTTAAACATTTCAGTGTTGGAAAATTCCACAATACAGATTCAAGGTTTGGACCTTAACTTTTCACACATTTTCTCTAATGGGAATAATATTCAGGTCATCTTCTTGGGGTAAGAAAGTAATACAGAGGATGAAACCAAGTCCCTAATGTGCTGGACACTTTCAAAATAAGGAAGTGAGACAAGAAAAACATCTCTTCCTCACTATACCAAACACATGCACTCTATTTTCCTTTACTTGTGAAGGATCAATTCCAGGTTTCAGATGTGAATCTGGTACCAAACAGTTTAACTGTTTTATCCTTTAATGCTGGATCACTGAAACATTTCCTTAAGATTAATAGCAGAATCTACTATAGGGTGAACAATCAGTATGATTAATATTTAAATCTTGTTATTCATGATTTATTTTTAAATAAAGTATTATGTCTGTGTGTGTAAACTTGTTATGCAATTATAAGAACCATTGCTAATAAAGTTCTGTAATCATAAAAAAAAAGATTAATAGCAGAGCATATAGGATAAACTCATTTTTTAAAAATTACAACATAAAGAAAAGTACTAATTTTCAAAAAGCCACCTCTAGATTCTCTTATCTGAAGCATAAGAAGAAACTATGTAATGGCATACTAACACCTTCATCAAAATACCTTTGAATGTATACTGATTACAAGGCATTGTACTTAGTATTAGTGATACAAAAAGAAAAAAAGAGCCCTTGCCTCAAGAACTTGACAGTCTATTTGGGGAGAGAGAGGAAGTAATAATAATAAAAGTACACTTTTACACTTTTCTCTTGAACCTATTTTTTTTTTCTTCTTCATCATTGTTTGTTTTCCCCTCCAAGTCACTTAATTTTGTATACATACTGGATTTACTTATTTGTATTTATTTATACATTTGTATCTGTGGGACATAATATAATATCTGACACAGGGTAGGCACCTAATAAATACTTATTAACTGATTATTGCCTTGTACTAGTATGCTAGAGTGCAAATCAGGCCTATGCCCTCTTGTCTTAGCAACTTTTGTGAAAAGTCTACTTTTTTTCTTTGGTATTTGGAGACCGTTGATGGGACAAAAATATGCTCAGTTGTACTGAAATGTAGGTGGGAGGGGAAGAACCCTCCTTAAAATCTTACCTTCTTAAAATCCACCCAACCACCTTCATCAGTCAAACTTCCAGTATCTTCTTTATTAAACATAATTATATTGGCTAATATAAATTCTAGAGTAATAATATTTTGATTTCTGAGTGTTAAATCTATTTTGTTAAAATTTCACCATAAGGACTATATTACATGTCTCTTGGTTTTAATACTTATTGCTAATTAAAATAAATAAATAAATAAATAAATAAAAAAATAAAAATGCATATCTTCAAATAAACTGATTGAATGTAAATTATAAAACATTTTAGTTATAAAATTTCAAGTGTAAATTTCATTACCATATTACTGAAATATTAAAATTATTTTGTGACAAAATTTCTTCTTAATCAAAAGACTCCAATTTTAACATAACATGCTCACTTTTTTGCACAAGGGAAAGAAAAACAAAAGTAAATTTAATTTTGTGCTTTTTTGTAAACACAATAAATACCAGAAGTGACACATTTCTTATGTTAAAAAAGAAATATTACAATATCTTCCTACAATTCTTTAATTATCTTCAAATCTAATAATTTAAAAGATCATTTAAAGTCAGTTGTTCAGGCAGAAGTCCTTAGACACTTAGGGAAAAAAAACTAAAAGTAATTCTTCATGTTCACAAAGGGTTACATAATTCCTTTTAAAAATAATTAGCCTCCTTGTTATCAAAAAGCATACACAAAAATATTTTTATTAACAAGCAAAAAAGTACATAAGCATTTTAATTTTCTTAATTATTATGTATATACAAAAGTTTGATTATAACAAATCATTTAATATTAATCTAAATTTGTTATGATATAGGCATGTAAAATATAGCCTAACATAAGACATAAAATTATGATATGTAAATATTATAAAATCATAAAAACAGATTTATCTTGGATTTAAATACCATAGATTTTGATTACATCATATTATTCTTCTAGATAATGCTAACGTAGGGATACTTTGTGTTATTTTGTAGGGATACTTTGGGTAATCTGGTAAAGCCTGTAGACTCCTTCTCTGAATAATGTCTTGTAAGTGCATAAAAAAAAACCCCAAAAGAAACAAGTTATATTGAAATAGGTTATCAAAATATTTTAAAAAATAAATTAATAGCACTGTAGATTAAGAACCCCAGTATAAAGGATACTGGATTTAGTGTTAACTCTATTACCTAGCTGCCTGATTTTAAGCAAATTACTTAATTTCTTTATGTCTGCTTTCTCATGTATCGAATGAACATAACAATACTTTCCTTAACTACTTCACAAAGAAGATGACATGATATGAAGGCTTGATATAAGAAGTTTAGAAGAATTATAAAAACATAAGTCATCCTTATATTTAATTTTGATTAGTAATCAAATTTGATTTTTGAACTACAGTTTCAGTTACTACAGTTCAGAAGCTGCTTTTTTTTTTAAAGGTGTTTTAAAGATACCAATGTTTAAAGATGGTTTTGCTCCATCACACTACTACCACCATACTACTAACTGCTGTTACATTATACTACTCTTCATTATAGGGTGACCAGAGGCTATCAGCAGACATAAAATATTATAGTTTAAATGTGGATAGGCTGACCAGAGGCTATCAGTGGATATAAAATATTATAGTTTAGATATGGTCAGAATGGAGAGTGTTCTGAAAATTCCCATTATTATTTTTGAACTCCCTATAACTACTTTCATGACATCAAATGTTATATCACATAATGAATTTCTATGAAGCTAAAAAAAATGCCAACAGAAGCAAAGACAATATATTTAAATAAGTAATATTTAGTCAACTTTTACCCCAAAGCCAAGATTATTTGTAATCATTCATTCTTGTCTTACTCTGTTAATAACACAAGAAAAGTGTTAAAACATACCAAAGTTGAAAACTATTTCTTTAGCTGTCTCAGTGTGTCGCAGTAGTATAATACATTTTTTTAATACATCGAGGGAAAATGCTCCTAGTAATAATCTCTGAGGAGTTCTTCAAAATGTCCTGTAGTTGAAGAATAAAAATATATGATCTTGAAACTAAGTAAAGCTAAAACAATGAAGGCAAAATATACATATATATATATTTATTTCTCTCTCATTTTAGACAAAAGAACATCAATAAATACAGAAAAATCTATAAATTTTAACTATATTCAATTAAAAATTATAGAGTATATCATGAATAGGCAAACTAATTTAATCACATACTATTAAATGCAAATATTTGTGATAAACTTATTCCCTCCCAAGAATTCTATATGTTTACCTTTACCTTCAGATAAATATATTACATGATTAATAAGCTTTCATGTAGTGTCAAACATATTAATTGTTACCTTTGGATACTGACAGAAACATGGTCATCTCAACTCATTCGGAATTAAACCAGTGAAGAAAGATAACTTTTCCAATGCAAGAAACAGATCAGCTTTTGTGATTATATTAAAAACTGCTTGTATATTTTCAAATTAAAATAAGTCTCTATCGTAGATGAGGGCTATGTGGCTACATATAAATCATGTGTAATCTAATAACTTCCTAGAAAAAAATTATATTTTGTATCATATTTTCTTACTATTACAGCTTCTAAAGAACAAGAAACACTAAAATCATCACTCAAATAATGAGTTTCCTAACATTTTGGAAAGAGATTTTAAAAAGTAATGAGGGGGCAGATAGTTGATGTAGTAGATAAAGCACCATTCCTGAAGTCAAGAGGACCTGAGTTCAAATTTGACCTCAGATACTTAACCCTGCCTAGCTGTGTGACCCTGAGCAAGTTACTTAACCCCAATCACCCCCCCCCAAAAAAAGTAATGAAGTGGTATTCAATATAGGTACAAAATTTTTAAATAACACTAAAATCACATGGCATTTTATAATTTTAATTTAGTAAAAACATTGTATGTGGGAGTTTTTTGGGGGAGGGGGTGGCATAATAGGAAGGAAAACCATAAAGGACAGAAAACTAAAAACTGTAGTCAAACTATCTCAACCTTTTAGAACTGAGAACTTGGAGCTAATCCTACAAAAATAAATTTATAGCCTACACTAGAAATCTCACACAAACAGATCCCCAAAAGAAACATATTTTAAATGTTGTAGTGTGCTTTGCACAGTCAGAATTTGTTAAATGTTCTTTGAAATCAGTTAAGTTTACTGTGACAAGCTAACTAAGAACTAGTTCAATTCAAAACATTTTTATTTAAATAGCACTTTTCTAACTAAATAATTTCTCTTTCAATCCTGTACAATAGATATAATCCTTTGCAAAAGATTATAAATTGCTTATAAATATTCTGACAGCCCAAGTCCTTGAATGTATAATATACCAATATAGAATCCAGTCCTTTTCTAACAAATTTTCTATTTCTGAACATCCTACTTCTTTTTACATAAATATAATTCCCATCATAAACTCTTGTCTTTTCTATGATGTTCGTATTATAAAGATATCTTTGGAGCTACTTATCTACATACAATATCAAGAAATAAAATCACTAAGTCCTCTTCTTCAAAGAAGATAACATGGACAGACATTATGATCAATATGTGCTGAAAAAGTAGAATACAACAACGTACCTAGATAGTTGAGAGATAGTGTAAAGAAAAGAAAAAAATTAAAAAATACATGGACCAAATAGTAGCACTTGCCATGGTACTTGGGAATAGTATGCCACTGCACCACACTAGCTTCCCTGAAAAAAGCAGGGGGCTTGAACTCAAGACAAGATTGGTAAGACATTTTCTTCTCTAAGCCTGTATACACAGTTTAAGTACTAAGATAGCCTAAAAAGGTCATCATCAGGATATATGAGAAGATGAATACCCTCTTCTGAATTATCAAATCCTGATTGTTGATAAGAGACTCTCTGCAAGACTAGATGGATTAATTTTTAGCATCGTTAAAATTACTGTATAATCCTCTTGTGGTCTTCTGAATACAAAACTGGAAAAGGAGTCAAGTTTCACCAATGATTTCCATAAGGCCATGGGCAAAGCAATTAATTCTTTTAAACAAACATGATTATCCATTTCTACAATGGATGTTTCTTTTCTATTTCCTCCCAGATAATCTTTGAATTTTCAAGATGATATTTTTAAAATGTCTGAAATGCTTAGATAAAAAGATGCTATGGAATATTTGAATAAATTATAGTGAATTAATAGAATAGAATATTACCATGAGAAATTTTCAGCATGAAGAATTCAAAGACATATGTTAAAATATAATTAAAGTGATAGAGAGTGTTTAAGACAGAACCAAAAGACGCATACTAACTACGTCTCTACATAGAGGCAACATGTAGAGGACAATATCAACAGTAATAAAAATATGCTAAAAAATACATTGAGGCAGTTAGGTGGCAGTTAGGATGGAATTTCAGGCCTGGAGTCAGGAAGATCTGAGTTTAAATCCAATGCCTTAGACACTTAATAGCTGTGTTACCCTGGACAAGTCAATTCACTCTGTTTGCCCCAGTTTCCTTGTTTGTAAAACAAACTGAAGAAAGAAATGGCAAACAACTTCAGTATATCTTTGTCAAGAAAATTCCAAATGGAGTCTTAGAGTTGGACACAACTGAAACAACTGGATAACAATAAAATATATAAATAATTTTACTATCCTGTTAATGTTAATATACACATCTTTGTTTTTTTTTTTACAAATTTATTTTTAAAAAGTAGTAATATAGTAATATGTTATCTATGCAATGTCAAGAAAAGTTTAAAAAAAAAAGGCTCCCAACAAGCTGAATGTATCTTCTTGCAGCATATTCAAAGAGTGTGGATGATAGTTATTTTTTTTCTCAATGGTATTTTATTTTTCCAAATATATGTAAAGACAGTTTTCAACATTCATTTTTGTAAAACCTTGTGTTCCAAATTTTTCTCTCTTCCTCATTTACTTCCCCCTTTCCAAGGCAGCAAAGGAATCTGATATAGGATAAACATATTTCTATATTTGTCATGTGTAAAAAAAAAAAAGCAGATCAAAATGAAAAAAAAAAACATGAGAGAAAAAGCAAACAAACAAAATGTGAAAATATTATACTTACCATAGTTTTCTTTCTCTGGAGGCAGATGGCTCTTTCCATCACAAATCTATTGGAAGTGCCTTGAATCACCTCATTGATGAAGAGAGCCAAGTCCATCACAATTGATCATCACATAATCTTGTTACTATGTACAATGTTCTCTTAATTCTACTCACTTCACTCCTCATCAATTTATGTCAGTCTTCTCAGAGTTTTCTGAAATCAGCCTACTCATCATTTCTTATAGAACAATAATATTCCATTACATTCATATACTATAACTTACTCAGCCACTTCCCAAACGATGGGCATCTACTCAATTTCTACTTCCTTGCCACTATGAAAAGGATTGCTAAAAACATTTTTGCTCATATAGGTCTTTTCCATCTTTCATAATCTCTTCAGGATACAAAACCAGTATTGATATTGCTTGATCAAGAGGCATGCACAGTTTTTATAGTCTTTTAGGCATAGTTTCAAATTGCTCTCCAGAACAGGTGGATCATTTTGCAATTCTACCAACAATGCATTAGTGTCCCAGATTTTTCATAACCCCATAATCCCAACATTTATCATTATCTTTCCAGTCATCTTAGCCAATCTGAGAGATGTTTAGTGATATCTCAGAGTTATCTTAATTTATATTTCTCTAATCAATAGTAATTTAGAGCATTTTTTTCATATGACTACAGATGGCTTTAATTTCTTCATCCAAAAATTGTCTCTTTATGTCCTTTACTTTTTATCAACTGGGAAATGAGTTATATACTTATAAATCTGACTCAGTTCTCTATATATTTTAGAAATGAAGCCTTTATCAGAAATATTGGCTGTGAAAATTTTTCCCATCTTTCTGCTTCCCTTCTAATCTTGGCTACATCAATTTTGTTTGCACAAAACCTTTTAAATTTAATGTAATCAAAATTAGTGGATAAGAGTTCTACAACATGGTCAAGTAAAGATGGATTACAATTTGCAAAGATAGAGGAGGTACCATATTGATATGATTGTTGATTGACAAGCTGGGGAAATTTAGCTTGGAAAAGGTTGGAGGGTTGGAATCAGGGTAGGAGGTGAGAAGAGCATGAAAGCTGTTTTCATTAGAAAGGACAACAGGTGGAACAGATTTGGGCTTTTTTGGATCAAGATGGCAGAACCAAGGAGCGATGGATGGAAGTTGCAAAGAAGCAAATTTGATGTCAGAAAAAAATTCCTTGAAGGAAGAGATATTTGAAAAGTAATAGATTAGAAGTCTTCAGACAAAAGCTGCATAAGCACTTGACAGGTAGAGTAGATATTCCTTTTGGGGTATAGATTAAGCTACTCAGTCATTATAGGATCCCTTCTAACTTTAAAAATTTTTGTGAGATCCTGAATCCCCTGAAATATCTGAATAAAAAAACTTGAACAATTATTAACAATAATAAAGAGTTGTTGAGAATATTTTCAAGAGTGCTACATATCCTAACATCTTATAATAAGTATTTGAAATGAGATTTTTCAAAGAAAGGGAAATACTTGTTTAAATTCAGTTTTGTGGTACAGTAGGAAGAAATTCTAGTCTTGAACTATTTTTAAATTTCATTTTAGACTTGGAACTATGCTCAAAGGGCTATAAATCTGTGCATACCCTTTGATCAGCAAACTATTAGGTCTCTATACCAGTGATTTTTTAAAAAAGAGAAAAAGGGGGGCCGCTAGGTGGCACAGTGGATAGAGCACCAGCCCTGAAATCAGGAGGACCTGAGTTCAAATTTGATCTCAAACACTTAACACTTCCTAGCTGTGTGAACCTAGTCAAGTCACTTAACCTCAACTGCCTCAGCACAGAGAGAAAGAGAGAGAGAGAAAGAGAGAGAAAGGATCTATATGTACAAAAATATTTATAGCTGCTCTTTCTGTGACAAAGAATTGGACAACAATGGGATGCCTATCAATTGATGAACAAGTTGTGGCATAAAATTGCAATAGAATACTATTATTCTATAAGAAATGATGAGCAAGATGCTTCAAGAAAAACCTGGAAAAACTAACATGAACTGATACAAAGTGAAAGTGAGCAGAATCAGGAAAATGTTGTACACAGTAACAATAATAGTGTACCTTGATCAATTGTAGATGACTTACCTATTCTCAGAAACACAATGAGCCAAAGACCCCATGGTGAAAAGTGCTATCCACCTCCAGAGAAAGAACTGATAGACCGAATTCAGGTTGAAGCATATTATTTTTCATATTCTTTGTATATGGGGGGGGGAGCGTTTCACAACATGCCTAATATAGAAATAGGTTTTACATGATTTCACATGTATAACCTATATAAAATTGCTTGCCTTATCAGGGAGGGAGAAAACGAGGGAGAACATGGAAAAGGTAAAGAAATTGTAACTCAACATTTTAAAAAATATATTAAAATTGTTTTTACATGTGATGGGAAAAATAATAAAATATTATTAAAAATGTTCATTTTATGTTTGTGGCAGCCGTTTTTGTAGTGGCTAGAAACTGGAAAATGAATGGATGCCCATCAATTGGAGAATGTTTGGGTAAATTATGGTATATGAATGCTATGGAATATTAAAAGAAATGACCAGCAGGATGAATACAGAGAGGCTTGGAGAGACTTACATGAACTGATGCTGAGTGAAATGAGCAGAACTAGGAGATCATTATATACTTCAACAATGATACTGTATGAGGATGTATTCTGATGGAAATGGATATCTTCAACAAAGAGAAGATCTAATTCAGTTCCAATTGATGGACAGACTCAGCTATACCCAGAGAAGGAACACTGGGAAATGTGTATAAACTGTTTGTACTTTTGGTTTTTTTCCCAGGTTATTTTTACCTTCTGAATCCAATTCTTCTTGTGCATCAAGAAATTCGGTTCTACACACATATATTGTATCTAGAATATACTATAACACATTTAACATGTATGAGACTGCCTGCCATCTAGGGGAGGGGATGGAGGGAAGGAGGGAAAAATTCGGAATAGATGTGAGTGCAAGGGATAATGTTATAAAAAAAAAATTACCTATGCATATGTACTGTCAAAAAAAGTTATAATTACAAAATTAATTTTAAAAATTAAAAAATGTTCATTTTAGGAAAGAATCTGATTAATTCGTTTATATCAATGACTCTATCCTAATAATACAAACTAACATAGATCTCCTTCTCTACTATTAACCTCTTTTCTATCCTGATCTAGATTTCCTAGTCTACAGTTACATTTCAGATACCCTATCTAAAACTGAATATAAATAAAGTTAATTTTTCTACCAAGTAATTCACTAGTCTTGTCACTAGTATCCCTACCCTTTCATTCAATAGCTATAAAATCAATTACAACTTTTCACTTTCACTCACACTATCATTAAGTTCTGTCTATTATCTTCTATTAAATTCCTTAAACCTTACCCTTTCTTTTCATTTTCCAAGTTTCAGCCTAGCTCCTAAACACCTGAGGCCTGACCTAACCTAAAGCTTTCTTGCCAACCCTCCTATCACCTTCTTTTTATATATGGATTTAAGAACAATTTTTCTTGAAATCGATTCTATTATGTCCCTTTTCACAACTTTAAATTAGCTCTTGGACCAATCTGGAATTCTGTCCTAGAAGGACGTGTTAAGACTTATAAAAGATGTAAGTAAGTAATAGCATATTACTAAGAATAACTTACGTGGTATATAATGAGGCAGTCTCCTGAAGTGATAAGAACACTCAACTTGGAATCAGTAGACCTGGATTCAAATCCCAGCTCTGATATTTGCCAGTAGACACATAGCTAGTAGATCCCTTAATTTCTTTGATCCTCAGTTTCATCTGTAAAATGAAAGGGTTGTACACTAGATGATCCCTCAAGCCTTTTTTTCAGTTCTAATGGTCTGTGAGCCTATGATCTATAAGTTGGAAAAAAAAAAAAAGACAACTATGACCATGAAAGGAGATATGCAAATAAGATAGTGAATGAAAGAAAACAAATAATCAACCCAAGTGCCGTCCTTGCAACCAAAGATATTAAAAGAAAAGAAACAAGTTCCCTAGCTTAATGGGTATAGCCTCTGTATAAGGCTCATGGAAAGATATGGACAAAAATTATAAAAAATGAGAAATCAGAAATGGGTCTGAATTGGTGAAAGGAATAGCTAAACAGATAAAAATCACTTCAAATTACATAAACATTTAATGTCTTCCATTTACTTACACTTTCTATAGAAATTTCAGACTATATATACAATGGGTCATATTTTACCCAACTCCTTCATCTCCCACTACATACATCATAGCCATTCTCATTCAAGTATAACATGCAATAATCTTCTAATTGGTCTCCCTCCTTAAGCCTTTCCCCATTCTAAGCCATCCTCCATTCAGCTGTTAAATTGATATTCCTAAAGCACTGAACTGTTCCTAGAACACTGTTCTCTGATCAAACTCTAGTGACTATTACCCTCCAGTTTCAAAAATAAAGTCCTCTGACATTTAAAGTTCTTTACATTCTAGCCCCTTTCTATCTTTCCAGTGTTCTTGCAAACTTTGCTCCCTTCAACACATTCTACAATCCAATTTCATTGGTCTTACTTTGCTGTTCCTCCCATACAACATTCTATCTCCTCATGTGGTTCTTTTGTACAGACTGTCTGGAATCCTTTCTCTCCTTACATCTAGCTCCTATCTTCCTTGGTTTTCTTAAAGACTCAGCTCAAATCCCATCCTCTGCAGATCTTTCCTGGTCCCCTCTACTGATAATGCCTTCCTTGAAATTACTTTACATATATTTTGGATATATCTTCTATGTCCACAGGTATTTACATGTTGTCTCTCAAAAAGAGTGCCTTGAGATCAGGGACAGATTTTTGCAATTTTTTGTACTCTCAGTATTTTTAGCACAGTGCTTAGCTCACAGCAAGTGTTCAGTAAATATTTATTGAATTTAAAGTACCATGTACCCCCTTCTGCCTCCAAATTACTGACGCATCATTCCTCTTGACTAGAATGGTTTCACTATTTATCTGCCACTAGTTCTCCATTAAAATATTTAAGAACAATGTCCTCATTGGGAAGTTAATGGATACTCACTCAGTTGGGGAATGACTAAATAAGTTATGATATATGAATGTAATGAAATATTATTATTTTATCAGAAATGATCAGCAGGCTGATTTCAAAAAGGTCTGAAGATACTTACCTGAATTGATCTCAAGTGAAGTGATTAGAACCAAGAGAACATTATATATAGCAACAACAAAATTATTTGATGATCAACTGTGATAGACTTGGCTCTTTTCAACAATAAGGTGATTCAAAGCAGTTCCAATAGATTTGTGAGGGAGAGAGCCATCTGCATCCAGAGAGAGGACTATGGGGATTGAATGTAGATCACAACATAGTATTTTCACCTTTTTGTTGTTGTTTTTCTCATTCTTTCTCCTTTTGATCTGATTTTTCTTGTGTAGTGTGACAAATGTGGACATATGTTTATAATATGTTTAATCTATAGTGGATTATTTGTTGTCTAGGTGAGAGGGAAGATGGGGAGGAAGGGAAAAAATATGGAATACAAGGTTTTGCAAGGATAAATGTTGAAAGTTATCTTTGTATGTATTTTGAAAAAAAGCTATTATTAAAAAAAGAACAATTTCCTCTATGAATTTTTTTAGATTAATTCCTCTTGGCATCAGCTATAATATTTACAGAACCTCTTGCTCTGCCTATTATCTTTCCTGCTGATTACATATATAATCTCTAAGCAATTATAGTTGAATTTATGTGTAAATATAAAGCCACATGCTTTTACACACATGTATATTCCTGTCACTTCTGCATAAATATCAACTTATATTTATTCTATTTCCTCTTTTAGGCCGTAAGCTTCTTAAAGGCAATGATTAATTCTTCAAATTTCCTTACAAATTACTGTCATCTAATACAATAAACATCTTGCTCATTGATACATATAAGAGTATTTTTCTCTTTGCTACTTTTACCTTGAGACTCCTATATATATATATATATATATGTATATATATATATACATATATATATATATATATATATTAGTTAAGTCAACAGGTATTTATTAAGTGCCTACTTTGTGACAAACTTTATGCCAAGTGTTGGAGATACAATGAAAAGCTAAAAAAAAAAAAAAAAAAAAAAAAAAGAACAGTCCCTGCTCTCAAGGAGCTCATAGTGTAACAGGGAAAACAACATGCAATTAATTATGTAGCAACAAGATATTTATGGAATAAATTGGAGATAATCTCAAAGGGCAGACTTCAAGATTAAGAAAGATGGAGAAAGGTTTCTTGCATTAGATGAGACTTTAGCTAAGATTTAAAGGCAGTTGGGGGTAGATATGAGCGGGGAGAGGTCCAAATATGAAGGACAATTGGTGAAAATACACCAAATTTAGGGAAGGGGTATCGTGAGTAAGGAATATCAAGGACACCAATGTCATTGGATCACATAATACATAGAGGGAAGTAAGGTATAATTAGATTGGAAAGGGGCCAGATTATGAAGGGCTTTTAAAGCCAGGCAAGGGATTTTATGTTTGATCTTGAAGGAAATAGAGGGCCACTGGAGTTTATTGAATGGGAAAGAGGGGATATGATCAGATCTGCACCTTAGAAAGACCAATTTAATAGCAAGAGAAGATGGGCTAGACTGGGGAAAGATCTGAGACAGAGAGACCAATCATCAGGCTACTGAAATAAACTAGATTTGAAGTAATGAAGGCTTGTTCCAGGATGGTGGCAGTATCAGAAAACAGAAAAGGATGTATAAAAGAGAGAGTATTTCAATAATTAGGTTCCCTTTAATGGGATATAAAGCTGATTAGCCTTAGGTCAAATTTTCTACAGAAAACAGAGTTATATTGGCTCTCCTGTGTATAATAAAAACTATGGTAAAGACATATATATTGTCATGTAAAATTGTTATAATAACTGCAAAATAAATAGAACTATGGGTTTGAACGAATAAGGTACAGTAGCATTTTATAAACAAAGACTTATTTCTGTGTCTTACCTCCATGCATATATTAAAAATAATTCACATATATAGGATGACTTTTGCATAATTTTATGCTGGGGTCAAAAAAATGAATTCTCATCAAAGTAGAATTATATTTAGTGACAAGATAGTATCTGAAAATAATTCAAGAGAAAGAAAGGAGATACACTTTCTTCTGCGATTATTTCAAACAATGATTAAGTATGCTCCTCTAGTATTAGGAAAACTGCTGCTTTAAAACTTGCTTTTTGCACACTACACCATGAGATCTTTATGAGTATGACCATGTTGGAAACTATCACTACTTTTTTCAATAAAGAATGCATTTGAAATTCTATTTTGAAACAATTATTGAAAAATAAAACTATAAATGGGTAATTTTAAAAGTTTGCTTCTGCCAAAATTACTAATTATTTCTCTTTTTTAAAATTTCAATAGCATTTTATTTTTTCAATTACATGTAAAGATAGTTTTCAACATTCATTTTTTTTTTAAGATTTTTGAGTTCCAATTTTTTTTCTCTCTCCTTTAGCTCCCCCTTTCCCAAGACAACAAGCAATTTGGTATAGGTTTCACATCTATAATCATTTTAAACATATTTTCATATTAGTTATGTTGTGAAAGAAAAATCCGAACAAAAGGGGAAAACCACAAGAAAAAAAAAAAGCAAAGCAAACAACAAAAAAAGTAAAACAGTATGCTTCAATATGTATTCATTCTCCATAGTTCTCTCTCTGGATACAGAGACATATGGAGAGATAAATTATTCCCAGTCTATAGAATTGTCTTGGATCACTATATTGCTGAAAAGATATATATATCTATCATAGTTGGTTATCACATAATCTTGATATTACTGTATACAGTGTTCTCTTAGTTCTGCTCACTTTACTCAGCATTAGCTCATGTGAGTCTTTCCAGGCTTTTCTGAAATTAATGACTTTTTAATTGCCAAATCTAATGGCCTTTTCTCAATCCTCCTTAACTTCTCAGAAGCCTTTGACTTGGCTAACAACCCTCTTTTCTCAAATACTTTCTTCACTATCGATTTCATGACACTGTTTGATCCTGGTTCACCTCTTAGATGTTTTTTCCTTCTCAGTCTACCTTGCCAGATCTTCATCTCAAGCAATACCCAATAACTGTGCATGGCCCACAAGACTGTTCTGAATCCTCTTTTTTTCTTCCTCTATCGTAATTTCATACAATGATCTCATATATTCTCATGGATTCAACAATCATCTCTATTCTAATAATTCTCAAATTTATTTATGTAGCCCTAACATCTCTGTTGACCTTCAGTCCCTCATTTCCAACTACTTACTGTACACCTTAAATTGGATGTTCTGTAAACATCTTAAATTCCACAAAACCAAAACTTCATTATCTCCCTTCTCTCCCAACCTTTTTTACCTAACTTCTTTATCATTGTCAATCCCTCACTCCTCACTCATTTTCATCTCCTATATGTAATCTGTTGACAAACAAATCTGTTGTTTTTACCTCCATAACATCTCTCATCTACAGCTCCTTTTCTCCTCTGATATTGCTACCACCTGAGATCAGGCCCTCATCCTGTAACACCTGAACTACTATAACAGCTTTGCTAATTGACTTCCTTGACACAAGTCTCTCTCCACTCCAATCCATGCTCCTTAGTTGTCAAACTGACCTTAAATAAAAGGATCTAAGTGTCTTAGGCTGTCCCACAAGCCTAAAAAGATCACCCTTCTCTGTTCTACTTGTTGGAAGTCTTGACTTTCTTTAAGTCTCATCTAAAATCATATCTTTTACTGGAAGCCTTCCCCAGCCCCTTAATTCTTAAGTGTCTTCTCTCTGTTAATTATTTCCTATTTAACCTCTTTATAGCTTACCTTCACACACACACACACACACACACACACACACACAGAGATATGTGGTGTGTTTATATTGTCTTCTTTTGTCTCTTTTTGTATCCTTAGAAGTTAGTCTTGTTATATTGAAGACATTTAATAAATTATTTATTATTTATTATTTATTATTAATTATTAATTATTTTATTTGTTGATTTATTATTAATTGATCTATATCATATCTCACCTTCTACTCAATAAATTGTTACTGTTGTTTAATGACTTTACTTGCTTCTCTTTGTTACCCAATCTGCAGTTTTCTTGGCAAAGACATTGAAATGGTTTACTCATTTCTTCTTCAGCTCATTTAATAGATGAGGAAACTGAGGCAAACAGTGACTTGCCCAGAGTCACACAACTATTAAGTGTCTGAGGCCAGATTTGAACTCAGGAAGATGAAGTCTTCCTGACTTTAGGCCCAATACTCCACTTAGCTTCCCTAATAAATTCTAATGGCTTTCTATTGCTTCCAGGATAAAAATTAAAGTATTCTGTTTGGTATTTAAAACCCTTTACAAATTTCCCCCCTTTCTGTCTTTCTAGTTTTCTTACACTTTACTCCTCTCCACACACACTACAATCCAACTCCATTAGCTTCCTTACTGTTCTTCACACAAGACATTTCATCTTTGAACTGCTTTTCCTCATGCTTGGAATTCTCCTCCCATCTCTACCTGCTACCTTCCCCAGTTTCCTTCAGATTCCAACTAAAATTCTAGTTTTCCTCAGAAAGTCCTTCAAGAACTCCTTTTATTCTACTGCCTTCTCTATGTGAACCATCTTCAATTTTTCCTATGTATAGCTTGTTTGTACATTTTTTATGTTGTAATTTTTTATTAAAGCTTTTTATTTTCATATGCAATTCTTCAACATTAACTCTTGCAAAACCTTGTGTTCCAATTTTTCCCTCCTTCCCCCTCCCTAGATGGCAAGTAGTCCAATATATGTTAAACATGGTAGAAACATAGTGCATATTTTTTTAGTATGCTGTCTTCCCCATTAGACCATGAGCTCTTGGAGAGCAAGTTGGCCTTTGTTTGATGTGCTTCACAAGATGTATTTAAAT
Organism: Sminthopsis crassicaudata; assembly: GCF_048593235.1. Taxonomy (NCBI): domain Eukaryota; kingdom Metazoa; phylum Chordata; class Mammalia; order Dasyuromorphia; family Dasyuridae; genus Sminthopsis; species Sminthopsis crassicaudata. The sequence continues at coordinate 254,988,102 of NC_133618.1, forward strand.
TTTTGGTAAAAGAAAATAATCATAATACAACCTCTGATGAAAAATAAAAGATTGGCATTCATTGTATCTTCAACTTGCAATAAGCTTTGAAATTCAATTACACATACTCAGTCAATAAATCCTTATTAAACACTTAAAACATTTAGTAAGCACCAATTTTGTGTCTAGCACTATGCTAAGGACTGGAGATACAAAGAAAGGCAAAAGATAGTTTCAGGTCTCAAGGAGATAGCAGTCCTAATGGGTGAGACCAAATACCAAAAAATACATACAAGACTAACCAGAAACCCACATTAGAAAAGGATATTTCAAGATGATTTTATTTATATATAGTGTACTTCTTCCCTAAAGTATTTTGTGCTATTAGTATTTATTATGTGTATGTTTTCTATGTGTACATATTGTATCTGCTATTAAAAAACAAGCTTCTTGAGGGAAGTGGCTGTTTCATGTTTGTCTTTGTATGTGCTACTGTGTAGCACAAAATCCCTTACCTATAATAGCATCTTTACAATGATTCAATTATGTATGTGTACATATGTATATATAAGGACACACACATGTATGTACTTAAAGGAACACCTCGGTAATACCTATTTACAAAATTGGTTGATTTCACTCTTTAATTTCCACATTTACTATCATTTTCTTAGGAACTTTTCATATTTTCTTACTATGCCTTTTACCATTTGTAGAAAACATTGTGGGTTATTTCCCATCATTGTTAATGAGTAATATAATATAAATTTTTTTCAATAAGAACAGGAAAATGATCAATGCTTTTGGTTAAATGATACATGAGTATTTAAGATGAAATACAAAAAAAAATCATTAGTCCTTTCCTCTATAATCCTTAGGTTTTTTTTCTGGTACAATTTTATTTCCTGTACTGGGCACACTAAAGCAAAGGGCTCTAGGGAACCACAACCAGAGAAAAGGACAACAATTAGAACTGAAGAAAGCATTTCAGAGATTTAAAACCAAGTCTTCTACCCTTAAAATGTGTACTTAAAAGAATGTTCACTTATCCCTCATTTAAACCATTAAAAATAAATATCTAGCAGTAAAGAAAGATTACTGGGACCCGGGGAAAGATGCAGGAACAGCATCCTAAAGAATCTAGCATCCCTCAATTTATTAAAATATATCCTATGAAAGGACAGAAGGAAAAATATTACTTGTTATATGACAGTCTCTAGATTTAAAAATTTAATGTGAATGGGGGGAAAATGATACTTAGCCAAAAAGAAAAAAATTAAGGTCTATGTAGGCTCACAACTCAAAACAAGAACAAATGCAGAATTCTAAAACAAGTAGGGGAAGGTTTTAAAAGTATACATAACTTTAATCCAACAGAAGAGAAAGATGATACCAACTTTAAAAATGGATTAATTTACAAAGTCACAGAAAGTAATAATAACTTTATCAAATTTGTGGGCTTATCAGGTTTCCCCCCCCTCCCTCTACCCTCTACTTAATGTTCATTAAACCCATTTTCCTAAGCTTACAGCTGTCATTAAAAAAAAAAAAAAAAAAAAAAAAAAAAAAAAAAAAAAAAACCTTGGAAAAGACCAAGTACAACCGTCCCAGAAACACAGACCACAGGGACAACCTGGCCCAATTTCTCTTTACATTTGAAAAAGCCAGTTAAAGGACAGTGTTCAAAGTTCAGATTATGAAATTATAAATTTGCTTATTAACACTTGTAAACAAATTATTTGCTAACATTGAAACAAGGTGCCCAAAATTAATCCAATTGTAAAATATTCAATAAGTTTCAAGATTTACAGACAAAGTAGAATCCTCTCATAACATTATTTAGGGTACAAAAATCCCACAGATGTTACAGGCACTCATTATTGGTGAGAAAGATACACTATATGTTACTATGGACACCAGAGACAAGATTTGACCCAAGTATAAATGAATCAGTGATATAATGAGGTTGTTTCATAACTGCAGGGGGTGATGGAATTCACTACATAAGGATAAACAGCAATCATTTGCATCTATCAAAGAGGACATTAACTGAAGTTTAAGCATGAGAAAACAATATATCAGAATACAAAAATGTTCTATTAAAAAGCAATTATCTCATCTAAGCAAAATTCTAATTTTCAGGAACAGGTAAATGATAGTTCCTGTAAATACAAATCTAAGTATTCCTTTGTAGTTCTCGGGCTGGCCCACTGGGCAATAGATTCCATATTAGGTTTCAATCCCCAAATACTTCAGTAATATTCTTTATCACATTTAAATATGCTTTGACTGCAACTCATTTTATGACGGATTCCAAAATCATTACAAAACTTTTCACTGAAAAATGTTCACATTTGTGTATTTAAGGTATACACTAAATGAAGTATATGGCCACACTGCAGGTAAGTTATTAAATCTTACAGTAATTCCAAAGATTAGATACTTCTGAGTATCTTTTGATCCAGGACGATCCATACAGTTGTCAAATTAAAGAACTTCAGCAACAAGATACTCTTATTCTGTTTCACTGCTATTTTGAAATCCTTAACTATAATTATTCTTTATGAACAAAAGATATTTTCCATTCCTAGAGAGAAAATACCTTAAATAATCTAATAATGAGTTGAGAAGTTTAAGTAAAACGTGAACCTATAATGTCTTTTAAAAAAAAACTGGAAGATATTACAATAAACCAAATATAAAAGATGAAATAACTGATTTGATTAAAATGCAAGTGAGAACTTCAGTACAGGTGTCTGCTCAGTGCTGTTTGCAAAACACGTTTTCTAATTAGCATTTCTTTAAACAATGCTGATAATAATCTTGTCACAGTAATCCACGATGAATGAATCACTGAGATTGTAAAATAGAAAGCATAAGGAAATTCTCTGCTAATCTCCATTAAACTTTCTTTTGTTTATATTTCCTTATCAAGTGTCAAAAGCATTTTTCTCCCATAACATTGAGATTTCATTGAAGTACAGCTACTGACAGGTTTTGTGAATCTGTGGTGTGTTCACCAGACAAGATACTAAATGAGGGAGTAAAATAATAAATAAGCAACTAGAAATCTTTCTGGACCTGAAAATTCAGCTTCATTCCCTGTCATCTGGGATTGAGTTATCAGACACTTACTTGTATCACTTTGTGAAACTGACATGTCTATTTACAGGGAGACAAAGCAAGCCAGCACTGCGAACCCTAATTTTGCAAACACACCTTCGAGTCCAATTTTCTCTTCTCTTATAAAAGATGCCTTGGGGTAGCAAGGGGGGGAAAAGGAAAGCTACCCCCCGAATCTATTACCCAACATAAAGAATCTCAGACCCTTTGGATGAGCCTTACATCCATTAGCTGCCTCACCAAAGGGGAGAGAAATGATCTTGCAGTTTTGTTCTAGGGTCACTTCTTCCCCCATTTCAGCCTGTAATTAAAATGGAGGCAAGGCCAGGCGATCTGTGTCTGGCTTTAGGGGGAGACAATAACCCAAAACAGGCCTGAGAGAGAGAAAGAAATACACAAGCTTCACTGTATTACCTCATCCCCTTTTTCCAGGCAGTTTTGAGACATAGACTCTTCACAAACTCTTGGTGCAACTTGCCTATAAGCTGCGTTTTTGGGGAAGAATTTTAATTCTGGGGTTTGGGTAGGAGCCTCTCATGGGCAGTGGGAGCTACTAAAATGCCCCTTGTCTCCTCTCCCTAGAGCTGGGTGTTGACGCAGCAGAAATTACCGGCTGGAAAATTCCCCTTTTGGAGGTTACGGGGAGGAGGGAAGGAGGAGGAGGAGGAGGCACAGGGGAGGGAGGGGGTGTGGGGTTAAACCCTGGCACACACCAGACTTACCTCGCTTCAGTAACAGCCCTCCTCCAAAACCAGAGTCTCCGTGTCCGCCCGCCCCCGCCCCTCCGGTACAACATGAACACCCCCCACACAGACACACACGCTCACTCTCCCAGACATCCTCCAACTTCCCTCCCCCCGCAGCCCCGAGAGCTGGTGGTTCTTGCCCGGTGGCCCCAGGGGGTTCAAAGCGGTTCAGGGAGAGGTGTTGCCAGGGTATAAAATGGGAGTGAGGCGCCGTCAGACCTGGTGGCAGAGAAGGGGAAAAGGAGGGAGGGAGGGAGGGGAGTCACTGTGCCTTCCAACCACCCCCTCCGCTAGCCCGGAGGAGTGAGAGACAACTGCCACCCGCTGCCACCCCCGCCGGGCGCAATTGAGGGAGGGGGCAGCGGACGGACCCGGAGGCTCGGACGCCAACCCTCCTCCGCCCCGGCGCTGCCTGGGGGCGCGGGGCAAAGCCGGAGAAGGGGCATAGGGGGACCGCGCTGCCGCCGAGGAGGGGGCGTCTCTGGTCCGGGTCAGGGCAGCCGGTGCCTGTCACCCCGCGCCCCGGCCGCCCCGGGTCCCCCGCTCCGCCGCAGCTGCCCGGCCACAGGGGGCGCCCCGCGCACCGGGGCGCGGGTCCCTCGCTCCGGGCGCCGGAGCCCCGGGGGAAGCCTCGGGGATGAGGGTAGCAGGGGTGAGGAGCGCCGGGCAGAGGGGAGCTCGCGGGCCCCGGAGCGGCGGGAGGCGCGGGCAGGCGCCGGGCTGGGCCGAGCCGGAGCGGACAATGAGCAGTCGGGCTCGCCGCTTACCTGTTACCCCATGGGGCGGGGGGAGGCAGGGAGCGAGGGCGGCCGCCGGAGGGAAGGATGAGGAGGAGCGGGAGCCGCGACTGGAGGACTCTCGTTCAGCTGGAAGCCTTTTTCTTCTGCTGCTGCTCCTGGCCGTAGCCTCCGAAATCCTGGTGCCGGGTCCGAGTCTCCGCCGGAGCTCCTCTAGCTCGCTCCGCTCTCAGTCAGTCCGTCAGTCAGACCCGCTTCGGCGCGCCCCCGCTCGGCTTCGCGCGCCCCCGGCCGGCTCCGCCAGCCCCCCCCACCTTTCACACACGCCCCCTGCCTCGCGCGTGCCCGCGAAAGGCGCCGGGCAAGCGCTCGCGGTCTCTGACCCCGCCCCCCGGCGCGCGCTCGGCCGCTCTTGATTGGCCCCTTTCCGCTCCTTTTCTTCTTCGACCACCCTCTTTAAACTCCGCCCCTCCTGCCCCTGACTCCCTAGCCCCGCCCCCGTCCCTACGCCCCCCTGCTGTGGTGTGTCTCCTCTCTGCTTCTAGGTGCGGGGCTGGAGGAGGGGTAACGTGGGGGCGGGGGTCCGGTGTTTTGGAGGTTTGGGTTCTGGTCTCCTCCGCCCCTCTAGCTGGGTGGCTGGACAGCGGAAGTGAGGGCTGGAGAACGCTGGGCATTGTGGGAAGCGCCCCCTCCCCTGGATTGGGGTGGGGGGGCTTCAGGGGTCATGTGGGGGCAGTTTGAGAAAATGTAGGGAGTGCGGGGTCCGGCCTCGGGGCTGCCAGTTTCCTCACCACTCTACTCTCTCCCCTTCCCAACCTCTGGCTCCAGCCCGGGGTCCCGGGCCCCCAGCCCTGGGGTGTAGCCTTGTCCTAGGATCTACGATCCCCGTGGTGACACCTGGCTAGGGAATCCCTGGGGAGCTCTGGGAGCGAAGCCCCGCCTCCCGAGAGTGCGCCGCGGGTGTGGGGAGAGAGCTGGACAGGAGAGCTCGTCATCTTCGCGGCTACCGGCGGGATGCTGCCGCCGTCTTCGGCCTTGCGTTAGTCTGTTATCTTTGCCTCGAGGTCCTTAAGACAAGATTTATGAACGCTGAACAGAAGAAACCTGCGGGGGCAGGGCTGGGACGTGTTGGGGAACTCGTTTTGGGAAAGTTAAGAGGAAAAAGCTTTAGCCCAGCCCCTTTCCTTGGCTCCGGGCTTTTCCAACAAGTCGGTTCAACACGTGTTTTCAAGGCTCGTTCCCAGCCCGAAATATTTTCCTTTAGTGTTTTTGTCGGATAGGTTGTTTTTTTTTTTTTTGGAGGGGGGGGGGAGAAAGGGGGCGGCACGTGGATAAATTCTGAATCCTACCAGTTTTGAATTCTAGTTCCCGAATTTTATTTGCTGATTTCTTTAGTGGCTTCGTGCATCCCCAGCCCTTTTGTATACATTTGATCTTTTCCCTCAGTTCTGCAAGCCAGCCAAACTTCTAAAGTTTCCCATTCCTCTCGTTGCTAATACTTAGTCACCGTCAAAGTTTAGAAAGAAAATATTTTAAAAGATATGAAATTGTGAAGGTTAAACAGCAGAACTAAAAAATAAAATTTCCACCGTCCTGAAGAATATTTCTAAAATTGGCACATTAAAGAATTGCTAGTGTATCGCTATTTGGCATTAAGGGTTTTCTGCTTTCATTAATCCCAGGAAATTTGAGAAATATTTAAATCCTCTAGTGATTCTGAAATGACTTACTTTTCGTTTACCAGATGGAGTTATAGGTCTGGGGCTTTTCTGGGTACAAACTGCTAGTGAGAGAGATTACACTTTAGAAGGAAATTGGATTACCTTCCTTCCGTACCCTCTCTAGTTATCGAAACCAATTTTGCTGCCTTCTTACCATATTGTTGGAAGCATTATCAACAAGGTTACTATTAAGTTATAGCAACTTCATAGTTATTTGTAAACATGAAGCAAATTGTAGTGACTTTCCAGTTTCAGCAACTTGCTCTAAGCAACAAAGCATCAATAGTCACCTTACACATTCAGATGTTCAGGAATAAGGAGCAATATGTTGGCTCTTGAGTATTTCCTGGTATTCTCTTTTCTGCTTTGCTGGGCCAAATCTTGTGGGCTCCAGAAGAGCTCAACTGAATCTGGAGTCCATATGTCCCAAACTCTATAACCTTCATTTGTGACTGGACAGAAGTTCTGTGGCAACTTCTTTTCCAGCATCCTTCCTCTCCGGGCCCCCCTCCCAACTCCATAGAAAAGCTGTATGGGAGGGGAGTGGGGGGAGGGATATGCATGAAAATGCTCTTCCCATCTCCATTTCCTCAGAACTGTGTGTAGGCAGGATGAGAGCTGAGGTCTGAGGTCCCACATTCCTGTTTGAATTGCACTAGACCAAAGGTCACTTGGCTTCCTCCTCAGGGGACCATGAAGGAAAAAGGGAGGTGATCTGTGTGACCAGTGAGCCGACAGTTTGGGGAGTAAACCACATTTCAGCAGAGCCAATAAGAAGACACAGCAGGGTGTATGTGCCCTCACTCCCTATGGGGCTTAGTGACTTAGAATTCCTTCATTAGTGGGAGGCAGCATGTCATAATTGTACTTTTTTCATGATGTGTAAGGAGGCATTCACTGGAGGGAGTGGGAGGGCAAACTTTGGGGGAATTCTCCTTGAGTGAACAAGGGCAAGTCTGACTACAAGTGATGAGAGAAGACTGAAATGAAATAACAACCCTGAGGACATTGTTTCTCCTGATTTTGTTGTATTTTTTAAAGGGTTGTAATGAAATGAAGTGCCACCAACTGTCTGTGTTTATAAAGGATGGAAAGTACTGAAGCTTCAATCTTACTAGTACATTTACTGATGAAGGCAAGGAGCACAGACAAAGTGTACAAGGTCAGACTTTTCGAGGTCATTTTCACTACAACCCAGAACTACAGAAATAACGTGATCTAGGGCACAGTTTGCTGGCTTCCAATGCCTCCCCAGCTTGAGGGTGACACCATTGAGCCCTCTGGAGTCTGCAAGTTATACAAGGACCCAGCTATGTACTTTGAAAATGCTCCTAGGTTTGACTAAGAATGAATCAGTCCCTAAATCCTTGAAGAGGGAATAATCTTCTGGCTCCCTTTTCTGTAAAATCTAGGAAATTTTTTTGAATTAATGTTTCCCTTTTGTCCAATGACCCCTTCCTCTACTCCCTAGGCTGACTCTGATCGTACTTTCTGTATCTGGGGGTTCAAGAATTTTCATTCAATTTTCTTTGCAAAAGTTGTTTCCAAATATCCCAACTTAAAGAGGAAAGGAGTGGACAGATTCATGGATTGTCATCATTTTAACCACAGATTATGTAGTGTGGGGAGTTGAGTTTGCCCTGCTAAAACTCTTTACTTCACCCTTTAGGAGAGTCATTCAGGCTCTTCCAGGAAGACAACTTTTCCCTGAAGCCCTTTCTGTCTCTCATGGAGGCTTAAGTAGATAACTAATGGATGTGGAATCTTTGTAGGGATGGCTCCTTAATTCACTGGTGCCTTCCCTACCGTTTTCACACTTAAGTTTTCCCCATCCTTAAAAAAAGGTTCACCTAGCCCTATCAACCCTTCAAGCTCTCTACCTACATTTCTCTGCTAATCTCCTAGAAAAAGTTTATGCTCACCACTTTCATTTCCTCTTTTCTCAATGAATCCCCAAGCCCTTTGCAATCTGGCTGTCAACCTTACCTGATTAATTGAACTTGCTCTGTCTTCAGTGTTACCAATGATCTCTTACTTGCCAAATCTAATAATCTTTTTCAAGTTCTAATACTTCTTGACCTACCTCCTATATTTTACATTGTTGGCCACCATCTCCTCAAGATGCTCTCCTCTGGATTTTTGTGACACCAGTCTCTCTTGGTTTACTTCCTATGGTTTAACCTCTCCTTTCTAGGCTTCTTTATTGGCTCATTGACATTGTGCTTCCCCATCCACACCCTTCTTAATGATGGGTCTTTCGAAGAAATACAGATTTGAATTTGGAAAACAGTCTGGAGAAAACATGAGTTCTGTTGAGTTTAAGATATCTCTGGGATGTTTGCTCTGAAATTTCCACATAGGTAGTCATTGATATGAGATTGAAAATAGGAGATCTGGATTGGGAAAGGTGTGCAAAGAGATGAAAGTTAAATCCCTCAGCATGGATGAAGTTGCCAAGAGAGTGGGAGAAGTGAAAAGGGCCCATGACAAAATCTTAGGAAAGACCCATCATTAAGAAGGGTGGTTCATGTTCATAATCTTCTCATTATTCTCTACCATCCAGTCGCCATGTCTGTGTTCTCAGTTCTCAATCTTTGTCACAGATGATACTTCTCCACTCACACAGCTACCACCTCAGTTTGGTTACTCATCACTTCCTTCATAGATATTGCCTCCTACTTGGTCTCCCTGATTCAAGTTTTTACTGACTCCCAACCATTTTACTGTTGCCAGATTAATTTCCTTAATCATAGACATTAAGATCTGTGATTCCTCTAATCAACCAATTGCAATGACTTTCTATTGCTTTAGAATAAAATATAAATCTTGTTTAGCTTTTAAAGCCTTACATCAAACACATAAACCACCCACTAAACTCCTGAATATAGCCAAACCAGATTAAATGTAATTGAAAAAATGTTTAACAAAATAAAAAATATACTACAACATTGATGATGTTAATAATTTGTGGGTTTTTTTTTTTTTTTTGGTTTTTTGTTTTTTGGATTTCAAGTTTCGTGTTTGTCTAGGGGTTTTTAATTTGTTCCTTTTCCAGCATTTTTACTTGTAAGCCCAATTCATTGACCTTCTCTTTATTTTATGCAAGTAGGCCTCTAGAGATATAAAATTTCTCCTTATTACTCCTTTGGCTGTATCCCACACATTTTGGTATGATGCCTCATTATTGTCATTTTCCTGGGTGAAGTTATTATGTCTATGATTTGCTGTTTCACCCATTCTTTAGTATGAAATTTAGTTTCCAATTATTTTTTGGTCTATTTTCCCCTGGCTTTTTATTGAATGTAATTTTCATTGCATCGTGGTCTGAAAAGGATGTATTTACTATTTGTCTTACTGCATTTTGAGGTTTTTATGTCCTAATATATGGTCAATTTTTGCATACGTTCCATGAACTGCTAAGAAGAAAGTATACTTCTTTCTGTCTTCATTTAGTTTTCTCCAAAGATCTGTCATATCAAACTTTTCTAGTATTCTATTTACCTCTTTGACTTATTTATTTTGTGGTTTGATTTATCTAATTCTGAGAGTGCAAGGTTGAGATCTCCCACTATTATAATTTTGCTGTCTATTTTTTCTTGCAGCTTTCTTAATTTCTCTTTTAAGAATTTAGATGCTGCACCACTTGGTGCGTATATGTTTAATATTGATACAGCTTCATTATCTATGCTACCCTTTAGCAAAATATAGTGCCCTTATCTCTTTTAATTAGATCAATTTTTGCTTTTGCTTGATCTGATATGAGAATGCCTACCCCTGCTTTTTTTGCTTCTCCTGAAGCATAGTAGATTCTGCTCCAACCTTTTACCTTTATTCTGTATATATCACCCTGTTTCAGGTGTGTTTCCTGTAAACAACATATTGTAGGATTCTGGCTTTTAATGCAATCTGCTAACTGCTTTCTCTTTATGGGGGAGTTTACCCCATTCACATTTATGGTTAAAATGACTAATTCTGTATTGCTTGCCATCATGTTAACCCCTGCTTATGCTCTTCTTTCATTCCCCCTTATCCCTCTCCCCAGTATTAAACTTGTGAGCACCACTTGCTTCTCACAGCCCTTCCTTTTTAATATCCCTCCTCCCCCTTAAGAGTTCCTCCCCCTATTTTACCCCTTTTCCTCACAATTTCTGAATCCCCTTCTGCTTAGCTTTCTCCTTCCCTTTTCACTTTTCCCCTCCCACTTTTCAATGAAGTGGAAGGAGTTTCACCATAAATCAAATATGTCTATATTTTTCTCTTTAAGCTAATCTGATGCAAATATGATACACACTATGTTCATCCCATTTGTGGGGTTTTTTGATGGCAATGTATGGCCTGAAAAGATCCTTTTCTATTTGAGTTTGATACCACTACTAAGTATAACCATACTTTACCCTATCTTTCCAGCCCTGCTGGACATTATTCTTCTTACACGTTGTAATCCAGTCAAACTGACCTTTTCTCTATTCCTCACTCATGACATTCCATTTTCTCTTTCTGAGACCTTGTCTGAAATATATTCTTTATCTCTGCTGCCTTATAAAGTGCTTCTTTTCCTTTAAGATGAAACTCAGGTTATGAACCACTACATTGAATTCCCAATTCCTCTATTTTTGTCTGCCTGCATTTTTGAATTCCTTCACAGGTTGTACACTATTCCAAATTCTGATTCTTTTTGTGCAGTAAAATAACTGTATGGACATGTATACATATATTGTATTCAACATATACTTTAACATATTTAACATGTATTGGTCTACCTGCCATCTGGGGGAGGGGAATAGGGGAAGGAGGGGGACAATTGGAACTAAATGTTTTGTAATTGTCAATGCTGAAAAATTACCCTTGCATATATCTTGTAACTAAAAAGCTATAATAAAAAAATGAAATTACTGTAGACAAAATTAAAAAAAAAAACAAAAAACAACTGAACTATTCTTTCAAGAGTGCACATTTCCTCCTTATATTAAAGACTCTTGTACTTAAAAAAAATGTAACTCAGGTAATATCTCCTGCATGAAGTCTTTCCTTATGCCCACAACTGTGTCTTCTCTGCCAAACTACCTAATATTTAACTACTTTGCACATGTTTTAGCTTTATATTTGTTTTGTATACATTTGATTATGTATTTGTTAAATTCCCAGCGAGTAGGGATAATTTCATTCTTTGTACTTATATCTCCAAGGCCAAGCACAATGCCTGACCCATAGTTGGTGCTTAATAAGCACCAAGGTTGTAGGATTCCTAAAAGGAGAGCATGAGCTTCTTTTGAAGAGTAGAGGTGCTCTCTTGCTCAGTTTTTCTTATAAAAAAATTAGTAGCAGAAATTATAATTCTTTTATCCTTTTACCATGTGTTAGGTGTCTGTTGATGCTGTTTGTACCTGACCTTGAACATACAGTAGATGCTTAATAAATGCTTGTCAAATTAATGCCTTCCTATGCTGGCAATCCCAGAAAGGTTTTTTCACTACCCCAATTGCTGTTGCAAGATTTGTCCCTTTTTCTGATTCTGATTCTTTTCCTTTGCTCTTGGAGATACCCTACCCTTATTCCCACCCTCATCCCCACCCCCATCCCCATCTCCATCCTAAGGCAATCTCTCTTTGCTTTTTGTCACTAGGATTTGTAACTGTCACACAGAGGCTGACTGGGATGCATTTCCAAGCTGGATTTTACAAGGCACTGATGGGACCACTTTGCACAGAAGCTGTGGGGTGGATTAGTTTGTTGAGATTCATTTGGGAGTCATTTAAGTGCTATTTGGGGGAATTTGTGTCCATGGAAGGACAGTAAACCCCAGTAGAGCTGTTTTCAAATGACTTCTTTTGCTACCCTTGGCTAGTCTGAGAATCCATTTTCTGTGTCCCAGCTTCCCCCTGCTACAAGCTACTTAAACTGGGTCACCAAAGCAGTGACAGTAGTTAGGACTGGGATGCCCATTTCATTTGTTCCAGAAACAACAACAACAAAAAAAAGAGTAAGACCAAGGAAGATTGAAAAGATGGGAAGGACTATTTCAGAGGAATTCGCTATATTTTCTAGTTAAGATAATTCCAATGAGTGAAAAACAAACAAACAGAAAAGTAAGTCTCTTCTGGTTATCAGCATCCATGATCAGTGGGCATTCTTCCTTCCTTTCAATACATCAATAATTATTAGAAATGGTCATGGGATAAATTGTTGTCTAACCATTGTTCTTTTATATTCAGTGAATTATTACATAGGTTGACACAAATAATTGCTTTTTTTAAAAAAAATTGAATAGAAGTACTGAAATATAAACACCAATTCAGTGTTAAAATTCAGTTAAAAAAAACTAATAGAAGTCAAAATAGTTCTGAATTCCTGTTTCCTTACTTTTGTAACATGAGAGAATACAAACAAAATTCACTGGAGTTTATGTACTCTAGGATCTAAACAGTGGTAACTCATTGTTAAGCAGCTAGATCAGTAGTCTGTTCAGACAGAGCCTAGCCCATGCACCCAAGAACTGAAATAATAATTATCTTCCTTCTCACTAGGGTTACAACCAATCCATTGCAATATATTGAAAAGACACCTGAGAAGGTAGTGCCTAAAGAATAGACACCTGCAGAATTGGCAATGACATAGAATCATTACAATTTAGAACTGATCTCAGCAGCTTTTTCAGATCAAGAAACCCAACCTGATAGTCCCAACATGGACAGCAAATGATTGGCTCTGAAAAATGACACTAGGGCCAAAGGAACAACACAGAGACTGGAAAGGCTTTTGAAACCAAATGAATGAGACAGTCCACACCTCTCAGCATTTCCAGAATCAATTCAAAGAAACATCTGGGGAAGCCTGTGCTCTGACTTCCATACTTCCTTAGGATGGTGATAAGACATGGGACACAAAAGCATATAAGGCCTCTACATGAGGTCACTAAAATGAGATGCAAGAGAGGAACCATTCTGTGAATTAGAAAGGTCTGGCTTCAAATCAAATCCATACTAGTTATATCACTTGACCTTTTTGAGTCCCAGTTTATAAAATGAGGAAATTTACACACACACACACACACACACACACACACACACACACACACACACACGCACACACCCCTTTCTAAACCTTGCTGGGCAGCTAGGTAGGGCTGGACTTTGAATCAGGAAGATCTGAATACAAATCCAGGCTTAAACACTAGTTAGCTATGTGCCCCTGGTTAAGTCCCATAACCTCAGTTTGCTTAACTGTTAAAATTTGTAAAAAGCTTATTACATTATTACATTAAAACTCTTTAGTTGTTTTTCAACCATGTCCGACTCTGTTTGGGAATCTTTTGGCAAAGATACTGTTTTCTTCTCCAGTTCATTTTAAGAGGAGCTAACTGAGGTAAACAGGATTAAGTGACTTGCCCAAGGTTATATAACAAGGATAGTAAATAGGCACTTCCTTCCTTTCAATATATCAGTTATTATTCTCATTCTCATATATGATCGAGTTCTGATAGAAATGGTCCTGGGGTAAATTGTCATCCAACTATTGTTCTTTTATATTCAGCAAATTATTGTACAGGTTGACAAAAATGACATTTCTTTTGGTCTGTTGGATAAATTGACATCTCCCACTCAAAAAAGTTGAGAGTTCTCTAGCATTTATGCTGTGTTATTTTTCCCTATATTTTCCTGTCAATCTCATCAGATACCATTCAGTGTATGACTGTCTCTCTGCAGAATATACCTAAATCTATATATCCAAGGAACATTGTTACTCGAAATGCATCTCATCCTCAACACATACAAATTATTTTCCTTTAATCTCCTCTCTCCACTAAGATTTGTTCCATTCATTGAGGATATGCCTTCAGGTCAGTCATATATCTGAGTTCAGAGTCATTCCTGATTCTTCTTTGTATATCACTTTTTATTTATCATCATATTAGTTGTTAAATCTTGTCACTTCTACCTCTAAAACATCTCAAGAATTTACCTTTTGTAAATTTGTAAATTCACAGATTGACAAAAATGATTGGTTTTTTTTTTTAATTGAATAGAAGTATTGATTGAGATATAAACTCATCGAAATAGGCTCCCTGAAAGCATTTTTGGATAATGCAGATAACATGTAGAAGATGTTAAAATATTTTCATATATTCACATTATTTTTATTTTTCCATTTACACTCTATATTTTGAGAGCTTTTCATTGCATGAAGATTAGTTATTAGTATTCATGTGATGACATTTATTTATAAGTATTGTTTTTATTTTTTGTGAATTATTAATCTAGGGAATTATGGCAAATACATCTGAATGTGATGATGTTCCAGTTCTAGGACTTTTCATTAACTTTCCAAGTATATTTTGAAGTTTACATTGGCAGTATAAAATTTGTTCTCTGTTAAGTTAATAAGGGATACTGAGTTTATAATTCTGATCACTTGATTGTGTCTTTCCAGATATTTAATAGGTATTTGATTTTTTAAAATCAGTAGTGGTACTTGCATAGTTTCCACCATTTCATTGCAGAGTCTTCTTTGTCTGTACTCCTTAAGAAGTACTTTTATGTAATTTCTATCTATTGTCATTATCATTTGCTCCACAGCATTGCTATAGAGCTCTTTATAATTTGTCTCTGTTCTATGTTTCCTATCTTTGTACACATTATTTAATCTGTAGCATCTATTTAAAACCATCAGCAAAAGCATCATATGTAATGGGGATAAACTAAAATCATTCCTAATAAAATCAGGGGTAAAACAAAATTGCCCGCTATCATCATTACTATTCAATATTGTATTAGAAATGTTAGCTTTAGCAATAAGAGAAGAAAAAGAAATTAAAGTAATTGGAGTAGGTAATGAAATCAAATTATCACTCTTTGCAGATGATATGATGATAACTTAGAGAATCCTAAAGAATCAACTAAAAAATCTACTAGAAATAATTCCCAACTTTAGCAAAGTTGCAGGATACAAAATAAATCCACATAAATCATCAGCATTTTTATATGTTACCAACAAAATTCAGCAGCAAGACATACAAAGAGAAATTCCATTTAAAAAACTGTAAATAATATAAAACATTTGGGAATCCACCTGCCAAGGTAATCAGGAACTATATAAACACAATTACAAAACACTTTCCACACAAATAAAGTCAGATCTAATCAATTGGAAAAATATCAAATGCTCATGGATAAGCCAAGCTAATATAATAAAAATGACAATACTATCTAAATTAATCTACTTATACAATACCATACCAATCAAACTCCCAGGAAATTGTTTTACAGAGCTAGAAAAATAACAAAATTCATCTGGAAAAACAAAAGGTCAAGAATTTCAAGGGAATTAATGAAAAAAATACAAATGAAGGTGGCCTAGCTGTACTAGATCTAAAACTATATTATAAAGTAAAGCAATGGTCATCAAAACCATTTGGTACTAAGAAAACAGAGAAGTTGAACAGTGGAATAAGTTAGGTTCAGAAGACACAATAGTTAATGACTATAGTAATCTAGTGTTTGATAAACCCAACGACCCTTCTAGAATAAGAATTATTTGACAAAGATTGCTGGGAAAAATGGAAATTAGTGTGGCAGAAACTAGGCATTGCCCTATACCTAACACCCTAAACCAAGATAAGGTTGAAATAGGTTCATGATTTAGACATAAAGAGTGATAACTATAAGCAAATTAGAAGAACAAAGGATAGTCTGCCTCTCAGATCTATGGAAAAGGAAGGAATTTGTGGCCAAAGAAGAACCAGAGTACATTATGGAATGCAAAATGGATCATTTTGATTATATTAAGTTTAAAAGTTTTTGTACAAACAAAGTCAATACAGACAAAATTAGAAGGAAAGCAATAAACTGGGGAAAATAATTTACATCCAAGGGTAAAGGTCTCATTTCTAAAATATATGAAAAAAAGCTCTAAATCACTATTGTTCAGAGAAATGAAAATCAAGACAACTCTGAGATACCACTACTCATCTCTCAGAGTGACTAAGATGACAGGAAAAAATAATGAATGTTGAAAGGGATGTGGGAAAATTGGGACACTCATACATTGTTGCTGGCGTCATGAAATGATTCAACCATTCTAGAGAACAATTTGGAACTATACTCAAAGGGCTATCAAACTGTGCATACCCTTTGATCCAGTAGTGTCTCTACACACACACAAAAAAAGGCAAAAAACTGGAAACTGAATGGATGCCCATCAGTTGGGAATGGCTAAATAAGTTATGGTATATGAATGTTATGGAATATTATTGTTCTATAAGAAATGATTAAGGATTAAGTGACTTGCCCAGTCAGGATGATTTCAGAAAAGCTTGGACTTACATGAACTGATGCTAATTAAAGTAAGTAGAACCAAGAGAACATTGTACACAGCAAAAATATGATCAATTATGAAGGATTTGGCTCTTTTCAACAAGGTGGTGATTCAGACTAATTGCAATAGATTTATGATGGAGAGAGCCATCTGTATCTAGAAAGAGAATTGTTAGGACTGAGGGTAGTTCACAACATAGCATTTTCATTCTTTTTTGTTGTTTGCTTGCATTTTATTTTCTTTCTCATTTTTTTTCTCTTTTATGGCATAAGGGAAGACAAGTTGGATGCAACTTGATCTGGAGTCACATCTACATTTGGATTGCAGAAGCAGCAACATTTTCGCATTTCTTTATTAAATGTTTGATTCTTTTATTGGTATCTTTTGTTTTTACATCACCCTTATTTCTAAATATATTACTTCACTATCCCCTGCCTTGTTAAAATAAATAAATAAAAGTATGAAAATCAGGTCAACAAAACCAATCAATACTATCAACTGAGTCTAACACTCTGTACAATATTCCTGTCAAAGTCCTCTACTTCTGTAATGATCTGCAATGATAGAAGAAGTACATTTTTTTTTCTGTTCTTCTGGGCCAAACTTGGTCCTTATAATTACAGTGTTCAATGTGGGAGTTTTGTTCTATTTCTATTGTGATAATTGTGTATATTGTTTTTTCCCTGGTTTGCTTAACAACAGTTTATACCCCAAAAATCTTAATGTGGTTTTAAGCATTAATAACTTTCTAATTAATTAACTATCCAATAACTACATCTGATAGCTATTTATGCTATTAATAGCTTAAAATTACACAAGGTTTTTTGGGGGTGATCCTGTATATGTCTTTCCTTAGGGAGCAACATTTTCATATATAAAAGATATATATATAATTTCCCTAAAGGGTGATATGTAATAGAATCATGGCTTTATAGCTGGAAAAAAACTTAAATGCCATTGAATCCAATCTCTTCATTTTATAGATGAGGAAAATGAGGTATAGTGACTTAAGTGACTTGCCCAGGTTCCCACAATCATTAAGTATGGGAAGCAGGATTTAAATTCAGCCCTTCCTGATTCCAAATCCAGAGCTCCAATCACTTTTCCATCTAGCAGTTACACACACACACCTCACCCAATCCCCCTCCCCCCACACACATCTTAAGCAGGTAGTGGCCAACTGTCCATCCAAGTCAGAATTAGAAATGATACACTTAAGATTCAATCCAATTTAATAATAGCTCTTATTAGTAAAATACCTTAAAGGTTTGCAAAGCGCTTTATACATATATTATCTTACAACAACTCTGTGATTAGATAAATACAGGCTAAAATTATCATTCCCATTATATAGATAAAGGATAAAGTTATATATGCTTGCCCAGAATAACATTGTCAGTCAAACATATATCAAACATTTATCATGTGCCAGACATTGGATTAAGTGCTACAGATGCAAGGCAAGAAGGCTTTTGTCCTTGGAGAGCTCACAATCTACTGGAAAAAACAACGCAAAAACAACTATATATAAACAAGGTATATAGTCAATTCAATTTCAGTTGAACAAACATATTAAGCACCAACTAGGTGCCAGGCATTGTGCTAAGCACTAATGCAAATAAGAAAAAAAGACAAGTTTTTATTCTCAATATGCTAATAATAATAATAATGAAGAAATAATGTTGTAGCTACCCAACTAGGAAGACAATATCCAGAATGAAGCTAAAAAACCAAGTGAGGCAGAGAACACTAGCATGGAAGCATGATGATGATGATGGTGGTAGAGTTGAAGCTAAGCAAAGCAGCTGGTAGCAAATGAAGAAATAGCTAGGATTTTGAGTCCTCTATAAAGTGAGGTTTAGGGCATTCTGCCTTCCAACCAAAGGAGAGAAAAAACTGAGGGGATTGAGAAGGTGTTGATTATCAAAAGCTGAGGCAATCTGCAAGATAATAATCAATAGAGAGAAAGCACTGGAATTATTTTTCATACTTTTAAATTCAGTCTGAATCATGTTTTCTATGATTTCTCCAAGTTTAGACTACCAAGAAACAGTGAATTGAACCCTTATTTGTAGGGTTAGTCAATATGTGAGGCATAAATAATCACTCAATGTCTAGAGGTTTTGTTCGGTTTTATTTTATTTTAGTTCCAAATTCCCTCTCATCTTCATCTCCATTAATTTAAAAGCAAGAAAACCAAAACCCATAACAAGCAAAATCAATTTCCACATTATTCACATCCAAAGAAAAGAAAAGAAAGGAAAGAAGAGGGAAAAGGAAAGGAATTGGAGTTCATTCTGGACTTTTGAGTCTATCATTTCCCTATTTGGAAATAGCATGCTTGGTCATGAGCCTTTTAGAATTGTGATTGCATTTTGCACTGTACACAGTTTCTAAGTCTTTCAAATTTGTTATCTTTACACTATTATTGTCACTACATAAATTGTTCTGATTCTTCTCACCTTGTTCTATATCAATTCAAACAAGTCTTCCTAGGTTTCTCTGAAACTATCCCCATCATTTCATATAAAAAATAGTATTCCACCACATTCTTATTATACTTACGTATATTTGTTCAGTCCTTTTCCTCTTTCTTTAATATCTTTTGGATATAGACCTAGTAAATGTATTGCTGGGTCAAAGGTTATGCACAGTTTAATAGCTTTTTAGGCATAGTTTTAAATTGCTTTCCAGAGTAGCTAGACAATTCATAACTCCACAAACAGTTAAAAGGCAACCAGTGAAAATTCCACGAGTTGGAAGATAAAGTGTCTTGTTCAAGAAACATCAAGGAGACAAGTGTCATTGCATGGAAAAGTTTGTGGTGGAAGGTGGGCAGGGTATAAGGTGTAAGGACACTAGAAAATATGGATGTGGGTGTGGGTGTGGGTGGGGATGGGAATCATATGTTATGAGTGGCTATGAAAGCTAATCAGAGGATTTTTTATTTGATCCAGGAGTGGATAGAACACCATCAAAATTTATTGAGTAGAGGGGTAATATGGTCTGACCTGCACTTTAAGAAAATCATTTTGTTGCCTGAATGAAAATTGGACTATATTAGGGAAAGACTTGTGGTAGACTGACCAACCAGCAAGGAATTGAAATAGTCCAGGAATGAGGAGATGAGGGCTTGTACCATGGGGGAGATAGTATCAGAGGAAAGAAGGGAATAGATGGGAAAGAAGTTGACAAAGATGAAATTAACAAGCTTTGGCAACAGATTGTATATATGGGGATGGGGATGTGAGAGAGTGAAGAATGGAGGATGAAATCTAGCATATAAACTTGGGGGACTGGGAAGATAGGGGTACCTTCTACAGTAATAGGGAAATTTGAAAGTATGAGAAGGGGAGGAGAAGGGGGGGGAGGAGAAGGGGAGGAGGAGGAAAAGGAGGAGGAGGAGGAGAAGGGGGGAGGAGGAGGAAAAGGGGGAGGAAGAGGAGAAGGGGGAGGAAGAGGAGAAGGGGGAGGAGGAGGAGAAGGGGGAGGAGGAAAAAGAAGAGGAGGAGGAGGACAAAGAAGAGGAGGAGGAGGACAAAGAAGAGGAGGAGGAGGAGAAAGAAGAGGAGGAGGGGGAAGAGAAGGAGGAGGAAGAGGAGGAGGGGGAAGAGAAGGAGGAGGAAGAGGAGGAGGGGGAAGAGAAGGAGGAGGAAGAGGAGGAGGGGGAAGAGAAGGAGGAGGAAGAGGAGGAGGGGGAAGAGGAGGAGGAGGAAGAGGAGGAGGAAAAAAGAACAACAACAAACAACAAACAACAACAAACAACAACAAATGACAACAAACAACAATAACAAGAAATTACTTAACTGGGGTCACATAGCTACTAAAGTATTTAAGCTTAGATTTGAACTCAGATCTTCCCAACTACAAATTCAGCACCCTATACCTCTACTATTAAGCTACCTAATAAATATGTAGAAAGGAAGCTGAAGGCAGTTGCATAATACATAATGAGCTGGTCATAGAATCAGAAGCTTGAGTTCAAGATTCCCCTAACACATACTGGCTGTGTGACTCTGAGCAAATCTTTTGATTTTTCAATGACTCAGATAATTTTCTAAGAATATAAATTGCAAGTGCTTTGCAGCCCTGCATTGATAGAGAGGATGTTCTGACAGGATTCCAGACCAAAAAAAAAAAAAAAGATAGAAAGAAAAAGAGCAAAAAAGAAAATTAAGAAAAAGAAAAACTGAAAGTTTAAAAGGAAGGAAGGAAGAAAAAAGAGAGAAAAGGGGGAAGAAAGAAAGAAGGAAGGAAGGAAGGAAGGAAGGAAGGAAGGAAGGAAGGAAGGAAGGAAGGAAGGAAGGAAGGAAGGAAGGAAGGAAGGAAGGAAGGAAGGAAGGAAGGAAGGAAGAAGGAAGGAGGAAGGAAGGAAGGAAAGGAAGGAAGAGAGAAAAGAAAGAAAAGAAAAAGAAGAAAGAAGAAAATAAAGAAAGAAAGAAAGAAAGAAGAAAAATAAATAAATAAATAAAGAAAGAAGAAAGAAAGAAAGAAAAAAGAAAGAAGAAAGAAAGAAAAGAAAGAAAGAAAGAAAGTAAGAAAGAAAGAAAGAAAGAAGAAAGAAGAAAGAAAGAAGAAAGAAAGAAAGAAAGTGAAAGAAAGAAAGAAAGAAAGAAAGAAAAGAAGGAAGGAAGGAGGAAGGAGGAAGGAAGAAGGAAGGAAGGAGGAAGGAAGGAAGGAAGGAAGGAAGGAAGGAAGGAGGAAGGAAGGAAGGAAGGAAAGGAGGAAGGAAGGAAAGGAAGAAGGGAGGAAAGAGGAAGGAGGAGAAGGAGAGTGGGAAGAAGAAAGGAAGGAAGAAAGGAAGAAAGAAAGAAAAGTAGAGTATAGTCCTAACCTTTGAGAACCTTATACTATATTTGAAATGTCAGTAATAGTCAATGAACAGAAATTTTGGTGGCAAAAGAGGAGACTTAGGAAGAGCTTTTAGGTGGGGAATCAAATTTTTGATTCCTGATAGATTCTCTGGAATGGTTATCCAGACTTACTTCCTTTTTATAGCAGTTCTTCTCTGAAAGCTGCCATTCTTCATCTTGCTAATTTCACCAGAGAATGGATTTTTTAACCAGCTTTTGCAAACCTCATACCCTTACCTTGAAATTTGCTGCCTTTCTTTTTCAATAAGCACTGGTTTCCAATAAGACCTGTGCTAGCAGCTACTGGTGTGCTTTCTTTGACTGATCAGCTCCTTATGATTCTGTATGAATATATGCCTTCTTCCCTTCTCCCTTTCTATCCAATCTACATCCTTTTTCCTCCTTCCCTTCAATTTTCTCATACTTCTCTATTAAAGGATTTTTTTTTTACTAAAAATCTGATCATACAAACAAGAACAACAATATTTTCCAAATTATGGGAAAATTGCAAATTGGATCTGAAATCAAGTGAGTCTATTCCAACTGAGTTCCTTGATAAGGGGTGAAAAGACACAGTGGATTTCCTGAAGAAGAAAACAACTCCCTCTGAAGTCTGGCCTGGCTGAAAACCCATTTCTGCCAGGAGTCTACTAGTTTCTGTTGACTACAGGGATCTGGCTCCAGGCTGGAACACTACTCACAAAAAGGGAGGCTACTTTTGCCATAAGCTTTAAATTCTCTCATTTGTCCCCTGGAAGAACAAATTCAGGGGGTAATGCCAAGCACTGTAGCAAGCTGAAGTCTCAAAGCACAGGAGCAATCTACCTACTGAGGTACCCAAGATCGGCCTCCAAGGGCCAGTGCTGTGAAATCCCCCGCTCGGGCCATCAGCCCTGGCTCTGTAATCTCCTTTTCCCTTGGTCCTGGCTATAGTCAATCTTACATTTTAGCCCTCCTAACAAGCTAAGGTTTCCAGCCTATGGACTGTTTTGTTCCTGTTCTTTCTCCTTCACAGTCTTTCCTGAGAGGACCCCTTGAGAGCAATTCTTCAGGTCCAGGAGGGCCAACTGCCAACCTCCCCCCCCAACTGCTGCTCCAACCTGCCAACCCCCCCCCACTGTCAGCCCAATCTCCCGCTCACCACTGCCAATTCCCAACTGCCATTCCCAGCTGCCACGCTGCCAACTGCCAAACCCCCAACCTTCATTCCAAATTGCTAACCCCCAACTGTCCTTCCAAAATGCCCCTGCCAACTGCCAATACCCCAGTTGTCATTCCCGAGCACCAGCCTTCCCACTGTCATTCCCAACTGTTAGGGAAGCTGGACTACTCCCCAATTCCACTCCCTCCTTGGCCTCTTAGGCTTCGCTTACTTGGGACCCTGCCCTGGAACATATCTTCTCTTTGCTTGACATGTTCTTCTCTTGGGGAGCTGGAGGAAGATAGCAAGGAGCAGGGAAAATTAAGGATGAGGCTACAGGCACAGAATTTAGGACTTAGGGAAACCACACAGAATTCTCACCTAATTCACTATGGTTTAGTGAGCAGAGAGTAAGAAGGAGAGGGTATTCTTTTAAGGGATAATGGACTGTCTGCCTGGGTAGGACCTAGGTATGTATGTATCAGGGAGTGAAGCCCCATCCCTATTAGAGTTTAGAGGAATAGAGTAGGAGGAAACAGCCAAAGCCTAAGCCTCCAGACATTCCCCATGGTCTGACCTTAGGGAAAGTCTGGCAGGCTCTAGGAAGGGCTATTGGAAGGCTACAACTGAAGAATTAAATCCAAAGTGGAAGAGGAAGGAAATGTTCATTTCCTTCCTTCTTCCACTTTGGACTTATTCTCCCATAAGAATAGGAATTTTGGTACTCAGGACAAATTCACTTGGGAGTGAGGAGCTATGTAAGACAGTCCACCTTGTTTGGGGACAGTAGGACCAGTCAACCCTAATCTCTAGGACATATAGGGAAGTGGGCAGAATTGAAGTACAGCAGTCAGATAAAACAGGGATAAAACCCTTGAATAACATAGCAAAACCATAGATTACGGTGGGGGAAGGCTTCCTCATCCCCTACTGTTGATGCTCTAGAGAAAAACCTCAATCATATATATATATATATATATATATATATATATATATATATATAGCCTACTTATGGTTCTGTCCCTGATCCCAGAGGATCCCCAACATATTTTATGAAATAGCTCAAGAACTCAGTAGAATCCTTGACCACCTCCTATTGGTCACCCGTGGTCAGGAGATCTCAAGGGTTCAGAGGCACAGCAAAAGGGGTAGAGAATGTAGAGACATATGAGTAGTTCACTCAACTATTCAAGCCACAAACACTGCTCCTTTCTCCCCTGGGGTATTGGGTGGGGACAAGGAGGTGGGAAGCAAAAGGAAGTAGCATGCCTGAGCCAAATAAGCCTCCTCCAGGCTCCATCCAGCCTCTCCAAAAGGAATGTTTCCTAAAGCTGGGCTCAGGCCCCAGATATTCTACTATGAGGCGACCATGGGTGAGTGTGAAAGATGGCATTGAAAATAGATACCAGCCTGTCTGGCCCATGGCCTTCTCCTGTGGAGCCTTCAACCCATCTGGGCAGGCATCCCAGGTGGAGAAAGTACTGCTTCAGAGGCTGGCTGGTTCATGCATGGCCTTGGATGAGGGCCACACGGAGGGTGTGGCAAGTATGGACTTCACCACAAGTTCAGTCTCCTAGTATCTGGGGTCTTCTGGCTTAAGGGATAGTAAATGTTGGCTGGGCATAAGGCCAGGTGTCTAACACAGACATGGTTCTGTGTTAGCTGAAAGAATGGCGTCTTTCATGTGTCTCCTTCTTGGTGAAAAGGAAATGAACAAGAACTAGGATTGTGGAATCATAAGTTTGGATCTGGAAGGTATCTTAGAGATCATTTTACCTTTAACACCCTCATTTCATAAATGAGGAAACTAAAACCCAATGAGGTCTCACTGACCATTATTGCTTAATTTAAAAATCAGTCAGGATTTGTAGTCAAGTCCTTTGATCAAATTCAGTGCTCAATTTAATTATTAATTTCTCTTTTTCTCCTAAGTCACCTAATTCACCTCTACCTTCTCAGAGGTTCAGCATAAGGAAGCCAAGAATAGTGCTGGACACTTCTGGGTGTCTCAGTCATGTCAGGATACACATCACCTAGTGCCTAAACTAACATGACCTAGGTGTGGACCATTCCAAACCCCTCTTCTGCCACATCTCTGTCAGATAGTTCTGGGGCACAAATCCAAAGCCACAAAGACTTATAATAACCCTCTGATCTATATCTCCCATACACAAGAAGTTTCCATGAAAAAAAATCTAGAGGGATCAATCAGTTCCCTGCCCCCTAGGAAAACCTATGACTAAAATCATCCTGGACACATAAATCCTTAGCTCAAATTTCAAACTTTTCAGGAAAAGAAGATTCTACTTTCAGGACTCAGCACTCAACCCTCAGGGAGTTCTTTGTGTCTAAATTTAATCTCTTCTGGTACATATATAGGTATTTTCTATCTTTTACTGCTTCTCATTCATAGCTCTGTTCCTTTGACACTGCTTAATAAAAACCTATATACTTTGCTATTATCCTTCATCATCCCCTCATTCCATATTTTCCATTCCCATCCAAGCTGAGGATGACAGGCCACTACCACAGTCTAGCCAGGATTTCACCTAACTATGATCACTTCTATATAGTCTCTGAGATTATATTGCATCTAGCAGCTGGCACTGTACTTCCAGCCTGTGTCTCTTTCTGCTTTCCATGGAGATGGGGAACAGCTGGTCACTGTCCTCTAAATCACATTCCTTAATTGTCTTAAAGAATGTTATTTTATCCCCCTTGGCTTTCTTCTCTCCCAGCCAAATAGTCCCAGTGCCCGGTCCTTGAATTTCTTGCTGAAGGGGCAAAATCAATGAGTTTATTCCCTGTGAAGGGATCAAAAACCCGTTACTCTGTGACAAAACTTCTTAAACTGTGGGTCACAACTCTATATGGAGTTGCATAACTGAATATGGGTATTGCAAAACTATGATTCATTATCAGTAAATGTTTGATTTATATACTTATTTTATCTACCAGGGGGTCAGATAAAAATTTATCTGCCTAAAAGGGGTTAAAGGGGGGAAATTTTAAGAAGCTCTGTTCCAAGGGGCTGTGTGAGCATTCTCCCGATAATACTGTAGAAACTACCCCGATAGTCCACAGAGATAAATAAGAAGCTCAAGTTGGCAACAGTGTTTCCATAGATAGTATATACAGAGACATTCAAACCAACAGACTTTAAGGAGAGACCAAGAGAGACAAAAAGACAGACACAGATGCAGAGCAATAGAAATAGAATGAGTGAGATGGAGAACAAAGAAAAGATCAATTGATTACCTCTCCTCAGAGAGCTTACATTCCATTTTATTCAACAGCAATCTATCATTGCTACAATGACCAAAGAGCTAGGGGAAAGGATAGATTGTAAGGTTCTGTTAATAGACTGTAAAATGAATACGTTGGTTGATCCATGAAGGCACCCTGGAGGAAATACACCTGGAGCTGAGTCAAAGATTGGTGCTAGCTCTCTCCTGGTTCCCTGGGTATTACTGGGAAAGACACATCATATTTTCTGCACTTCAGTTTCCCCTTATGCATCCCAGAAAACTTTTCTTTCCTCCCTAACCCATACTTGCAGATAGAATCTCCTCTTTGTCAGGGAGTTCTATATAGGAACCTGAGCAAACCAGAGAAGGGCTATTGTTTAGAGATGAAATATAATGGAATCTAGAGGTGGACTTTGTTAGGAAACACCTTGGGTCAAATGCTGGTTCTTATCAGCTGTATGACCATGAAGAAATCACTGTTTTTCTCATCAGGCAAATGATATAAACCCTGTGGCACTTGTAAGGTTGTTGTATCATACACTTAAAGCACTTTGAAAGCTTTATAATTTTCTATAAAGATTCTTTTCAAGACTTCCCAGGGCTCTTAAGTATAGACAACTCTGCCGGAAACCAGCCATAGAATTGCCAGCATCTGATTCCCCCAGACCTGACCCTATTCTCCCAGAAGGTTTCTCTGATGTTTTGACTGGGGAAGGATATTCTGCCTATACTTTGGACATTAGTTCATCATCCTTCTTCTCTTTTGCCTCCAGGCTGCCTAACCCACTCCCATCTAGTGAGAAGCTCTGTGTTTAAAGGAACCTCCGGAGAAGGCAGCTGGACATTTCACTGTTGCAGTTATGAATCTACCTTTCCTTGGCCAGGATGAGTTGTCATGGTTACTGTGGTGGGGGGAAGGGGGAGACAAGGCAAGGTCACTGCCCAAGGGGCCAGCAGGGCCATGGGGCAGGCTTTCTAGGAGCTCAGGCCACTGCTGTTCCATCCCCCACTTCCTATCTCCCTCTCTTCATCCATAAAATGAAAAAAATGTGGGTTTTCCAGACACCTCTGCACTCCCCCCATCTTGCAGTGGTCCAATATAGGAGGCATAGAATAGCCTTCCCCCCATCTCCCTCCCACTCCTTGCCTTTTAGCCCTAGCAGGAAGTCTCTTACATAGGCACAAGATCTTGGGGGCTGTAATTCCATCTCTGGATATGCAACCGGGAGGATATGTGGGGCTGTGCTCACACTAGGGCATCCTAGGCTTGGCATTGTCCCCATAGACATTATTTGGAAACTCCTTTTCCCTTAAAGGACCGTGGCCATGGCTCCCCCCAACCCCTCCAGCCTGTGTGGGAGTCAGCACTTCCTGTTCAGAGGAGTTTATCAGGCAGAGGGCTACAGGGCTGATGCTGCAGGGTGAGACTTAAGGAGGAGAGGGGCAAGGAAGTACAGGTCCCAGATCATCTGGAATAGTACCTAGCTTTGGAAAGGGTTGGGGAAGGAGTTGGATAGCTCCCAGGTGGACCCCACCCTCTTTTGTGAAATGCTCCTCTAGATCACATGCTTTTAATTCCAGGGAAACATTGGAAGCCAGGCTCTGGTGAAATGGACTCGGTACTTACTCTGTCCCTTCTCTCCTGCACCTGCCAGCTTGGGTGTACTGCTCTTCTGCCTGGGATGGTATCCCTCTTTGGAAAATTGGTGAGGAAGCATTAACTAAAAGCCATCTATAGAAATGAACTGTTTGGTTCAGACTCTGTTGATGAGCAGGAAGAGAATACAGTATAATAGAGAAAAGATTCTGGGCCCATTTGTTAAAAAAAAAAAAAAAAAAAAGGTTGGTAGTAGCCCTTTTAAAATTATAGTATATAATAATAGTATATATTATTGTTCTATAAGAAATGATGAACAGAATGATTTCAGACTGACATGAACTTATGCTGAATGAGCAGAAGCAGAACATCATATATAGTAACAGCAAGATTATGTGATGATCAACTATGATGGACTTGACACTTCTTGACAATGGAGTGATTCAAGGAAATTTTAGACTTGGAATGGAAAATGCCAATAGTACTCAGAGGGTAAATTCTAGAGACTGATTGTGGAACAGAGCATAGTATTTTCACCTTATTGTTTATTTTTTTTGGTCTGATTTTTATTGCACAATATGACAAATATGGAAATGTTTAAAAGGATTACACATATTTAACCTATATCAAATTGTTGCTGTCTTGGAATGAGGAAAGATGGAGAGAGGGAAGAAAATTTGGAACACAAAGTTTTGCAAAAAATTTGAAAACTATATTTACATGTATTTGGAAAAATAAAATACTATTAAGAAAAAAAATAAAGAGAGAAAAAAGGTTCTGGAGTTTGGAGTCAGAAGACATCAATTCAAATTTTACCTCTAACATTTATTAGCTGTGTGATATTGAGCAAGTCATTTAATTTCTGGACCTCAGTTTCCCTATCTATAAAATGGAGGGATTGGGATGAAATGACCCCTAATTCTCTTCCAGCTCTAATCTGTGACTATAAAAAGCTTCCTGTCAATATGGCCCTCTTCAACAATGAGATGATTCAGACCAGTTCCAATGATCTTGTGAAGAAGAGAGCCATCTGCATCCAGACAGAGGACTGTGGGAACTGAGTAAGGTTTACAACATAGCATTTTCACTCTTTTTGTTGTTGTTTGCATTTTATTTTTCTTTCTCTTTTTTTTCTGGTTTGATTTGATTTTTCTTGTGCAGCACGATAATTATATAAATATGTATGCATATATTGGATTTAACATATATTTCTACCATGTCTAACATATATTGGACTGTTATCTGGGGGAGGGGGTGTAGGAAGGGGGGTGAAATTGAAACACAAGATTCTGCAAGGGTTAATGTTGAAAATTTATCCATGCATATATTTTGAAAAATAAAAAGCTTTAATAAAGGAAAAAAAAAAACTTCCTAGTCACTTGAAAAAGGTGTTGGGGTATCTTCATTGGCCTCTTCATTGGACATTTGTAAGCAAAAAGAGATACCTTTTGACTGGGAAGGTTTGAATGTATTCCTGCCCTGAAATGAGGAACTAAACTAGATGGACAGAAGTAAGGCCTGTAATCACACTGAGGGCCCTATTAATAATACTAGAGGTGTTTTCCATTCACAAAGTGAGTTTTCAGCCATCACCTAAGAGCTAAGGCCTTCTCAAGTGCTCTTTTCCCCTCTCAGCTTTCCCTCACAGAGGTGGAGTTGGAAGACAGACGAGTCCTTACCTCTTTGGAACAGACAGCACCTCCTGGTATGTCTTCCTGGCCTCTCCCATCTCTTACTCAATTTTTCTTTCCACTTTCCTAAACGGATCCCAAGGATCACTTAGCCCTCATTATTCCTACCTTTACCTTCATTCCCATTTGGTCACATAGTCATCTTCTCTCTGGTACTCAGAATAGTCCGGAGAATCCTGGCCTCAGGACTGCCTGGACCACAGTGTCTGAACCTAGACCAGCACAAACCCCTGTTCATTTCTCCAAAGGGCTTTGATTGTTCCTTCTGTGACTGGATGGATGACAGTGCAGTAAGTATTTGCAGTGAGCTCATAACAATGATATTGGATGTGAGGTCCTGGTATAATTTACAGTGATGTTCCTGCAAGGCTTAATGGAATGGAGGTCTTGTTTGGGCTGGGCTGGGCTGGGCTGGGCTGGGCAGGGCTGGGCTGGGCTGGGGAAACTGGCTGAAGTCCCTAGGTATGAATTAGTCACCCTATGAAAATCTAAATGATAAAAAAGATCCTTCTGATCTTCTGGGGACTTTTAAATCCCCTGTATTTTAGTGTAGTTATCTAGCCTCAAAATGTTTTTCCATTCCAAGAATATCTATTTATATCTTTCAGACACTGCAGGACATTCTCTTTTCTGAACTTCATTGTACTTGATTCTTAATGGAGCTCTTCCCTCAAATATCAACTTATGACTTGCTCAGTATTATGTCTAGATCTCTGTGAGCACCACTGTGGAAGGATGGATTTTTTGGTCTATGGGGACTATGGAATCTATGGTGAGAAGTTTTGTGTGTGTCTATGTATGTGTTTCTATGTATATGTACACACATATATGTATGTAGGTATGTATTGTAGTATGTTCTGTTGTGGAGGGGTTTGTGTGTATATATACACATATACACACATGATTGCATACCTATGCAATGTGTAAGGAAGAATGTGTGTGTCCTCATATATGTTTGTAGGGGAAGTAATCTTCTGTGATCTCTGAGAGCCAGGTAGAGATTCCACCTAAGATGCCTTAGATAAGGGAAATATTTTGAAACTTTGTGGTTGTTCCCAAGGTTACTGGTAAATCTGACACATCAATAGGTGCTGTTAGGAGGCTGGTGATCTTTCTGTGACTTCTCTTTTGTGAGTTTCAGTTATCAATCAAGAAAGTGTTAGGGCAAAAGGCAGGTCAGAATGCTCCGATCACAAGTTTAGGATGCAGAGGAAATAGAACTGGTTTATCCTCCCTCCCAGGCTGATACGCAACATTGGGCAAAACAATCTGAATTTTTATTTCCTCCTCCATCCTAACAGTACTCAATAATTCCTTGGTGAAATAGCTGATCCCTAAATAAACCTTCATTCTTTTCCTTCCCTTCCCTTCCCTTCCCTTCTTTATAATGTCTATCCCTGTCTCATCTCCCTTCTTTTTTTTTTCTTTTCTACCTTCTTCCCCTCCAGCATTCCTTTTTATTTGTCTTTCTCTTACTCTCTATATAGTTCTTTACCCTTGTCTATCTCCTTATAGAATTATAGATTAACAGCTGGGAAAAATCCCTTTAAAACCATCCAGTTTCTTATTTTTATAAATAAGTAAACTGGGGCCTGCAGAAATTAGATGGTTGCCCCAAGTCACAGGTCCTCTGATTGCCTTTGTACTGCTCTTTTCCTTGCGCCATGCTGCTTCCACCATCTCTCTATTTGTGCTGGAATGTCTGCCTTCATATTTTTCTTTCTTTTTCTCTACTGCCTCACATTTTTCTTGCTGTAGCAAGAGTCATGTTTACACAATTAACCATAAAAATCTTTTGCTTCTTTCTAGGAAAGGTTGAAGTTGATCTTGTTACTTCTCCTGTTCCAGACATGCTTATCTTCTCTGGACATGTATGTATTAATGGACCATACTCCATGTATATGTATATACTTTTGGCCCATGTGTATGAATATACTGCAGTACAACTAGAAGTGTGTCCACATTTGTTAGGCTAGAATCTCTCCTTTCCTCCCTGCCCTCCCATCAGAAATCTCCAGTTACTAGTTCTTCAGGGAACAACATGTAGCCATTGTCTGAGCTCCAAACTATGGAAACATCCTATATTGGGACCTGAGATTTGTTCTCTTTAGTGTTAGTGAAATCACACTGGGAGGAGAGAATACTTTGGGGTACTATTATTGCCCTTATGCACACTATTCCTTAGGCAACTTGGCTGGAGACTGGGAAGCTACCTATCATTCTCTAGGCTGGCCTGACTATAAAAGCACTTCTAATGGGTTTTTCTAACTCATCTTTCCACACATATACACCCAAACCCCAGATAATCCTGAATTCTAGGCTACTAATCTTTTTGAAGTACAGATCTTTCCCCTCATCTACTTAGAAACTATTGGGACAGATTTCAACTTTATTGCTCACCATCTTCCTACATACTTGCTATACTCCAAACAAACTGAAATATATCCTGAGCTTTTTTCTACTTCTGTGTCCAGTTTGTTTTATTTTTTCTGGATTCTTTGCCTGAAATGCACATGTCTCCTCACCTCTTCACCCCCACATTTCTATCTGTCAAAATACTGCC
This sequence comes from Sminthopsis crassicaudata, assembly GCF_048593235.1. Classification (NCBI taxonomy): domain Eukaryota; kingdom Metazoa; phylum Chordata; class Mammalia; order Dasyuromorphia; family Dasyuridae; genus Sminthopsis; species Sminthopsis crassicaudata. Next base: position 255,019,812 of record NC_133618.1, read on the forward strand.
TCCTTCAAGACCCAGTTTAAATGCAACCTCATTCATTTTGATTTATTTATAATATAAATTCAATGATAATTTGAATAACTATTTGTGAAGAATTTCCTATTTATAAGGCACTGGAGAGATATGAAGATATATGATAAAAATGCTGCCCTCAAAACCCTTCTAGCCACGTAAGAAGAAATCAAATATAAGCACATTAATATACAAATTAGGATGATAAGTACACAGATATGAATTCAAAGTGCTATACAGAGATCAGGGAGAGACCACTTCCAGCTGGAGCAGCTCCAGGGCAATTTCATATAGGTGATATTTGAAGGATAAATAGGACATCAACTGTCAGATTTGAAGGTGGAGGAGAGAAAGCATTACAGAGACAAGCAATTGTCTGCAAAGGCAAGGAGAAAGGAAATGAATGTGGAAAAAGCTTAAGTGATTATTATGTACAGAGCACTGTACTAAATTCTGGGAATATAAGTAAGAGAAATCTTGCTCTCAAAAAGCTCACACTCTAATAGAGGAAAATAATACATAGAGATGATATCAGCTGCAAGTCAAAAGAAAACATAGGACATATTCCCAAAAGGCCAGTTTTGCTAAAAGTGAAGACTATAAGAAGGGGATTAGTAGAAGACAAAGCAGAAAAAGTAATAAGAAATAAACAGAAAAGTAATAAGAAAATTCTTAATGTGAGACTAAGGAATTTGATTTTTATTATATGGGCAATGGGGAGCTATGGAGTGACAAGATCAATTCTTTGCATCCAAGGAGACCATAACCCTTCAATGAAGAGGAATTCTGTCCTCTATTGCATTTAGGCATGCTGTCACATTCTACCCCCTCCAGTTTATAGATATATCAAATACACAACTTGACTGTGCACTCTGAGGAGGAAGGGATTTCTTTTGTTCATATCAGCATTCCTTTCCCAATCTTCATTCACATCCAAAGCTGAGTTTTGCACACAATAGGCTTCAGTAAATATTTGCTGAATGGATGAATGAATAAACGAATGAATGAGAATATGGAAAGGGCAATAAAAGTAAAAGAAACTCAAAATAATCTAAGGCTGATGAAGTCCTGAGTGCACTTCTTTCCTATTGGATAGGCTTAAAGTTCAATATCTCTTCTACAATTCAGCTCTGGCCAAAGCAACTCAATAAAGATCTAATCAGTGATCTAATTAAACCTTTCTTTTCTTCAGGGAGTATGGGAAAAGAGCTTATGATTCCTATTTTATAAAATAGGCACAAAGATACTGAGTCCCTAGTTCCAGGTCAACCATCAAGGTAGAAATGAATTCAGGAGTAGAACCTCAGGATCCTGGTTCCTAACTTAGATGCTGATACTTGGTTGGCTCTACCTTCCCTCGAATCTCCCCAATTTGTGTTTACTCAGTTCCCAAAGCTCCTCTTCCTTCCTCTAAGGTTGCTGCCCAAGACAGTACAGGATAAGGTGGGTTGGGCTCTCCTCTCTCCTCAGGGGAGTTGCTGTGCTCAGCAAGATGAGGTGCACCCCTCCACACACCCTTTCCTGAAGGGGGGGCATCTCAGGGCTTTGGTGCCGGGGTGGTTTTTTGATACCCAGAGAGTTGGGCGACTTTATCAGATCACAGGTTTTCCTGAGGAAGGAAGGGTGGGGGTGTGTCGCCCGGAATGGGGGGCCGTCTCCTCTGGGTGTGCCTCCCAAGGCCATGGGGGCAAGGGCAGGGAAAAGAGAAACTATACTTCTCCCATATGGTTCCCATTGCTGGACTTGCCCAGCCTAATCCCAGATGTCCATTCCTCCACTGCCCCTTGATGAGTTCAGTACTCTTTTCTTTACTACAGACAGGAGCACTGGGCATTTCTCACAATATTTAAGCCCTTCAGTCCAGAATATGCTCAGTCCACTCTCCTGCTGTGCTGGGAAGAATACATCAAGAAGTGTATGTCCCGAAATGCTTCCCTTTTTTCTTACCCCACATTTACAAGGGGCACTGATCAAGGAGTAGGTACTGGGGCACAGCTGTAGGCTAAAGAGAACAAATCATTTACTTCCCGGACTAACTGAAGGCTTAGGCCAATGTGCCCAGGAAAGAAGCTATTCTTACAATTGTATCTGGAAGTTAAATGTACCCTCCCAAGAAAATTGAAAGCAAATGATAAAATCTCACAAGACAGGTTTCTGCCCTCTTGTAGCAGACTCCAGATAATTATATTCTATGTCTCCTCCCTCCCTCTGTTTTTGGTCCCTTGCTAGAGTAATCTTCTCCATTAGTGGAGAATCATGAAAGAACCACCTGGCCCGTTCTCTGAGCACTGAGAGGTGTGAATGGGAATAAACATCGAGAGAAAGAGAATTGGGAGGGGGAGGTACCATCTAGTAAGAAGAAATATGGCCAGTGGCAGCAAGTAAGCGTTACTCAGCTATCAAGCCCTATCTGTTTAGCCCTAGGTACGTCCAACCAAAGAAGGACTCAGTTTGTCTAGGCTAATAATCTCCCAAACAGATAGCCCCGTGTATAATTAGAAAAGAAAGGCTCCATCAATAAGAGCCAGCATGGATTTATGTGAAAGAAACCAAGTAAATTAATCCTTTTTTCCTTTCCGGGTACAGCAGTATTACAATACTGGCAGAGCAGAGGAATGACAAAGACTTGAGACCTTAGATGCCTGATGCCTGAATTTTACAAAACACTTGATAGAGTCTCTCATCATAGCCTTTTGCAAAAAAAAAAAAAAAAAAAAAAAAGGATAAATATGGGAAAGATGATACAGTTTAGTGAATTTGTAGCTAGTTGAGTAGTTTTGCATAAGAGGCTGATTTGTGAATCTGTGTCAACTTGGAAGAAAGTCTCTAATGACATGCTTACAAGGCTCTGGACATTTTTATCAATGACTTTTAAAAATGAACAATCACTTAATAAGCAACTACTATGATCCAAGCCCTATTTTAGGTACTAGGAATGTACAAAAACAAGTTTCTCCCCTAAAGGAGCTTGCATTCTAATATAATTCTAATTACATTCTAATAAAAAGGAACATATTTTAAATAATGTCAGAAATCTCAGATGCCTAATCTTCCTCTTTTGAGCTAGATCCTAAAGGCCCATCCCCATTCATGTTCTTTGGGATGGTCCCTGCAGCTTTCACTCCAGCCAATCAGGGGACTCCCTTAATTATCCGGATCATGTGTATATGTATATATGTATGTATGTGTGTGTGTATGTATGTATTTTTCTTGCTGAGACAATTGGAGTTAAGTGACTTGCCCAGGGTTAAGTATTAAGTGGCTGAGGCCAGATTTGAACTAAGGTCCTCCTGACTTCAGGGCGGCTACTGTATTTATTTATAAAAGAAATACAAAGCAGGCATAAGGTTACTTTGAAAGGGGTCATTCTAGGTGACTATTTTCTTTGGAGAAAATAGTATTTGGACTGAATTTTAAAGAAAATCAAGTATCTTAAGGGAAACAGAGCATTCTAAATTTGAAGAATAACCAATGCAAAGGTACAGAGATGGGAGATTAAGCTTCATGCATGAAGAACAGCAAAAATGCCAATATGGCTGAGCTGTAGAGCAGATGTGGGTGGAAAAGAGTAATGTATAAAAATATTGGAATGGGAGGAAAGGGCCAAATGGTGAAGAACTTTAAAAAAACAATAGAGTACTTTATTTTCAATCCTAGAGGTAACAGTGAGCCCCGGGAGTTTCTGAGTAGTGAAGCAACATGGTTAGACCTGAACTTTAGGGGAAAAAACTTTTGCAGATTATGGAGGAAATTTATAATAGAGGCTTGAGGCAGGTAGAACAATTAGGAAGCTATTGCAATACTATAGGTGAAAGGTGATGAGTATCTGAAGTAAGTTGAAGGCCATGTAAATGGAGAGAAAGAGACATACTCCAGTGATATTAAGGATAAAAATGAAAATTTGGCAACTGATTAATATTTAGGATAAGTGAGAGTAAGGAACTGAGGATGAAAATGTTGTGAACTTGAGCTATTAGAAGGATTTGACAGAAGAAGGTAAGTTTGGAATGGAAAGTTCAATTTGGAACATGCTCAGTTTGAGATGTTCATGGGATCTCCAATTCCAAATGTTTACTAGATAGTTGGTAATGGGAAACTGGATCTCAAAAGAGAAACTAGAACTGAATAGCCTGGGAAGTCATCTATCTAGAAAGGATAATCAAACTCATGGTAGCTAATGGGGTAATGAAATAAAAGAGTGTATATATATATATATATATATATATATATATATATATATATATATATATATATATACAAAAAAAAAAAAAAAAAGGACTAAGGCAGAACTTTGAAGTACATTCATAGTTAAGTAAGCATGACAGGATCAACAAACCAGAAAAGTGTATGGAGAAGGAAACCTTTCCCAGAAGGAAGAGAACTCAGAGAGAGCAATGTCACCAAAGAAAGAGAGGGGGGAGGGGGAGAGAGAGACAGACAGACAGACAGACAGAGAGACAGAGAAACAGAGAGACACAGAGAGAGACAGAGAGAAAGAGAGAGAGAGAAGGAAAGAGAGAGAGAGAGAGAAGAGACAGAGACACACAGAGAGAAAGAGAGACAGAGAGAGAGAGAGAGACAGAGACAGAGACAGAGACACAGAGAGAGAAAGAGAGACAGACAGACAGAGAGAGAGAGAGAGAGAGAGAGAGAGAAGAGACAGAGACACAGAGAGAGAAAGAGAGAGAGACAGACAGAGAGAGAGAGACAGAGACAGAGAGAGAGACAGAGACAGAGAGAGACAGAGAGACAGAGAGAGAGAGAATGTGTATTCAGGAGTTGTTGGCATCTAGAAAGGATAAATATAAAGGGTAAGACGAGGTCATTAGATTGGGCAAGTAAGAGATCATTGATAACTTTAAAGAGGGCAGTTTCAAATAAGTTATGACTTGGAAATCCGATTATAAAGGGTGGACACACACACAAAAAAGAAAGAATTCAACAGACTGGAAAAATCAACAAACCAATCAATAAACATTTTAGTGTCTACTATGAGTCATGTACTATGTTAAGTACTGAAGATACACAAAGAGGCAAAAAATAGTACCTTCCCTCAAGAAGTTTATATTCTAATACAGGAGAGAACATGCAAACACCTCTATATAAAACAAGCTATTTACAGGACAAAGATGAAATGATTAATAGATTAATAATAAATGGCACTAGAATTAAGAGATGTTGGAAGAAACTCTGCAAAAGAAGAGGTAAAAGTTAGCACTTAAAGGAAGCTAAGGAGCCCAGTAGATATTGTTGGAAGAGAAAGAGCATTCCAGGTATAAGGAAAAGCCAAACTAAATGTCTTGAGTTGAGAAATGGAATTTCTTTTTCATGAAACAAATCAGGAAGATGTCATTGAATCAAAGAGAAAAAAGTACAAAAAGACTTAAAAGGTAAAAGTGAGCTAGGTTAATTATGAAAGACTTTAAATGTCAAATAGAGAATTTTGTATTTACTCCTGGAGGAGATAGGGAGCCACTGCAGTTTATTGGGATGAGGAGAAAAGGGATAGAGGAGGTGGCCCTGTAGGATCGATGCTATAGGGAAATCACTTTGGTGGCTGAATAGAGGATGGATTAGAATGGGGAGAAAGAGAGACAGGCAGACCCATCAGCAGGCAATTTCAATAATCCAGACATAATGTGTTGATTTCTCAACCAGAGTGGTGGCAGTCTAGGATAATTCCTAAATTGTAAGTCTAAGGGATTGAAAGAAGGTTATTGCCCTCTATAATAATAGGGAATGTAGCAATGGTTGAGCAGGTTATAAATAGGATTACATTTAATAGAGAAAAATGTTAGGTTACTTTGAGAATCAGTGCTCAGAATATCGCCCAGAGGTGTTAGTCTTCCTGTCCTCTCTCTAGTTAGACCACATCTAAAGTATTTTTTTTTCTGGTTCTGAATGCCACATTTAGAAGGGAAGAAAGATTAGACTTGCCCTGACTTTAGAAGATGAAACTTGGAACAACAAATGAACATTGCAAGATGCAGATTTTAGTTCCAGGTGAAAAACTTCCTAAAATTTAGAGCTGATCCAAAGTGGAAAGGGCTTCCTTAGAAGTTGATAGGTTCTTTATCATCAGAGATCTTTCTAAGTAAAGGCTGGATGACCACTTATCAGTGATGACATAGAGGAGAATCTGGACCACATGGCTCTTGAGGTCCCCTCTAGCTCCTGGATTCTATACTTCTGTAAAGAGCACTGACAAACTGCAGGATATCCAGAAGAGGATAAACAGTGAAAGGAATGGAAAAAAATTATCATGTGATGATTGACTGGAGAAATAGTGTATTTATATTAATGAAGCAAAGACTTAGGGAAAACCTGATAGTTGTCTCCAAATAATTGAAGGGTTGTCATATGGAAGGGAGATGGCCCTGTTTCCATAAGACTCCAGGAGGTACAAATAGGATCAATGGGTATGAAGTTCAGGAAGGCAGATAAGGAAAATCTAACAGAGTTGTGCAAAAAAGAATAAGTTGCTTCAAAAGGTATTGAATACTTCATCTCTAGAAAGCATTCAAGGAAAGACTAAGTAAGCGACCACCATTAGTGATGCAGTGAAGGAATTCTTGCACTAGGTAGGGGGTTGTATTAGATTCTGTGACTATGAAAAAGCTCCCTTTTTTATGGAGTGGCAGTGGAAAGAGGAGAGTAAAAAGAGAGGAAGGATGGGACAGAATAAAGGTAAAGTGTTTTCCATGTAGAATTAGTTCATTTTTTTCAAAAGTCATTATTGATCCCTTCCCCTATTTAGCTTGTTGTATTGTTTCTGTTTGACAAAGAAGACAGTAAGCAGTGGTCCTCAAACTTTTTAAATAGGGGCCAGTTCACTGTCCCTCAGACTGTCGGAGGGCCAGACTATAGTAAAAACAAAAGCTCACACTCTGTCTCCACCCCTCAGCCCATTTGCCATAACCAGGAGGGCCGCATCTGGCCCGAGGGCCGTAGTTTGAGAACCCCTGCTCTAGAGGGAGTTCAGAAGGAGCTTTTCCCTTGTGCCAAACAAAGATCTGAGAGTTGAAGGCAGAGTTCTCACAGTTCTTCAGCAGGGACTTTAGTCCACCTTGAATCCACTAACGAGTTTCAGGTGAGATAATTTGGTGGAGGATTCTCAGTCATTGCCTTGAGCTCTCTCAACAGTTATTTACCGAGGAGAGAGTCCCCAAGGATGAGTCTCCTTGGAGAATGAGATTTCCCCTGTGTTTAAAAAACCTGCAACGATGAATTCTTAGCCTGATAGCAAAGGGTTTCTGAGAGTGAATTCCATTCCTTCTCAAGTAAATTCACCAAGTAAGGGACTATGATCTGAACTTTGCCTTCTTGGAGTCCACCATTATTGACTGAAATTCCCTGTGCCTAAGTTTAGCCCAGAGCTGTGGCACTGTGTAGGAGGACCTGAAAAGGCTGAGGCCCAGACTTCCAGAGGAAGGAGATCTCTCATCCTACAGAGAGATTTTTGAACCTTTCTTCCCCTGAGCAATGCTTTCCTAGAGAGTGAAGGGGTTATAGTCTTCCACCTGAGGCTGCCTCTCATAGCAACACTAAGATTAGAACCTGAAATTCTCAAGACAAATAGTTCAGTAAGTGTTCTTCCCTGCTAATATTCAACTAGTTGTACTCCTGAGCTGCCAAACATAGTAGGAAGAAGCCTTGAAATTATACTAATAATCTAGCACGACTGTCTATCTACCCAGGTTACTTATATCTTTGGAATCTAATACTTAACGTGCATCAAGAAAATTGGATTTACACACATATATTGTATCTTGGTTATACTGTAACACATTTAATATGTATGGGATTGCCTGTCATCTAGGGGAGGGAATAGAGGGAGGGAGGGGAAAATTTGGAAAAATGAGTACAAGGGATAATGTTATAAAAATTATTCATGCATATATATGGTCAAAAAGTATAATTATAAAATTAATTTAAAAATTATACTAATAATCTTCACTAAAAATTTGTTATCTAATTTCAACGGGGCCCTTACTGACAAAAGGAACTGATCCTGTTATTCATCTCCAGGTGATATTCCAACCTGTTTCCTACCACGGCTATTTGAAACTTTTCCTTCTGTCTTCCATGTCTAGTCTCTCAGTAAGAAGATCGTGTCTCTTGCATTGCTGAGGATGGGAGGAATCATCCATTTAGAACTCCCTCATCTCTCCTTCTTCATACTTTAATATCTCTCTACATATGTCTTCATCAATCCTCTCCCTCTTTGCTCCAGTCTTAGAGGATTAGTCAGACTTTTTGTTAAGGGCAATTTCTCTACTTGTGCCTTTCATTTATCTCTTCCCATCTCCTTTAGCAATCAGCTCCATTAATCATTCCTCTTTTCTCTCATTTTCAATTTCTCCCTATCTATTGGCTCTTCTTATGACTACTAGCATTCAGGTCTCCCATAGACTTATTCCCTCCAACCATCCTTCCATCTCTCCTAACTTTCACTATTAACTCTTAAAAAAAAAAAAAAAAAAAAAAAAAAAAAAGACTAGTTTATACTCACTGGCTTGATTGCCGGCACCACCCACTCACTCTTCAATTCCAAGTAATCTGACTTCTCATTCAACAACTCTACTGAAACTACTCTCTCAAATGTCACCCATAATATTGTAATTGCTGAATCCAGTGGTCTTTTCTCAGTTCTCATTCTTGACTTTTCTATGGATTTTGACACAGTACTCTACCTTCCTCCTCCAAAATTTTCCCTGCTTTCTCTTGGACCCTTCTCTCCAATGGTTCCTCTCTTATTAATCTGACCCATCTTTCTCAAGCTACATAAGGGGATCATATGAAAGAAATGGGAATATTTAGTCTGGAGAAGTCCTGAGTGAAGTGGGAGGTGGAGAGGAACATAAACCTTGAGGGTAGGACTAGAAGCTGCTCAAAGACAATTTCAGCCTGACATGAGGAAAAATTTTCTTATAATTAGAGCTGTCCAAAAATGGACTGAGCTGACCAGTAAGGCTGTAGGTTCACCATGACGTATGCTTTTCAAGTTCAGGTTAGATGCCCACTCATTGGAGTAATTCCTATTCAAGTACAGATTGGCCAGGCTGACTTCTGAGGTCCTTTCTCACACTCAGATTTATTGGCGTAAAATATCTACTTATACACATGTGTGTATATACCTATGTAACTTATATAGAGAAAGGAGGATTCTTCCTTCAAATACGGACCTGGAAAAATATATAAACTGGGAAAAACGGAGAGACGGTGCACCATGCGTCCATTGAGTGTGTGGTCAGGGATGGAGCGGGGAGTCTAAGAATTGGGAAGAAGGGTTGGCAATGATAAGAACCCTTGAATGCTTGTTCTGTGGCTTAGCCTCTTAACTCCTCTCCTACTTGGTCCTCTCCTACTCCTGTTAAACTAAAGCCTGACAGTTACTTGTGTCAGGCTGATTCCTCTCATCCCATCAATATGGTAAAACAACAGATTGGGCGATTATCAGCCCTTCCCAGGGGTCCCAGATAGTCATTGGGGTGTGAGTGTGTGTGGAGTGAAGGTGAGCGTGGAGTTGTTGAGCCCCCGTCCGACCTGAGCCCTCCGGGCCTGGGAACTGTGGTACCCAGAGGGGCCTGGCTCCCAGGCTTAAGAGAGCATGGATCGCTCCGGGAGTGACGAGTTCCTTCCCAGGCAGTGCCGACCCATCCTGCTAGATCCATTATAGGTCTGCCCCACCCACCTAAGTACTGCAACCGGAGGCCACTCAGCCCCTCCCTCCCGGGCTCTCCTCGGCTCCCTCGGCCTCCTCCCTTCTCGGCTCTCTCCATTCCACTGGCCCCATTTAGTGGAAGCTGGAGGTGGGGTGGGGGATGGGGAGGGAAGCCTGCCTTCACCCTGGCCCTGCTCTACTGGGGCCTCAGCCCTTTCTGTTTCCAGAGAGGCCCCAGTGTTATTTTTAACTTAGGGCAGCTCTCCCCACTGGAGAAGGTGGATCGGAGCCCAGTGGAGGGGGAAGGGCAGGAGTGGGAGGGGAAGGGGAAGGGCAAGAAAATGGGAGGGAGTTGTCCTGTTTCTCTGCCTGCTGGTCCAGGTTTCTTCTCTCTCTGGGGACTCAAGCTCGGCTGAGATACCTGTCCCTTAGGCCAGGGATCCTCCTATAGGGCTTCCTGCTTTATTTCTGATTTTTAAGGAGGTCACCTCCAGCTGCTTTCCATTTTTCCACTACTCCTGTGGCTGTGGGGAGGGTTTCAGGGCCTTGAAGGAGCAGTGCCCAGAAGTCAGGACTTCCCTCTACTTTACAGTACCACAAAAGCCACAGACAATGTCTAGTCTGGCCCTGAAGGGCTTAGATCCCCTGAAGATAGCTCCTCCCCTGGAAAAGGGGCTCAGGCCTTAGCTGCTCCCTTCCCCCCCCACGTTGGATTCCAACTTCTCCCTAGGTAAACATGGCATGTGGGATGCAACGGCCTGTGAGAGCTCATAATCTCCCCCACTGACCCCCCTCCATCCTTCCCATATCCCCATGACCCCCAGAAGTCAGAAGCTCAACCTCGAGTCCATCGGCTCTCTGCAAACTCCAACACAATGGCAGAGCAGTAAAAACACCGAACTCCAAAATATTAAGTTCTAGTCTCAAATCTGCCACAAACTCACTGTGTGAACTTAAGAAAATCACTTCCCCTCTCTGGGTCTCAGTTTCCTCCTCTGGGGGGGCAGGAAGTAGGAGAAATGTTGAACTAAAGACTATTTCTCAGATTCTCCCCTATTCTCAGATTTGAACCCCAGAAGAAAGGAGATGGGAACCAGGAACCCAGAAGCCAGTTCTTTAGGGACTGGGGAATGGGTGTGTAGGTAAGGAAGAGGAGTCAAGAAGTTATTGGGTCAATCAACATTTGTAAAGTGCTTACTATATGCCAGGCTCTGTGCTGAGTGTTGGGGATACAAAGAAAGGCAAGAGAGCTCACAATCCAAAAGGAGAGACCACATGCAGACAACTACATACAAATAAACTATACACAGGATAAATAGGAAATAATCGATAGAGGGAAAGCACTAGGATTCTGAGGAATTTGGGAGTTTCTTGTAGGAGAGCTGCTTCAAATCTTACTGTCTTGTTCAAATGGTTGGCTGATCTTTAGGCCTTTCCTGTTCTTTTCTTGCTTCTCTCCCCCTCTCTGCCTCACTGTCCCCTTCTCTTCCCTTCCAAACCCTTTGTTCCCAGAAGCCCCAGCCAGGCCCTGGCTGCCCTGAAATCTCTCCAAGTGAAACCCCGGATGGATCAGACTGTGCCTGGGAACCACGGAGAGGGGGGCAGGCAGGGACCTTGGCCCATCTGGAATGTGACTACAGCCCTTAGAGGCTCTTGGCTCAGGCCTAGCTGAGTGGGCACCTCAGACTGCTGATTCCAATCCTTCATGCCCTCCACAGTCCCAGCTAGGAAGGATCAACTTCAGGGATTCTGTGGTTTCCAGCAAACTATTTCTAGTCAGTCTTCCCATCTTTATGGGTACTGTGGCAAGGACTACATGATAGAGAAAAGGAAAAGAGGAAAGAGACATTTGAATATGGGAACAGGGCACCAGTGACATCTTGTCACATAGGAAGTTTTCTGTGCCCTTGAATCAAATAGTCATGAGGGTTCCCAGACAGGGACTGCAGAAGGGACATATTATGTAGGGTCTAGGCTGAAGATGGACCCAAAGTTCCTGGGACCTATGCAGCCTAAGATTCTCAGTTCTGGCCCAAGGAGCAAAACTTCTCCCAGACACATCTGGGCCAATCACAGGTATCTGATCTTCTCATGGACAATATATCCATGCACCTGCGCAAAGGTGGTAGCTTCACATACAGGAAACAGAGCAGGGTCTGGGGCATAAAAATTTGTAAAGAAAAATCTGCTTTTGTGTCCTATTTCTGTACTCTGCACTGATTCTTCTGGAACCCTATCTGAACCCCTATCCACTGGAATTTTATTATAATAAGTCTGCTGACCCATGGAAGAGGATATCCAGGCTCATATAGGCCAACTGGGGGGGGGGGTCCATAATCTAGTCTGTCCTCACTGTGACTTGGAACTCAGAATCCAAGCAATTTAAAGAACATCTTTAACGAGGGCCTTGCAATTACTTTGAAAGGAAGCATGTACTCACCTAGGGAGAGGCAGATGAGGACAACTTGCCCTCTGCCAAGGGCAAGGAACTTGTCTTTTGAGATGTAGCTGGGGACATAGAAGGGAATGGCTCTCCATGAACTGGGAGATTATCTTTCCAGCCAGACTATGAGCTACCCAGTGCAAGGACTCTGTCTCATCCTTCTGTTTCTCACACAGTGCCCCACATATACAGGGTTTGGCACCCAGGGGCTTAACAAAGCCTTCTTTATTGACTGATGGATCAGACAAGGATCCTTACAGAGCTGCCTGTATAAGGCAGTCCCCAGAGACTTCCAGGAATCAGAAGATTTGAGGGCCTTTCCCAGATAACTCTATTCTTATCTACCTGCTGCCTCTCCATGAGCTCCCATCCTCTTCACTGAGCATTAAGCCAAGAAAAGGGAGTGCGACAGAGAGAAAGTGAGGGTTGTAGCTATGTTGTTGCCTCAGAGATGCAATAATAGATTCTTTCCAGGCCCACAGATTGCCACCTGGTCTGACTGCCTAGTGGTGCTGAGCTTAAGGAGAACTTGGTCACCAGAGAAAAGGTTCTTATCTTATCTTAAGGCTACCTGACTCTGGTCTTGCCTTTCCATGGTGATATCCTAGCCTCAGTCACTGAGGGTCCAGAGCTCTTAAAATACTGACAACAGGCCATTTTGTCACTTAAGTTTTAAAAAGCCTGACAAGATATATAAATTTGTTTATAATTATCCAGTGATCCTATGCTAAGAATTCAATTAAATAAACATTTCCTGAGCTACCCACTATAGAGCCAGCTACTGTGCCAGGTGTTACAGATACAGAGACAAATACAAATCTTTCTGATTGCAAGGAACTTTCATGTTTGGGGGAATATAACATGCACACAACTAAATAAGCAAAAAGTAATGCAAAGTAATTTTTTTAAAGGAGAGAGCTAACAATGGTGGAGGGTTAGAAAGACCAAAGAAAGGTTTCTTTTTTTACTCAAAGAACTTTGGTGTGTTTTGACAGAAACTAGGGACTCTGAGGGGCAGAAGGGAAAAGAAGAGATTGATTTTCCCCAAGAGGACAGCTTAGTAACTATGCAAAGGCTAGACATAGAATGTCCTGCTCAAGGGAGAGGGAGCAGGCTGCTTTTGACTAGAAAGGAGAGTTTGCAAAAGGGAGTGAATTGGAATAGAACTGGAAAGGTGGGCAACAGCCACATTGTGGAGGGCTCTAAATGCCAGAATGAGGACCTTGTATTTAATCTCAGAGAGACACTATAGATTTTTGAGTAGTGAAGTGACATAATAAGATATGTTGATTAAAAATATCAGTTTGGCAGTTTTGTGTAGGATAGATTAGATGGGGAAAGAGACTTCTGGCAGGAAAATTAATGAAGAGGCTATTGTCCAGACAAAAGCTGATGAGACTCAGATCTAGGATAGAGATTATATGAACAGAGAGGAGATAAAGTTGAGAAATGTTACAGAGGTATAATCTTTGAGATTTAGCAACTTATTGGAGGTGAGGAAAATGGGAGGTAAAGGTGGTAAGGAAGAGGTAAGAGTCAAGAACGACTGTAAGATTAAAAATCTCTTGGTTATTCCTTTAATAAAACAGGAAAATTACAAGGAGAGACATTTTTAAGAAAGGAAAAGCAAAAAAAGAAGAAAGAAAGGAAAAGCCCTGCATTGAACATGATGAATTTCAGTTACCTACAGGATTTCCAGGTGAAGGTAACCACAAGGCAGTCTTGATTCAGGGCTGGGGTTCAAGAAAGAAATTCGCATTGGATAAACAGATATTGCATTCATCTTTGTAGAACAGATAATTGAATCCATAGAAGATGTTGGAGGTATTAAAGAAAAGAAAGTTAAAAAAAAAAAAAAAAAAGAAAGGGGAAGACTCCAAAACAGAGCCTTAGGAATGCTCTTAGTGGTGGGAGAGGAGTAATGATACAATCAAGGAGAAGGAGGAGTGGTCAATAGGTAGGAGAAGAAGCAAGAAAGACAAACATCACCAAAGTCAAGAGGAGAGAATTCAGGAGAAGGAAATGTCAAATGCTACAAATAGATCAATAGGAGAAAACAATGAGAAAGTGGCATTAGACTTAAGAGCTTAAGCACTAGTTGGCAGAGATAACTAGTCACTGGGGTTGAAATACTGAGTTAGGGCCTTGTTCTTTAGTTACCAATGAGATCTTTTATCCCTCCAATTCCCTCACCACAGGATAGTAGCCCTTGTCTAGGGTTGTACAGATTTGGAGATCTATCCATTAGAGATTCCCTGGGACACCCTACTCACCATCTTACCCACCTCTTTGATCATGCTAGATTTCTGTGAGCACCAGTCATATTACCTTGCCATAATAGAATTAGTTCCCCAAGGAAGCAGATAGACACACTGGAATGCTGACTGCAGCAATTTTACTTAGCATGGAATTGATAAATAAATAACAGTGCTTAATATCAATGAGACGGAGAATAATAGCAAACAATAAACATCTACTGAGAGGTTTCAGTCTCTGTAGCCTCATTCCCCAAGTCTCCCAGACATATGTGGATCAAGGAGTTATAAGTAATGTATAATTTGAGTCATCCCTGAGCAAGGGAACTAACTGCATCCTAGTTACCACAGGATGTTTAGTTCATACTTCCCTTAGGTTATCAGTCATAGACACAAAAACTCTGAAATTATAATCTTGCTTCATGACATTAGAACACCAAACAAAGTGTTTGTTCAAAACTAGAATTCAAAAGAGTTGATGCTTTTCCTGTCTTGGCAGTCTAGTCACTGGTAGGGACCTCTGACTTTATGAGGGCATAATAATAAATACATGGAAGAATAGGATAACTGGAGTCAACAGCCAGCCCCAGCAATGAGCCCTGCAACTATCATATCTCTCTGTCACTTTTACTCTGACCTTGATCACCATTTTCTGTCACTGTGTCAAATTACTTCCTCTCTCACTCTCACAGCCCAAATTCCCCACTTCTCCTGATAGAGGTAGGGAGGGGATGGCCGCCAGATAGTGAAAGGAAATTACAGAAGTTGGTAACTTTAGAGAAGAGAATTTCCATCGAGTAATGGGATAGTACCATCAGGCATTGCCATTTACCCAACAGCTAAGCCCCCCTAAATGTGTTGTCTCCCTCTACTAGAATATAAACTTTAAAGCAGGGACTATCATATTTTTGCCAGAGCTTGCCACTGTTCGTTGCACATTGTAAGCATTCAACACAAGCATTTTCATTTGTACCTTCATTCACGGCAAGGCAAATTACAAAGTGTAAAGGGCTAGAACTGAGCAATGCACTTGGATAATGAAGCACTTGAGACTAATTGCCAATTGGACAGTTCCCTATTAACTTGTTTGAAGGTTGACCCTCCCCAGCTGTTCTGTGCTGACTTGATTGGTGGGACAAAGAGGGGGGAGTGACGTGTGTGGGAGGAGGAAGAGGAAGTGAAACACAGAAGCTGACTCAGTCTCTCCTGGCATTTGAGGGAAAAAGGTGTGTGTGAGGTAGCTAGGCCTAACCCCCTGAGCTTGACTGTAAAAGATCAAGAATAAAGATATTTAGTGATCCTGACTCCAGCTGATTTCTGGGAAGACAGAGTTCCAGCATTTTGTCGCCCCACGTTGGGCGCCATTTGTAATATGCCCTCCTGGCAGTTACAATTACTAGTCTGTCCTAGGCCCAACAGAGTGCCTTTGACCACTGACCTTTACAGTGTCAACTCTACCCGGCTTGCCTCCTCTGAGGCCTTCAAAGGTCTCTGGCCACGATCTCTTGAATCTATAGCTTAATAACCGATAGCACACATTGAGAATAAGAAAAAGATAATATTAAGAAGGAGCAAGATCATAGAAGAGAAGGAAAAAAAATGGGATCAAGAACATAAGTAGGGACATCAAGGTGGTGAAGTAGATAGAATTCAGGGTCTTGAGTCAGAAAGACCTAAGCTTAACCACTCCCAGACACTTAGCACCTATGTGACACTGGTCAAATCACTTAACCCTCTTTGCCTCAGTTTCTTCATCTATAAAATGAGGATAGTAATAGCATTTATCTCCCAGGGTTGTTGTGAGGATCAATTAAGATAATTGCAGAGTTCTTAGCACAGTGTCTGGCACATAGTAAGTGCCATATAAATGCTAATTATTATTATTAAGTTATTTATCATAATTATTATGTCTTAGTCCTGGCAAGATAAAAGTTGGCCATCTCCGATGAAGAGACAGGAACAAAGGAGGACAGCGTGAAACATGATGATGAAGAAGGGAGAAAAGGGAGTTCATTTAAAAACATCTAGTAAAAATTAATTACCAAAATAAATAGCATTGTTCCAGGAACAACATTATTTACTTAAAAATAAAAATTTGCCAAGTTAGAAAAAACTGGAGAAATTTTATAATTGTTTCTTGGAGGGAATTACTTGTGTGATTCATGATACTTGAATTGTTTCTTTCTAGCTGCTTATAATATTTTCTCCTTCACTTGGAAGCTCTGGAATTTAGTTATAATGTTCCTTGGATTTTTCATTTGGGGATGTTTTTCAGGAGGTAATCAGTGGTTTTTTAAATTTTTGGTTTTTTTCTTTGGATCTAATAAGTTGGAGCAGTTTTCTTTTGTAACTTTTTAAATTATGATGCCTAATTTCTTTTTGATCATGGCTTTGAAGCAGCCCAATAATTCTTAAATTATATCTCTTGATCTGTTTTCCAGATCAGTTGTTTTTCTGATAAGATATTTCACATTTTCTTCTATTTTTTTCTTTCTTTTGACTGTCATTTTTTACTGTCTAATTAACTTCTATTTGCCCAGTTCTAATTTTTAAGGAATTATTTTCTTCAGTGAGCTTTTATGTCTTTTTTTTTTTAATGTGGCCAGACCTACTTATAAAGATTTCTTTTCTTCAGTTTTCTAAAGTGTTATTTTCTCCAGCATTTTTTATTCTCTTTTAACAAACTTGTTAATTTTCTTTTTATAATTTTCTTGTATCACTCTCATTTCCCTCCTCTCCAATTTTTCCTCTACCACTCTTAGCTCCTTCTTTTCCTCTTCCAGGAATTCTTGCTGGGCTTGGATTCAATTAGTATTTTTCTCTGAAATTTTGTTTTCTTTTTCTGAATTTGGTCTTGGTCCTCCATGCCACCATAGTAGTTTTTTATAATGAAGTTCTCTTCCTCCTCTTCTTCCTTGTTTGCTCATTTTCCCAGACTATTTCTTGACTTTGAACTCTATATTAAAGTTTGGCTCCACTCACTTGAGGATGGAGAGGTGTTGCAAGCTTCAGGGTTTTTTATGCTGTTATTTTCAGACCTAGTTCTGAGGGTCTGAAAGTTTTCAACATTTCCAAGAAAGTATGATTCAAGAGAGCTGTGGTCACTGTTCTCCTGGTCTGAGTTCTGGTCTTTATCTAGGCAGGGCCCCTGTTCCTCTTCAGCTACAAATGCTAGCACTCTTCTTGGCCCTAGACCTGTGACTAAGTCCCTTACTATGCTAAAGTCATAAATGTTAATGCTAGTCTCCACCTTGGAACTAAGACTAAGGCCCCTGCTCCCTTGTGACTGACAAAAATGTTTCTTTCCACTCTAGAACTACCCAAAATTGCTGATAAGCATTAGGATGACCAATCAGCATTAGCTGTACTTAGTGCCAGCAAAGGGTGGTTCTAGATAAACCTACACTGGGTGTCATAGACTTTCCTGCCAATATCCTAAGGCTGAGAAAATGTCTTACCCAGAATTTTTAATGGCTCTGTTACTTCAAAATTTGATTTGAGGTGTTTAAATTATAAAGTTATTTGGAGGATAATGCTGGAAGAGTTCTGCTAGATTGCTGCTTACTCTCTTCCATCTTCTGACCTTCCATTTTAATAAAAACCCTATATGTTCCATAATATTCTTAGTATTCCAAAGGCCTCATAACCACTGTCTCACTTGATTCTCATTTTAACCCTCTGAGATAGACAAGATATTATTTCTCATTTTGCAAATGAAAGTCATGTCATACCTCCTCTTTGAATTCTTGACTAGTCCAGCCCATGGTGATCTCTTCCTCCCTTGAATTCCCCATTGAGCATCTATACAATATCGATATTGCTCATCTCTATATGTTTGAGTGTTGTGCTGGTCACAACAGGGACTTCTCTACATATGAGGTTATTTCCTCAGTTGAACTGAGTGCTTCAGGACAGTTATGAATCTCTATCACAATGAAAACCTACTCTATACCTCCTAACAATTCTATTTTTTCCTCAAGCTATTTATATCATTATTTTTTCCCTTTGATTTAACAGAGATATTCATCTCATGCTTTACTGAAAAAGTTGATGTCTTTCATCTCTAATTCTCTCTCTTCCCCAGTTCCACATCTGAAATCATATTAGCATCATGGCCCATTGTCTCATTTGGTTCAGTCTTAAGAGGGTAAGGGCACTCTTCTTATCACCACCAAACTCCTCTGATGGTTATACCATCAATCCAATCTTCCTCATCTCCTCCATGAGCTTGTTCATGCTATTCTCTTCTCTTTCCCTACTGTTCAACTTCCTCCCTTATCTTTAAATATCTCCCTCATCTTTAAAAACTTTCATTTGACTGAACCATCTCATCAAGCTATGGTCCTATATTTCACCCTCCTTACATAGTCAAACTCTTAGAAAAAAAAACTGTCTACATTTATTGTCTTCACTTTCTCACCTCTTGCCTCTTAGTTCTTTGCAATCTGGCTTTCAGTCCTACTGCTCAAGTGAAACTGTTCCCTTCAAGGTCACCAGTGATTTCTTTATTGCTGAATCTCAGTCCTCTTTTTCCCCCCCTTAACCCTAACCCTAACTGAACACAGTTGAGTTCTTTCCTTCCTAGGTTTTTATAACAATGCTCTCTTTTAGTTCTCTTCTTACCCATGTGATTAACTCTTTTCAGTCTCATTTGCAGTATCAATATATCCATGTCCTATCCTCTATGCCTAGAAGTACTTAACATGTCCAAGGTCCTCTTCTCACTCTGTTTTCCTTCATCCTAGAAGTTCCTCCAAGGCCTGTGGCCTCCTCACCTTGGAACATCCTCTCCTCCTGAGACTTCTATTTTGAGGAAGCTCCCAAGACAACCATCTTTTGTTCCTCTCTCAACTGTGCTTCTGACTTGCTTGATATAAGTGCTTGATATATAATTGTTGCCTTTACTAACTTGATTGGATGATCTCAGAAGCTGCTATTAATTCAATTCTGAATCCAATGCTAATGTATCTTAAAATTCTACATTCTTCATCTCTCTCCTAAATTCTAGTACATCATTTCCACCTAAATGTACCATAGGTATCTCAAACTCAAATTGTCCAAAATATGTTGGAGTATTCTAAAAATCTTAGTGCAGTTTTAATCTTTAATAGCTTAATATTCATTATAGTAATGTGTATTTATTTTTGTTATGTATATTTAATATAATAACTATTAAATATCTGCTAAAGCTTAAAACTGTTCTGAGACTTTTGGACCACTCTGTAGAACTCATAAACTTTTCCCCTTTAACTCACATTTCCACCTAACTTCACCATGTCAAGGACAGCACCATTCTTCCAGTCATTCAGGTTCACAATTTAGGGATCAATTCTTGACTCTTCCCTATCACTCAACCTTTTTATCTGATCAATTGTCAAGTATTATTGATTCTATCTCCTCAATACATTCACATTCAACCTTCTACTCTCCCCTCACATTTCAATCACTTTAACCCTAACCCTAGTTCAGACCTTCATCTGGTCTTACTTAGACAATTATAAGAACCTCTTAATTGATTTCTCTAAATACTCTCTCAAGCTAATAAATTGATAATTCTAAAGAACAGATCTGATCATATTATCTTGCAAAATAAATTATAAATAAGCTTAATACTAAAAAAATTAAGATCATGGCAACAAATCCTCTCACTTCTTGGCAAGTAGAGGAAAAAGAAATGCAAGCAGAGGCAGATTTTATATTCTTGGATGCAAAGATTACTGCAGGCAGTAATTGTAGCAACGAAATTAAACGATTTGCTCCTCAGAAAAAAAAGCTATGATAAATCTGGACAGTATACTAAAAATCAGAGACATCAACAAGCTTTATAAAGCCAAAACTGTGGTTTTCTACTAGTAATGCATGGCTATTAGAATTAGAATCAGGAAAACTGAATGACATAGAATCAATGCTTTCTAACTGTGATGTTGGAGAAGACTTATGAGAATCGTTTGGACAGCAAAGAAATCAAATCAATCAATATTTAACGAAATTAGTTCAGACTTTATTAGAAAGACAAATATTGAAGCTGAAGCTTTAATACTTTGGCCACATAATGAGGAGAAAGGACTCATTGAAAAAGACCCATGTTGAAAAGATTGAAGGCAAAAGAAGGGGACAGAAGATGAGATGTAAAGTGTTGTAGAAGCAACAAACATGAGCTTAGAGAGACTTCAGGAGATAGTTGAGGATAGAAGGATTATGTCCAAGAGATCACAAAGAGATATGATGTGATTGAATGATTCAGCAACAACAAATTCTTTCTATTAAACTAACCCTCAGCAAAAAAAAAATAAATTCTCTACTAAGGGAGTAGAGAGAACTGAGGATTCAGAGAGTAAAAGGCTGAGGATTGTTCTTAGATCCTCCTCAATAAATAAATAAAATAAACAAAAAGGAAATTAAAGGAGAGAAAAGAGAAAAATAATCTAGAGAAAATTTTAAGAGTGACAGAAGGGGCATCAGTGGTCACTTAGTCCAATCATCAGCAGCATCATTAATTATATCTATTAATGACCAAGTGTCTACATCATCTCTACTTGAATACTTATATTAATGGAAAATTCACCCCTTTTGAGACAACACATTTTAATTTTTTTACAGCTCTGCAAGGTAATATGGTATAGTAGATTAGGCAGTGGAGCTTCAATTAGAAAGCCTTGACTTCAGATTCCAGCTCTGTTAATGTATGACCCTGGACAACTCACTTTATGTTTAGCTGAGTTTTCTCATGTATAAAATGAGAAGGTTGGATGCATTGTCCCATAAGGTCCCTCCCAACTCTAAATCTATGATTCTATGAACAGTTAAAGGTTTTTTTTTGTTTTTTTTTTATCAAGATGAAATCCAACTCATTGCTATTTCTACCTACTACTTCTGGTTCTGCCCTCAGTAGTCAAATGGAACAAGTTTAATTCCCTTTGCACAGAATAGCCCTTCAAACATTTGAAGACAGCTATCACATTCCCCCCAAGTCTTCTCTACTCCAGGCTAAATATCTCCAGAGTTTAGAGAACTGAGAAAAAAATCTATAGGCAGAGATTCAATTTAGATAAATGCCAGGAACATCTCAGCAGGAAAGGAATATGGTCTGGGGAATCCCTGAAAGAAGACTACTGGTTAGAAACTAAAAACACAGGTAAATCCCAGGGAGTCTGAAAGGGACTGGGATAAAAATGTGTCCTGGGACCAAACCCAGAAAAATCTCCTTCTCTAAACCCAAGAAGTGCCCATATATCTATTCTTCTCACCCAACAGAAAATATAAAATCCACCCCAAGTTAAGAAGGCACATTGTGAAATCAACTGGTCCATGCACCTGTCCCTTATGCATATCAAGTGTTTGATAAATCCAAAGACTACAGCTTCTGGGATAAGAACTCACTGTTTGACAATTGCTGGGAAAATTGGAAAACAGTATGGCAAAAATTAGGCATTGATCAACACCTAACACCCTATACCAAGGTAAGATGGAAATGGATTCCTGATGTAGATATAAAGGATGATACTATAAGCAAATTAAGAGAACAAAGGATAGTCTACCTCTCAAGTCTGTGGAGAAGGAAGGAATTTATGAAAGAATTATGAAGAACTAGAGAATATTATGAAATGCAAAATGGATAATTTTGATTACATTAAATTTAAAAGGGTTTGTACAAGCTTTTTAATTTAATATAATCAAAATTATCTGTTTCTCTTTTAATCTTGACTTCATTGGTTTTGTTTGTACAAAACGGGGGGGGGGGTTACATCCAAGGATTCTGATAAAGGCCTCATTTCTAAAATATATCCAGAATTGACTCAAATTCATAAGAATACAAACCATTCTCCAATAGATAAATGGTCAAAGTTTATGAACAATTTTCAGATAAAGAAATTAAAGTCATTTCTAGTCATATGAAAAATTGCTCTAAATTACTAATGATTAGAGAAATGCAAATTAAAAGAACTCTTAAGACCTCACATCACACTTCTCAGATTGGCTAAGATGACAGGAAAAGACAATGATGAATGTTGGAGGGGAAATGGGAAAACTGAACACTGATGCATTGTTAGTGGAGTTATGAACTGAACCATTGCTGACCCTAATGCTCACCATACCCTTTAATACAACAGAGAGGACCTCTGCAGGGTTTTCTGATTCCTGAGAACACCTCATTTAGTACTAATTTGTTGAATGAATATCTATTAGGGATAGATCCTATACTAGACAGCATGAGAGGCCCAATGATGAATAAATGGGGGAGATGAGACACAAATCCAGCGACGGGGGAAAGTATTACAGGAAATTTGATGAAAAAGAGAGTATTTTCAGACTTAGGAGAGGAGGCAGGAAAAGGATCAAGGCAAACTTCATAGAGGAAGCTGAATTTGAGCTGGACTTTGAAGGCAGGTTAGGTTTTTTGACAGGGAAAAAAATGGGAGAGAGGGAAATTTCGGGTGTAGCGAATATGAAATCATGGTATTTTAGAGTTAGAGTTAGAATTAGAAAGAAGATACTTTAGGTATCATCTAGGTCAGCCTTCCCATTTTAAATTTAAGAAGCCAAAGTCCTGAGAATTTACATGCTATACCCAAACACAAATACACAGTAAGTAGAAGCACACTGATTCCAAATCTCACTATCTTTTGCTATCTTATGAGCATGAATTCAGAGGAATGGAAATGTAGGGGATATGTGTATGAAAGTAAGCAGTCTGGCAGGCCTGGAAAAAGAGGGAAAAGACAGAGAGTATTGGGTAGTTTTAGTTACAAGCATGGTAGTGTTAATGAAATGAAATAAAGAAATCAGAAGAACAGAGTACAAGAATCCCAAGCCCCTGATACCCTTAACCTGACTGATCCTTCCAGTTTCCCTTCATCCTTACATCTTGATGCCCTTTTTGGGCCTCCAGCCAGTCTTCCAGTTCAGGCGCTTCTGGGAGCTGTCCCAGGGGCACCATCCTCTTCTGGAGAAGAGGGAAAACCTGGCAGCCTGTTCTCAGCAAGATAAGGCTGGGGGAATAGGGAGAGTGAGTTGAGAATGGTCAAATACAAAATAATTTTGCTTACCTTTGCTAACCTGTTTTTCCTCCACTCTTTGCCAAGAAAGATTTAGAGAAGGTGTTGAAATACTGTAGGGAAGACAGACCAAGCCAAGAGAAGCTGAGATAAGATGAGAAGGGAAGAGGGATAGAAAGGAAAACCTTATTCCAGTCTATCATTCTTTGTCCTCACCTATTCCTCTAAAGTCATTGCAACTGAGTTGGTTAACTCATTCCTTCATCCCTCTGGGCTGCTGGAGAAGTGTGTAAGGTAGGGAGCTGTGAAAGGGACAAATTAAAAGCAGATGGATTGTCCTTCCTCATCTGGGTGTGGCTATCCTGACCATGTCCAGAAAATGTACCTTCTTTTTATATTAGGGGATCCAGGATATCATCAGTGCTGACCCTAGCATCACAGTGAAAACTGGACTGATATCCAGAAAATAGCAGGAAGCTCCAATAAACAAGATTAAAGCCATTGGGATGAGATTGCTAATATTGGGGTTGCAAAGAGGGAAGGGAGTGTCCTAGGGTTTAGGTATGAGGACACATGGGAGAAGAAGAGATATGAAGATTTCCCAGCTCCTATGTGGCTTCATACATCCCTTCACATCAGAGCTTCAATATTTTAGCTTCACAAGATACACCTTAATCTATCTTTAAGGACAAACTTATTTGAGGAAAGGGAAAGAATGCAGGATGCTATCCATGAAGGGAAGATGGACACCAAACTACATACTTTTGGGCAGAGACTATGGGATACCTTGAGGTCAAGGTGAGGTAGCTGAGAAGACCACTGCCGATGATAATCAAAAAAGGGATCCGCATAAAATCAATTTAAGGAACATTCCTGAATAGGGGTAGCTAGAAGTACTGGGAGGAAGAAGAGTACCATCTGGTAATTTCCTATTTTAACTAATTAGGCTTGCTAATTTGGTGCTATGCTCAGTTGTGTCTATGTTACTGAAGGAGTTTGAGTCCTCTAAATTTTGGCACTCTGGCAAAAAGCCATGGTCACTCCACCATAGTTACATCTCTTACACAGGAAGAAGAAAATTTATTTTAGGATAGACTAGATTTTAAGCACAGGGGAAGTTAGATGGTACAGTGGATAGAGTGCTGGGTCTGGAATTCAAATCACATATTTGGAAGTTATGTGACTCTAGGCAAGTCACTTAACCCTGTGTGCAACAGTTTCATCATCTGTAAAATGAGCCAGAGAAGGAAACAGCAAACCACTCCAGTGCCTCCACCAAAGGGGATATGAAGAGTCAGACATGAATGAACAACATAAAGATCTTGAGCACTGCTGGTTTCTCTTAGCTGGGGGGAAGGAGTGAAAGGGACTTTTGAATCTGTCATTCCTTTTACCCAAAAGTTCCCTGATAGGACTAGATTAATAGGAGTCTATGTTTCACTCAAACTGAATACTTCACTGTTCCTCAGTCTCACCAAGCATACTATCTCGTGCATAGGCAGTTCTCCAGTACCTAGAAAGCACTCCCTCTTTATCTGATACTATTCAATCAACAATAAATAGTTGAATTCTTTCCTTTCCAATCCTAGTTTAGGTGCCTCCTGCGTAAAGACTCTCCTGATTCCCTCAGCTGAACTTGATCTCTCCTCCCTTCAAATTTTCTGGAGCACTCTGAAGCTGAATTGTCCCATTACCTCATTCCATTTCTACTTTAGACCACACTCCTTTGTATATATGCTATTCCCCCTCCCCACCTTCCCTCACCCCCCCTTATAAGGGACTGTGTTTCCTCCCACCCTCATCCCAGATGTGTATCCCTAAGCATAATGCTTTGCATATAGTAGATCCAATGAACATTTCTTTGTTAAATTGATCAAAAAACATACAGAGGCACAGAGCATACAGGTAATATATTGAGCTAGGAATTAAGGAAACCTGAATTCAGATTCTGTCTCTAACACTAGTTGTGAAACCTTTGCAAGTCAAACTCCATGGCAAGTTTAAACCCCTACATGTTTAAGCTTAATCCCTGGTAACCTATCACCACCTTGTAAAGATCTTAAATCTCTCCATTAGACCCCTGATGAAAATCCCAGATCCTTTGGGTATCTGAATATGATGTCCCCATCACAATCATTGAGGACCTATTTTACATGAAGATGTGATCTTACTCTTTACCAAGACTAACCCCTCTACCTGCACAAGTAATCTCATTCCATCCTTTCTCCTCCTACACACTGTCCCCTCTATTTTACCAAGTCACTTATCTTCAATCTCTCCCTGTCTACTGGCTCCTTCCCTACCGCCTACAAACATGCTCATGTCTCCATAGCCACAAAAACCCCTCACTTGATCTTTCCATCTTCACTATTGTACTATATCTTTTCTACCCTTTGTGACTAAACTCTTTGAAAAGGCCATTTACAATAGTTGCCTCCACTTTCTCTACTCTCACTCCTTTCCTTACAAATCTTGCTTTCTGACCTTATCATCCCATGAACCTCTTCTCTCCAGTCTTCCTAGATATTCTCCTTTTTCTAGATTTTTGTTATACTATTCTCTCCTGATTCTCCTTATGCCTATCTGACTGTTCCTTCTTAGTCTCTTTTGCTGAATCTTCACCCAGATCGTGTCCTCTAATCAGAGATGACCCTCAGGGTTCCATCCTGGGCCCTTTTTTTCCCCCCCTCAATCCTACTTCACTTAGTGATCTCATGGATTTAATTCCTATTTCTACACTGATGATTCTCATATCTACCTATTCTGCCCTAATCTGTCTGTCCACCTCCAATTTTACATCTTTAGCTGCCTTTCAGACATCTTAAATTGATATCCAGTAGCTATCTTAAACTGAGATGTCTAAAACAGAACTCATTACCTTTCCCCCAAACCCTCCATGCCTCCTGCCTTACCTGTTATTATAGAAGGCAATGCCATCCTCCCAGACCTTCTGACTCATAACCTAGGAGTCATCCTGGATTCTTCACTCTCTCTCACCACTCTACCAGCCCATATACAAGTTGTTTCCAAGGCCTATTGGCTCCACCTTTTGCAACATCTCTTAAATATTCTCTTTTCTCCTCTGGCACTGCTACAATGCTGGTGCATGCTGTCAATCACCTCATGCCTATTACCATTACTTGTAGGTAGGTCTGTCAGCCCAAAGTTTCTCCCCACTCCAATGATCCTCCATTCAGCTACTGAAGTGATTTTTCTAAAGCATAGGTCCTATCATGTCATACCCACAATACCCTCAATAAACTCCAGTGACTACCTATTGCCTTAGCATAAAATTCAAAATGCTCCATTTGGCATTCAAAGTCTTTCATAATTTAGCTCCCTTTTACATTTTCAGGTGTGTGTGTGTGTGTGTGTGTGTGTGTGTGTGTGTGTGTGTGTGTGTGTGTACGCTCGCTTTTCTTTCCTCCTGACTTCCTTCAAGATATTCTGATCTAGTTTCTCAAACCATAACCTTCTTTTCCCCACTCCAGGTATTTTCACTGGCTATCCCCTATCCCTGGAATAATCTCCCTCCTCAGCTTTGCCTACTAACTTCCTTTAAATTCCAGATAAAATCCCATCTTTTACAATTTTTCCCAATCCCTCTTAATTTTAGAGTTTTTTCTCTATTAATTGTTTCTATTCATATAACTTTATATTATTTGTTTATATTTGTTTGCATCTTGTCTCCTTCATTTTGACGTTCTTAAGGGTAGGAACTATTTATTACTTTTTTTATACCTAGGGTTTAGAATAGTGCCAGTCACATAGTAAATGCCTAATAAATGCTAATTAAGCAATTGATCAACCTTACATCCAGAGATTCAGGAAGCAAATTGTGGTTGAAACTAAAACATCAAGAAATCTTGCCCTTTCCAAAATTGTCTTCAAAAATCAGAAATCAGATTAAAGAGTCAATCATTTGGGTCAAGGCATTGAAGATCCCTGTTAAAATATCAATCCCTTATGTGGAATGTGGGTTTGTGTTAACCATTATTCCTTCAATATTTTATTTAGTTCTCAAATTAATCATATTAGGCAATTTGAAGAGGGAGAAATAGAAACAAATCTGGTTGCACATATATACCATAAGTTCAGAAAATGCTATAATAAATGTCTATTGAATTGAATCATTAAGAAGTGTTATGGTCTAGGCCCTAGGCCTAGATCTAAGGGGAAAGCTTCAGTTGGAGTTCTGGGTTCCAGTATCCAAAAAGCTACTAATTTATAGTATAATCTTGAAAAAGTAACTTCATCTCTATGGATTTCAGCCACCTTGTCTGGGTGAGATGATAAAATGTCAAGTCTAAAAAAATAGAAGGGGTAGATTCATAAAATGCTAAAACTAGAAAGCATTTTAGAGATTATCTAATCTGCTACCCTCATTTTACTGAGGCTCAGATACTAATCACCCATTCACAATGCTGTGTATATCATAGTCCATAATAAATATTTGCTGAATTGAATTGATCAATTCATTAAATGGAAAATTTCTAAATACTAGGTTTAGGGAAAGTGTGCAAAGCTTCTGTGGCTAATTTCAGGTAAGTGCAGAATGGAACATCTATAGAAAGTGGGTAATGGGGAGAGAAATTGCAGAGGGGAGGGAGAATCATTGCTGCAGGATTATAAAGGCAGCCAGTTAATTGAAGGAATGGTTCCTGATTTGTGGGGAAAGCTTGATGAAGATTGGATCTAAAATAAGGCACAGAACTGGAATTCAAAGGTGATTTCTGATCTCTCCAGGATCCAGGGGTGCTGAAAGTGTAACCAAGAAACAAATGTCCAAGACCAGCAATTCTGAAGATACTAGAGTGCAGCCATAAGTAAATCCCAACTTTGAATCACCCCATCTTCTCATATGCTATAGTTTGTAAATTGAGAAGGGATTGGAGGAAGTGCTGAGTTCTTAAACATAGGGTATTTTCTTCCAGTCCATCTATTTGGGAACTTCATGGGAGGGGCTTTGGATTCTATGGTTATTTCTAGTAGTACTGTTCAAAGATCATTCTCATGTATCCTGCTGGGCACTGAAGATACAAAGCAGCTTTCTTATCAGCAAAAAAAGAGCAGCCCAGCTATAATCAAAAGGTGGTGTTATCTTATAGGGTTGATTAAATAAAAGGACACATTTATAGAAGATTCTTTCATTATTCAGTTCAGTCTCCATGCTAGGATAAACTCTTAGTTACTTTGGACTGAAGTTCAAAATATCAATCTTAATTAGTTCTATGTACTAGAAGCCATTCAATACACTGTATTGAATGTACATAACACTGTACATAACAGGCAAAAATCATATAGAAATAATAACTGGTCATAGTTTTATATGAAATCCTCAAGAATTGAGGGGCAGCTAAGTGGTCAGTGGATAGAGCACCAGCCTTGAGTTCAAATCTGATCTCAGACACTTAACACTTCCTAGCTGTGTGACCCTGGGCAAGTCACTTAACCCCAGCCTCAGGAAAAAATAAAAATAAAAAATAAAAATATTGAGAAGAATCTAAAGAAATTGTGTCAAATATATACCAGCTGAAGGCAGAGAAGAAAGAAAAAAAATTAAATCTTCACTGCCCTTTCCCTGATCCCAAGGAGTGACAACAGTCAGATTCCATAGTCTCTTCTAGCCATATCCCCAGAATTTGTTTTTTCTTTCTAATAAGGGATTGGGGGGGGGGGTTAGAGCCAAGCCTACAGTGCCTGGAATCTAATATATGAATCCACATCACAAAACATCCAAGACTCTGTCTCTCTCTTACTCTGTCTATCTATCTGTCTCTCTTTGTGTCTCTGTCTCTATATTTCTCTCTGTCTCTCTCTGATGACCATATGTGGTGCTATTGGGTACTTGTTCTTCTCTTGAAACTAAAACTTCATCTCAAATCTAAACACTTTGGTTCCTTCTTTATCTATGTATGATTCTCATGAGACTCTATCCCTCAGGACTTTTCTGTCTATGATTACAATTCCCAGAATGCTCGATGGAATCTATTCTGAACACTTTACTTTACACTACTCCCTGGGATTTAGAATTTTGAAATTCCCTGCAAAATCAGATTGAATATGCTTGGCATCTAAAATTATACAGCACAGTATCAAAATGAGCAATACCACTTGACAGAACAAGGATGATTGAGAGTCCCAAGTAATCACCTTAGGGTGCCATCTACAGCAAATATGAATCAATCATAGACACAATAACAATTGTACAATGCAAAGCATCTCTTGACTGGATGCTTTTAGTGACTACAATATTAAAGGGGAGTAAGAGCAGAGGAATTACGGATTTGGCTAAGCATGACAAATGAAAGGACAAAGGGACAAAGGATTTGAGTAAATGAGATAGTATAGAGTTGAACTGGCCATTTTGTAAGTCAAAACTTGGAAGTGAGGAAATTGAAATCTGGGAGAGCATTGAGGGATGGAGGAAACTGAGGTTTTAGTGAAGACAAATAATAGGTTCAAGAGGAGTGAGAAATAAAATGAAGTAATAGGAGGTTATAGTCATAGAGGGGCAGTTAGGTGGGGCAGTGGATAGAAGCTGTGTCTGAAGCCCGAAAGAGTCATCTTCCTGAGTTAAGATCTGGCCTCAGACACTCACTAGCTATATGTCCCTGGACAAGTCATTTAAACCTGTTTGCCTCAGTTTCCTTATCTGTAAAATGAGTCAGAACAAGAAATTGCAAACCATTCTAGTATTGTAGCCAAGAAAACCCCAAATAGAGTCATGAAGAATTGAACAGGATTAAAAGTGACTGAATAATAAAAATAACCAGGGGCCTTTTGGATTCTTAATTATAGAACTGAGACTTATGGATGAAGGTGGGATAAAATATGTAAGCCTATGTGTCATGAAGTGGAATGAAGGTCTATGTTGTAGAAATTGAGGAGGAGGATGTATTGGGAGAAGCTATTTAAAAGAACTTCAAAATATGTATGCATAACAAGAGAATGGTATTTACACACATATATTGTATCTAGGTTATATTGTAACACATGTAAAATGTATGGGATTGCCTGTCATGGGGGGGAAGGAGTGGAGGGAGGGGGGGATAATTTGGAAAAATGAATACAAGGGATAATATTATTTTTAAAAATTACTCATGCATATATACTGTGGGGAAAAAATTCTAAATAAAACAAAAACAAAAACAAAAAAATATGTATGCATATATGTTGCTAATGCATATACCCATCTATATGACAGGAACTCAAGGCAGCTTGTTTTCTCCCTAAAACCTAAAAAAATTATCTAATCTTTTCTGAGACCATCTCCCCAGCTCTCCCCTGACTTTGTCCTTCAAGCATTCTTTCCAACTTCTCCAAGATTCCTTCAAAACATTTTTCCCCAATTTTTTCTGGTTTCTCCCCCTTTCTTTCTATTTATAAAAATCTCCCCTTCCCAAAACACAAAATCATATTTGGATTTTTCTGTAACTTTTCCTCATCAATAAAGAAAAGGTATCTTTCGGCAAGGAGAACTCCTTAGGAAAAGAGACAATTAGTTAACTGCCAGAGAATTTGGAGAGAGAGAATTATCTTTGTAGAACTCAGAAGAGATGCTGTTGAGTGGTACCAAGAGTAGGAACTTGGAGTGGTAGTACAGAGCAAGAAGTAAACCTACTCCTACTCCTGGACCAATGTGTTTGGGATAAGTTCTGTCCAGTACTAGAAAGGATGGCCAGAGGTGCTCTATTTTTTGGGGGGGGGGGGTTAGTTCTCTGAGTGGCAGGACAATGAATGGGAAGAACAGAAGAGGCCCTAAATGAAAAGAAGAGCATTATTGATTAAACAGGTTTCAACACAACACAATGAAGATGTAGGCAGAGCTGGATTGGGATTTGGGAAAATTAGAGTTGAAGTGGGTCGGGATAAAAAATGGGCAGAGGGGTTGCTTGGGGAACTAGGAATTCAGTTATACTGGGAATGGAAGAATATTCAGGAAATTAGATAGATGAAGGAAGGGGGGAAATGAGGAAGAGACTGGAACCAAATCATCCCTTGTGACCGCTGAGGGTAGGGGGAGGTGGGAAAGGTGCACAGTGGGTAGAACTAGCGACCTGGTTCTGGGTCCAGACAGGTTCCACAATTACCGCCTTCCCCAACGCCTGTAGGAAAGGCTGAGGTTCGCTGGACAGCCGATTCTTTAGTCCGGCCCCACTCTGCCCTGGGAGTTTCCACTGCAACCGCACCCTGTTTGCATTAGAGCTTTTTCCTAGCACCACCGCAGCCGGGGGTATTTCCTGAACATTCCTCCCACCCCTGCCCGCCCCCATCCCCCCACTTTGAGATCCGGCCCCTGGGCCTGAGCCCCCACCCTTGCCCCCTAGCCAGCCCGCTTCCTCCCTTACACCCCAGGGGCTTTCCGCTAGCCAGAGGAATACGAGTTCTATTTTTAAATCTCTGAGTTCCTCCGTGACCCGCCCCCTCCCCACTGGACCCCGGAGGGATTGAGGGACTGACTAAAAGAGAGTCCTGGAGGGGGTAGGATTGGGGCTGGAACGAGCCACGGTAACTAGGAGCGGGAGCTAGTGGTTCTCTGAAAGGGCTGGCAGTAAGGTTCGGAGGGAGGAGGAAAGAGGGATAGAAAAAAAACCCGAACCCAGTTTAAATAACAACTCTGGACCCCCAAGGGAAAAGGCTCCGCGAGTAAGGGGTTAAAGCCTAGCTCCAGGGGTAAGGGAGGCGTGGGACTGCAGGTGGGATTACTCGGAGGGAGGAGAAAGGGGAAAAGTGGAGGGCGAGAGCGCTGTTTATTGTTTGCAGGAAGCCTGGGCTCCACTTGGGAGGTTTATTCATGGCTTTTTAAGCTGCTGTTTATGCCTTGGCCTGGAAGCTTTCTTTGAGGCTGTCCTTGGGTCTGTCGGGGGCCTCCTCTCTATCTCCCTCCCAGGCCCTTCGTGGGGATCTAGGGTAGAGTAGGCGTAGCTGTCTCTGGTCTTGAACTGGGCGGGGAAAGTGCTCGGCCCGGCGCAGGTGGCCCCGGAGCCGCCTTCTCCAGGTTAGGGTAGAGCGCGAGGCTGAGAAATGGAGGGAAACAGGAGGACAGCTGGTTGGAGCGTACAGCGATAAACAGGGCCTCAGACGAGCAGAAACTGTCTGAGAAAGAGAGATCTAGGAGCAGTGAGTTGGGAGCCAAAGTCAAGTGTCTGCCTAGGTCTTGGAAGCGAGAGTCAGTATATACGGTCAGCCTGGAACCGCCACGGCCTCAGTTGCTTGCGATGGGGATAGGGGCTGGGGGCATCCCTGCGTAGGACGCTCTGTGCTTCCGTGGTCCTGCAGATCAAAGGCAGACTCGCTCCCAGACGGCCTGGCCCTTGTGGTCACTTCCCCAGCTCCCACACAGTCAGAAAACAGGTGGCCCCTAACGATGAGGGAGGTGGAGCAATCCTGCATGCAATCTCCCCCCAGCTGGGCTCCAATCCACCTCCTCCACCATCAGCCCTCCCACCCTCTAGGGAAAAAAAATCCTATTGGCTTCAAAGGAAACTCGGGTAGGGCCAGGAGCGCCTGGATTTTTTCTCCTTGGATAGGGAGGACGATTAGGCAACAGAAGAAAAAAATGGCCAATGAAAGGGATCTCTCAAGATGTTGGACCTACTTCTCCCCCTCCCTTCCCCCGCCCAGCCATCCTGAGTGGGTTCAAATACAAAACCTCAAACATTGTTGGGGAGGCAATGTATCTCGATGGAAAGAGCGGGGGATTTAGATTCAAACCCATACCCTAGCTGTGTATTGTTTAGTCATTCTGTCGAGGTAGACATTTCCTGACTCTTGTGGGGTTTTTGGGGCAAAGATACCGGAATGGTTTGCCATTTCCTTTGCCAGTTATCCCTATTTTACAGCTGAGGAAACTGAGGCAAACAGGAGTCAAATGACTTGCCACAGGACCACACAACTAGTAAGAATGTGAGCCTGTATTTGAACTCAGTCTGGAAGACTTTAGGCCCAGCACTTCATCCACAGTGACTAGCTGTCTGATCTTAAGCAAATCCCGTAACCTGAGGTATCAGAAAGCAAACTAAGGTTAAGAGATAAAGTTGCTTGCAAGGTCACAGAGTTAATACATGATAGAGCCAATATTTAAATTCAGGTCCCCAAATTCCCTGATTTTAAAATCCTGTTCTTTGCATTGCACCGGACTGATGGGGTACAACTTCTAGGGGAAGCATAGCATTGATGGGGTCCCCTAACTTTAGAGTGCTTTTGTTCTAACAATGCTTTGTTTCTTTCTTCCATTTGAAACTTTCCTACCCAGAAGGCTTTGGAGAGCAGTTTCCTTCCCTTATACAGGTGGAGTTGGACCAGATGACCTCTAGTCATGAAAGATGACCTTAAATCAGTGGCTTTATGACCATTACAACTGGAGAGCAAAACCAGCTCTGGCTTCAACTAGCCTAATGATACAAGGCTCCTAAGTGATAAGTCCTTGAGGAGCCACTTTTAGATTATGGGATGAGGTGAAAGGGTATGGCTATCAAAGTATATAGTAGTATATAGTTCTAACAAAGTGTGCTTATGTATACATGGTGATATCATATGGACCACATTGTTTGCAAGACATGTCTGCCTCCAGTCACCTTTGACACTGGTCACTCTAGAACTCCAAATCATACAGTAAAGAAGGGTTTGCAGAGGGATCATAGTACAGGGGAAAGAGTCTTGGCTCTAGAGTGGAGGACATAGGGTTCAAATCTCAACTTGGAAATTTAATGCCTGTATGATCTTGGGCAAGTCATTAAGTCTTGTTGAGCTTCAGTTTCCTCATCTGTAAAATTGTTGGTGTTAGATAAAATAGTCACTAAAGTGCCTTCCAGTTCTAGATCTATTATTCTCCAAAGTACTCATTTCCTTAGCTGGAGAGGAGCTCCAGATTGATTCCCGCCTTTCCCTCACTATTCCCCCAACCTTATTTTCTAGCTCCCTACAGGAAGAGAGTTAAAGTGAATATATGTATATATTTATATATTTGTGTGTGTGTGGATTTCTGTGCTTAGAGGTTGAGTATTCCTTTAAATCAAGATTTCTGGCTGGGGGAGGGGAAGGATTTTCTGTTCCTCTCTTCTTCACCAATCCCACCCTCCCTCTCCTCCAACAGCCAGAATAAGAATCATCTGATGGAGTGATATCGACAGGATTCTTCTAGCTTCCTGGTCTGTCATCTGCTTCTTCCCCTGGTCATTTCTCAGAGACTGAGGATGGGAAGAGAGGGTGGCTAGGTTAGAGAGTTAGTCCAAGGAGGTCTGCAGCTGAACAGACAAGGACTCTAGTTAAATTTCAGAACAGAAAGTGCCTGTGAGAGAAGCTGGGGAGGAAGTCTTCAATGAGGTCCCCTGGGGTCAGGACTGGGACAGTTGCTGTTTTTAATCCATGTAAGTGACTTAGAGAGAGTTGAGAGAACTATAACCTAGATCTGGGTAGAACGCAGAAGCAGGGAGGAGGGGAATAGGTAATATGTGGATTTAGAGCATCCTTTCTTCAATCACCCCAGACTCACTTTCCATCCTGCCTCCCTATCTCGCTCCTTCCTTCCCACCACCACAGAAGAGCTGTTGAGCAGAGGGGGAGAACTGTGAGTCATTTGGATCTGAGTAGTTTGTGGGGCCTTTGATTTAACCACACTCCTTCAAATCTATCTCTTTCTTTATGTCTGTACCTTAATTTTTCCTAGTGTTTGAACTTAGTGATTTCTTCCATTTTCAAAATGCTTTCTCTCCCTCTCTCCCTTTCTTTATTTCTCTCTCTATCCCTGCTTTTCTCCTCCTCCTCCTTCTCTGTCTGCCTGTCCTTCCCTTCCTCCTCCTCTTATCCTTCTCTCTCTCTCTCTCTCTCTCTCTCTCTCTCTCTCTCTCTCTCTCTCTCTCTCTCTCTCTCTCTCTCTCTCTCTCTCTCCTGCCTGTCCCTCCCTTCTTCCTCCTCTTTCTGTCCCTCTCTTTCTCCTTCTTTTCTTTTGTCTCTTCTCTTCCTTCCTCCCTTTCCCCCTCTCTCCTTCTCCCTCCTTTCCTCCTGCACACAATCTTTTCTCTATGTCAGTATTGCTACCACCTAGGAATGAGTTTTCTGCTCAGCAAATCATGACTTTGGGGCCATGCTACCTATCTGTTTCTCCTTGTAGCCGCCCTGATGGGACAAAATGAGTGAACCAGCCAGTAAACCCTGATGTGCAAACTCATATCACAAGTATACACATATCTCTGTGAATGCACCTATATGTGAACATGTGTGTACTGTTATCTGCAGCAATATATGTGAATTCAAGAGAACAGATGCATCTCTATGTATATATGAATACATATGTCCATAGGTGAGCATGTGTGTGAATTATTAGTGGTACATGAGCCTGACTGGGTTACATGGAGTACACTAGGGAATTAGAAAGAGTCTGTGCATGGAACAGCTGTTCAGAAAATGGGGAAGCCTCCTGGGCCAGACTTGGAAGCAGCTAAAGGATACCATGCAGGACTAAAGGGCAGAAAGACTGGAAATCAAAAGTCACCACCTCGGCAGTATCTTTTCTCTACCTATAGGGTATCTTCTGCTCTGTGCCTTGTGTCCTTAGGAAAGGAGGTCTCAATATTCAGCAATCCATGCCCAAACAAAGGCACACAAACATCCACAAATAAGAGACACATACTAGCAAAATTATGCTCATGAACATACTCAGATTTGAAACACACTCACACAATATAGGTAAGGTAGTTGGGGGCAGTGCTGGGCAGAGGGAGCTGGGTTTAGATGCCCTTCCCTTAATAGAATAGAAAGCAGTTCTTATTTCCTCCACCTCCTTCCCCTTACACTTGTATCTGTGAGCTAAATGGAGAGAGGAAATTAGAACAAGAAACTCCTTAGTCTCAGGCTCTGTTCTTAGCCACATCTACTTTCTCTTCAGATTTATACATGGCAGATTTCTAAGTGTGCAAGTCTAAGGCAAGTATGGATAATGATGATCATAATAACAAGTGACATTTACATCATGCTTAAAATTTTTAAAAGAGCCCTATATATATTATCTCATGGAGAGGAAAGAGCTTTACAAACATTAAATACTCAAATCTTCCTGTGATGTCATCAGTTTGCTTCAGATGTAGATCACAATACTTGCCCATCCTGTAGGAATTCTCATCTACGACCTCTCAAAAGTTTAACACAGGGAATCCACCCCAAATGCTGGAAGCTTTCCTAACTCTCTCCTGGGGATAGCACTCTGGCTGCCCGCATCATCTCTTCCCATATGACTTACCCATCTTTTCTTTCTGTCACACAAATTCTTGGTGATAGCTTTTAGCTCCATTCTTTGTATTTGCTTATGGGATGTAGTTTGCAGTCTGTTCATACACCCACCATGTGCATTTTCATTGCTCACTCTGTGGTGCTCATTTTTAATACTTGACTGACAATTCTGTTCCCAGTCTTGCCACAATACAGCAATATTAGCAAAATGTTTGTATTGAAAAGATGAGCCTTTATTGTTATGGGAAGCTCAGGGTCAGGAAAAGTGCTTTGTAATTTCTGGGGAAAAAAATCAGCCCACTTTTCAAATCTAAGACTAGTTTACTATCTCTATTGTCCGTCTTAAATATATATATATATATATATATATATATATATATATATATATATATATATATATATATATATATATATATATAGTATCTGAATGGCCAACAATATGTATATTGTTGGCCATTCAGATACAAGTTGAAATATTGGCAAAAGATATCCTTTGTCCATTTGATCTTTCATGGGCAAAAATGTCAGATCTTTCTGTAAAACTGCCTATATCTGCCTAAAGCAGATTAAAGTATAAGTAAGAATTGTTTAGCAAAAAATATAAAAATACAATACAACATAGATGATGTTAATTTATGGTTTTTTGAATCAAAGCTGGCTTTGTGAAGGTCCATCTATAATTGAGTTTGATATCATTTTGTAGGATGCTTATAGATCTCTTCCAGGAGCTTTTATGATGTCTTGAGGCTTGATGCAATAAGCATAAAGTCATCTGAAAACAGGAGCATCTAGAATTCCTCATTATTCATAGGTAATCATTCCTTTTTCAACTTCAACTCTTTAATTGATCTTCTTTATCACAGTTCTTAAAATTTTTAGTGGACATACATTATACCTCACCTAATATTTATTAGAGATAACAAAGACATGGTCCAATGTTGAATATTACTCATCAAAAATGCCTCCAGTTTGATTACAGATTACTTTATAAAGATGCTGAATAGATGATAAGGTAGTTGATGAAATTGTGGTCACCTTTTTTTTTCAATATCAATAATGACCTAAAGTGGGTTATTTTGGTTTTTTTAATGCTTATTAAAGCATTCTCTCCTTTAAATGCAGTGTGCATCTCCAAACAAAAATGTACCATCTAAATAGAAGTTGTTATTAAGCTATTATTTGATCTTCACGATAATCCCATGAGATAATAATACAGGCACATTAT
Organism: Sminthopsis crassicaudata; assembly: GCF_048593235.1. NCBI lineage: Eukaryota > Metazoa > Chordata > Mammalia > Dasyuromorphia > Dasyuridae > Sminthopsis > Sminthopsis crassicaudata. The sequence continues at coordinate 255,057,634 of NC_133618.1, forward strand.
TCCTATTCTTCAGATAGAGAAACTGAGATTAAGGGACATGACATTCCCATGGTCACCCCACTAGTAAATGTCAAAGGCAAGACTAATCCAGGTCTCCTAATCCAAGGTCAATGTGTTTGCTTTTTCCACTATATTATCCTTAGCCAAAACATCAAATGGGAACTTGGAGTTTCTACAAGAAAGGATGAATTTTGTTCCTGTTCCTTAAACAGGGAATCTAATTTTATTGTGTCTTGGGATTAGTGGCAGAAATTCAAAGGTTAAAGGGAGTTGGAGAAGGAGTTTGGTGTAAAGGAAATACTTTAAAAGACTATGAATTGTGTTGAAAATCCCATTGCTTTCCTAACATTCTAAGGACTCATCTCTACCCATCACAACTCTATACCCCCACCCCTCATCCAACAGTCTATATCCTCCTTTGCCCTTCTGTTTCATTGCCTTCTGTAGTCTTTGCTGTACTGTTAACTAACTCCCTTTCATCCTAGAGCTTTTCTTTGTGTATTTTTATATGAAGATAATACACAAAATAAAGAGTAAACTATTACATGAAACCCTAACATTTAATAAGGTAAAATTCCAGGAAATCAAATAAGAAACAGGCAAAGGCAATGTTTTTGTCATATATTTCCTTCCAGGTTATTGCAAAGTTCCATTATTTCTGGTTTTAATTTATTTTAAAAAAAAATATAGTTGTAGTGCCATTAGGATAATTGTGAATGTCTTTAGCCATTCTGGAAAGCAATTTAGAATGATGCTTTTTTAAAAAGTGACTAACTCATCCATATTCATTGACCAAGAGAACCCATGGTTTAAGCATATATCCCTAAGAAGTCAAAAACAGAAAGAAATGTTTCATATACGACAAAATATTCATAGCAGTGCTTTTTGTGGTATTGATGAACTAGAAACAAGTAGATGGCCTTTGACTGGTGATTAGTACATGAGGTAATTTTGGTACAATATACGATGGAATATTATTGTATGTGAAACAATAAGTATGAAGAATTTATAAAAATACAGCATTCCCTCTGCCTTATTCTACCACTTCCTATTAACACTGGCTGGTTGGATCCTCAAAAAGTAACTGGCTTCTACTTTCCTCAGAGTTCTTGTGGTAACCCAGATAGGTTGTAACTTCTGTCATTATTGTTTATGTTCCCCCATCCAATATGCCCTCCATGATGAATCAGGAAAATACAGAATTAGGTGATACAGTGGATTGGGTGTTAGGCCTAGAGTAGGTAATATCTGAGTTCAAATCTGGCCTCAGACACTTACCAAATCTGTGAACCTAAGCCAGTCATTTAACTAATTTTTGCCTCAGTTTCCTCAAATGTAAGATGAGAATAATAATAGCACTTATCTCACAGGGTTGTGGAGAAGATCAAATGATATAATATTTATAAAACTCTTAGCACAGTGCCTAGGATATAGTAGGCACTTAGTAAATGTTTTTCCCTTCCCTACCCCATCCAGACTATTTTTTTTATTTCATTATTTTTTATTTTATTATTATTTGCATTTATTTATAATACATTATATGATGCATATAATACACAATATAATTTATAATTAGCATTTAGAAAAGAGCATTTGCTAAAGAAAAAAAAAAAGAACATACAATAGTAATCAATCAATAAATATTAAGTGCCTACTATGTGCCGGGTGATTTGCTAGGTGTTGGGGATGCAAAGCAATGTAAAAGTCAATCCCTGCTTTGAGGAATGCTAAATTCAATCATGTGCAAACAAGATATATACAGGATAAATTGGAATTCATCTACTAAAGGAAGGTACTAAAAATAAGGGAGATTGGTAAAGGTTTCCTATAGAAGTTAAGACATTAATTAGAACTTGAAGGAAACCTGGGAAAACAAGAGGCATCTGTGACAGGAGAGTATTCTAAATTCTTTTTTTTATTTATTAATTTTATAATTATACATTTTTTGACAGTATATATGTATGAGTAATTTTTTATAACATTATCCCTTGTATTCATTTTTCTAAATTTTCTCCTCCCTCCCTCTACTCCCTCCCCTAGATGACAGACAATCCCATACCTTTTACATGTGTTACAGTATAACCTAGATATAATATATGTGTGTAAATCCAATTTTCTTGTTGCACATTAAGTATTGGATTCCAAAGGTATAAGTAACCTGGGTAGATAGACAGTAGTGCTAATATTTTGTATTCAATTCCCAGTGTTCCTTCTCTGGGTGTAGTTGTTTCTGTCCATCATTGATCAGCTGGAAGTGAGTTTATCTTCTTTATGTTGAAGATAACCACTTCCATCAGAAGAGTATTCTAAATTCTAGGTGAGAGGAACAGATAGGAAGTCCATGCTACCTGATCATAAAGTATGTAGAGGGATAGGTGGGGGATTGGAAGGGTGGGGGAGGGCTTTGAATGCCAAACAGAGGGTATTATATTTGATCCTGGAGGTGACAGGATGCTGCTGAAATTATTGAATTGAGGAGAGCCAGGATACGTTCATAACTGTTCTTTAGAATGATAACTTGGAAAGCAGAGTATTTAGGAAAAGATTTGTGGCAGACAGAGCAACCAGCAGGCATGAGGTGATAAGGGTCTGTTTTAGGATGGTTGAAGAATCACAGGAGTGTATATGAGAGTTATCAAAGCAAAACCATCTTGGCAACTGATTAGAAGATGAGAAAGATGAGATGTCTAGGATGGCATGTAGGTTGTAAGCCTAGGTGACTGGGAAGACAATACTCTTCATTGTAATACAGAAGTAAAGGAGAGGAAAGATAAATGAATTCAGTTATTGAATTTAAGATGTTTGGAGGATATCCCATTTGAGATATCCAATAGGCAGTTGAAGGTGTGACACTGGAGGTCAACTGAGAGATTTGGGCTAGATAAACAAATTTGAAAAGCATCACTAAGCTGAGGACTGAATCCATGGGAGCTGATCATCAAATGAAAAAATGTAGATGATGAAAAGGCCCAAAATAGGGCCTATAAGATATCTTTTATAGCAGTTATAAGTCAAAGTCAAAGACAAATATTCCTAGTTCCTGCATCTGATTTAATAGAATATGGTCTCCATTCCTTTTACCATCCTGGGAAACTTCTAGACACCTCCATCATGAGGGTAGGCAAGTGAAGGGAAATCAAGCATAAGACTGAAAAGAGATCGAGAAGAATGAGGACTGAGAAAGGCTATTAGGTGTGGTAGTTCAGAGATCACTAGGAATTTTGGAGAGAGCAGTTTTCATCTAAATAATGAGATCAGAAGCCAAACTGTAGAGTAAGAATGAGAGGAAAGAAAATAGAGGAATGTATTATAGCAGCTTTCTCTAGGAATTTAACCAGAAAGTGGAGAAGATGTGGCAATAACTAACATGGATAGGTAGAGCAAATGAGGGCTTTTTGATGATGGAGGAGAAATGGGCATGCTTATCGACATTTGGGAATCAGCCAGGAGACAGAGATTGAAGATAAGTGAGAGAGAGGATGTGATAGTGGAGTCAATCTGCTGGAGTAAATATGGGTTGGAATGGAATCACTTTTTCATAATAAGGTTAGGTTTAGGGACAGCTAGATAGTGCAGTGGATAGAGCACTGGATTAGAGTTAAAATTGGCCTCAGACACAACAGTGGGCAAGTCACTAAACTCCATTTGCCTTGTTAAAAATAAAAAGGTTAAACTTGGCAAGGAAAAGAGCTTCTTCATATGAAATAAAAGTAAAGGAAGAGAAAATGCCAGAGTATATCATAGAATTACAAGATAAAGGGAAAAGATAGCTCTTGATAAGTTTCAATATTTTTAGTGTGTGAAACACTTCCCCTCTCAGCAAATACATTCACTTAAGAGAAGAAAAGAATAAACAAAAAAGAGATAAGGTGACATGTGTTCATGGACACATGGCAACCAGATGGGAGATAGATTAGCCACTCCTTCCAATTTGGTTTCTCATAGTAGCTTTACCTCACATCCCACCTAGAAAGAAAAGAAGCAAAAAGGCTATCCAACAGGAAGGTCACACTTCTGGTTCATCACCTAGTGAATCCTCAGTCATAGCTCCTCAAAAAAACAAAAGATTCATTGTAACACAGTCAGTCATGAGCAGAAATATCATTACATTAATAGATCTTAAGTCAATGGTGTCAAACTCAAATTGAAATGGATCCCCGGCCCACATATTTACTTAGAAAACCATAAACTAATAGAATTTGTTATATTGTATTTTTATTTATTTTGTTCAACATTTTCCAATTGCCTTTTAATCTGGTTCTTCTCTACTTGGCATGTTGCAATCCTAGTGCTGAGCAGCAGTCTGCATCTTTGACACCTTTGAACTACTGAGTTGCCCAAGATGATGCAGGTGCTAAGAGGTACATCTGAGATGATCTAGCTCCCAGTTTCTTAAACTGTGGTTTGTACGCCTAGATAAAGATCCCATCAATGAATAGGGGTCACAAAATGATAATTATCAGTAAATGATTTGTATTCCTTATTTTATGTACCTATATGCTTGGGGTCACAAAAATTTCTCAGGCAAAAAGGGATTGTAGTGGAAAGTGTTTAAAAAGCCCTTATCTAGCTCACCTATACCTAAATACTATGACAGTTCAGTTGGTGATATGCAAAATGACTATCATAAATAACACTTACCTCCCGGAATTGTGAAAATATGATTATATTTTAAAATACTTTGCCAACCTTAAAGCACTATTATAACAATTATATGAATGCTATTAAAATATTGTTTAAAAGCCATTTCAACTTTTTCTCTCAACTTCCACTTGTTCCTAGTGCTGCCCTCAAGGGCCCAGCAGAAGGAAGGGAACTCTTCTTTAGGACAATCCTTCAAGCACAAGAAGTTATAACTAATGGATAGTCACCACATTCTTCCTAAATTTTCTTTTTTCTAGGATAATATTCCTAGTTTCCTTCACCTGATTGTAATAGATTATGGTCTCCATTCCCTTTCCTATCTTGGGAAACTTCTAGACAACTCTATCATGAGGGTAGGCTAGTGAAGGGAAATCAAGCATAGAATCATTTCTTTCCTGTAGGCATCAGGAGCTTTCCTCCCCCAGAAAAATACTTTTGATGAAAATTAATTCAATCCCTAAAATTGGCTAATCAAAAAAAAAAAAAAAAAATCCAGCTTCTGGGTTATAATCATTATGAAATGTTATCTACTGTTATCTACTGAAGGGAACAACCCCTCACCAAAAGGGGCTACATGCTGAATTTCTACTCGTTTTGTCTGCTAAATCTGGTCTGTGATCCGGTTCTCACCACCTCACACAGTTGGCAAATTCTTGCTGAAGTGGAGTTATATTTTCAAGGGAGAAGATTTTGGTTAGTTAGCTGGTTTAGCATACATTTCGGTGCTGCTTATACGCTTGGGTGCTGGTTGGGAAAGTCGATTAACCAGACTTGATTTGAGGTTTTGGAAAGAGCACTGGGAGTTGCTCTGCTGCTAACCTGTCAGGTTGTGCTGGGGATGAGGCCTAGTGAAAAATTCTGTGGGATTACTGGTTTGGGGTCAGTGCCCAGTCCTTGGAAGCAGGAGTAAGACCTTTCAACTACGGGAAAATCTCAAGTCAAATCTCCGTGTCTCCGTGTTCTTGTGTCTGCTTCTGAACCTTGAATCCTGAATTTTTGATTTGTTTCCTTCCCTTCTCCATACCCCAGACTCTCTTTCACACATATTAACTTCCTTACCCAGTTCGTTTCCTGGGTCCCAGATCCCGGCTTAAAGTGGTGGAAGTGGCAGGCTTTGGGGAAGAGGAAACCTGAGCAGACAAGGGAAAAGACGCTCTGATTTACCAAGAGCTTCCCTTCCCCTTCCTGCCCCACGTGTCACTAGATAAGCGATCATGGACCAGTCCCTTTGGCATGGCAGTGACCCAGTGGGAGTGTAGGAGAACCGGGTCTGAGGGAACTCCAGGACGAACTTTGGATCCGACCACCTCACAGCAATCAGATCCAGGATCTGATCTCTCAGGTATGTCCATCCTCCAAGGAGCAGGGAGGGGAACCTGGACTGGATCACGGCGGACTCGTGGAACGGCTTCTGTATCTGGGTTTGAAATCTGATGACGCCAGATGTGTGCTGCTCTCACAGACCAGACTCAGTCTCTTGGATATCTCAGCCCTTCTCCCACACTCTTTCCTGACAGAGTTCTCACCCTGACTGGAGTGGCCCTGCTTGAGTGACTAAGCGGAGATTGATAGATGACCTTTGAGTCAGGGTCGCCCTTTGTTCTAGGGGCAGCCTAGGAAGGGTGTGGACAGTGGGAATCAATAGTTCTCAAAACCAAGTAGGGGAGAAAGAATCCCTAGCATGAGGGAGACCCCCGGAACATCTTGCAGGGAGAAGAGGGAGAGAGCAGGGATAATAAACAGGTTGGGCAGGACCAGCACTTAAAGGCTTTTATCTCTCTTCCCCAGCAAACGAAGGAGCCATTCATTGGTTCCTTTCTCATGACCAGGCCGGTTCCACTGTGCTCGCCTTGGATTCCCAGGATTACTGAAGAGGCTTGAGTGAGGAGACCCAAGAGTGACAATCCTGTGGGGTTTTAAGCATGATGGCTGGGTGACCCTTACCTAGATGTTACTCTAGGCTCTCTGTAGAACTCGGCACCAGCATTTCTATAAGTTGTTATTTAGGGACAGCGTGATATGTGGAAAAGAGGAGACAGGTTCCAATTCTTCCTTCACCTTCTACTAACTGTGTGACCCTGGATAACTTCTTTGAATTTTAGTTCTGTCCTCTGTTAAATGAAGATAATCATGTTTGGAGTGCTATTATCTTATAGGATTGTTGTGAGGCTCAAATAAGACAAAACAGAAAAGATATTATCTCATCACAATAGTGCTTTGTCAGAATGATATCCACATCAATTCAATTTGATAGTATTTATTAAGGTATCTACTATGTACATGGCTGTAAAATGAGCTGGAGAAGGAAATGGCAAACTACTCTTTGCCAAAAAAATCCAAATGGGATCATGAAATGTCAGATGTGACTGAAATAATTGAGCATGTGCCTGGCACAGTGCTAGGCCATGTTAAAAAAACAAAACAAAACAAAACAAAACTGGGAAGCTTCTCTGGGCAAAGAAAAATAATGAAGGGGGGAATCGAAAGGGAAAAGCTCAATAATCAATGCCTTGAGTGCTTTGTTTGGCCTTGCTAATCTTTTATAAGCTATAATTATTAGGATAAGAAATAACTTTGTGATTTATGGTAAACATAGAACCAATTTAAAAAAAAACTGCATCAGAGTCTCAGAACATATTAAATGGATTGTAGACCCCATCTTTGTTTCTCTTTTAAAAGGTTGGTTCCTTTGCCCAGAGAAGCTTCCCAGTTTCTTTTTTACAGTCATTTTTTTTACCAAAATTAAAACAGTATCTCCTTAAAGAACTTTGGGAGAAGTAACAAAGATGCAAAATCTAGACAGTATAAATACTGCCCCCTTACCTCTTCATTTCCCATGTTGAATCATGCTTTCTTTCCTACATTAGTATCTACCCACAGGCTACCTATGGGTTCTGAAATCATTCATCTAAAACTCTTTTTAGATACATAGAGTGTGGTCAGTTACTCCAAGGTTGATGATACAATTCTGTCTCATTTAGAACCCTCCAGATGTGGAGACAGTTACTATCAGAAACTGCATCTCTTGAATTTTTCTACTGTTTCCAGTTCTACTCTGTAGGTCTTGGAGTCTTGAGTGTTCGAGATAAGAGCTGAGAGCTCAGTGTTGTTTCAAAATCATAGCCTAAAAGGACTGGGGGGGGGGGTGTAATAAGAAGGGAGCCAACCTCTCATAAGCTGTAGAAAGTGTGTGTGTGTGTGTGTGTGTGTGTGTGTGTGTGGTGGGGTAGGGATGAGACAGTAGCACTGGAGGTAATGGGGGCAGCATTCCTCAGTTTTTCCAGTGTGTGGTAGGATATCCTTGAATAAAATGAGGGAATAGATAGCTGGAGTCTCATCCTTTTCTTAAAGGAGTTGTGAGGGGAGAGAGCAGCAATCTGCATGAAAGACGGAGCTTGGCAGCAGGAGGACAACTGACCCTCCATGGTTATCTATTTTCCTCAAAGCAGGGTCATACAGAATGTGTGGTCAGTGTAGCCATTTGCTAAATACAGGGCAGGTTGAGACCTGAGGTTGGAGGGTTTCTAACATTGGATGAAGGTTTATTCTTAGTCTGGAACTACATTCTTGAATGAAATGAGGGAATGAACAATGAAAGTCTCATTGGATGAAACTCCCAGGGAAGGGAGGGTCAGTGTGGATGAGGGAAAGAGACTGGGTTAGCAGGAGCAGAGCTGACCTTCTTTCTGCATTATCTCTTACCCTCAAAGTAGGGTCATATAGGAGGTGTGGTCAGGATATAACTGTTTGCTAAATACAGGGCAGGTTGAGGCCTGAGGTTGGAGGGCTTTTAACATGTGGGTGTAGGTTTATTCTTAGCTCAGAACTGCTTGGTAGGAGCAGCTTCCAGCTTCCAGTTTCCTCTGTCTCTAGGGGTAGAGGGAAGGGGCCAATTATATATGCATGTACTCAGTCCTGCTCTAAACTCAGGTGTCCCTAGGTTCAGCCCTACCTGAAACAATCTGCTCTGATGCTTGGTTCTGCCCAGAAGCTGTAGCATGTCTCTAGATCCAGCTTCAAGCTAGTAAGGAAAGGAAGTTAAGCTCATTTCGGGGGTAAAGGGAGACAAAGGAAGAGATGGAGGTAAACATAACATGAGCTGCACAGGAAGCCAGGCGTTGGCGGTAACCATCCCTCCCCCTGAACCCCCGACTCTCTGGCTGTTCAGCTGTCCTCAGGGCTCTGGATAATTCTCTTCCATACCAGATGTTCAGCAGCTGTCTTGGCCATTTCCTCCCCCTCCTGCCTGACCCCAGCATCCGCCAGGAAGTTCTCCCCTGCCTGTCCTCAGGCACTGACCCTGTTCCCCACCTTTCCTCCCTCCGCACCCCATTTCCTGCGCTGAATTGTTTGTGCAAAGGAAACCTGGATTCTCCCTCATCTCTTCTTCCCTGCCTGTATCTGTCTCCCCTTCTCCTTCCTCTCAGCCTTGCCTTCTTGCTTGGCCCTTACCTTTCCATCTCAGCTCTAAGCAATGCATCCTTCTCTCCCTTTTCCACCCTTCTTCCCCCCTCCCCTCTTGCTCCTGCCAACTTGCTCAGCTTCCCCCCTCCCTGTCCTCTGGGGCTCAGACTACCCATGTGGTCTGCTCAACCCATGGACAGAACCTTATTCTTTGTTCTCAGGAGGTAGGTGGACCCGGGGCTTCCCTCTCCAGAGGGGACCCTAGGATTAGGAGTGCTCCCCCAGGTGTGATCTTGGCTCTCCCCCTCCCCCTGGAGAAGACCCCATCTCTTGGCTCTCCCCAACCCTCCCGACAAGCCTCTTTAGCTCTCCTTTCTTTATTTAGCTTCTTCCTCTCACAGGCTTTGCTGGGCTCAGGGCGGAATAAATCACTCAGCTCCCTGGAGGCCACTGAGAACACAGGCCAGGGAAGGGAGAGGTCTCTTCTGGCAGCTTGCAGAGGCCTGGAGGAGCTCAGCTGCAGTGGCTGCTCTGGGGGAGGGATCAGAGCTGGCTTGGTGACCCTGAGGGCCAGTGGGGCTGAGGTCAGAGGCCACCGAGCTTCAGCCTAACAAGGGAGAGTCGAGGGGGTGGGGGCAAGGGGTAGGTGGGGGCTCAGATATCTCTTGGGGGTTGGTGTTGAGGAATAGAATGCGGTAGGAGGATTGTGAAGTCTGAGGGGAAAAAAGGGGTGGTCTCAAGAGCTGATAAGCAGAGAGATATGTACCTCTCCTCCCTGCCCCCCCCTTCTGAAGCTTTCCTGAGCAGATGGGGGTGGGAAGGAGCAGGAGGTCACAGTGGTTGCATCTGGTCCTGGCTGAAGAGGGGCTGCTCAGAAGTGGACTAAAGGGGGGTAGCTCCTTTCCTGTCACATGCTTTCCTGTCTCATAGCAAAGCTGGCGACTCTGGGGCAGTGATTTTTCCCAAGGGGAAGGGTGGGGGACAAGCCAGACACAAGGCAAAGAATCTGAGCCCTAAGGGGTGGGGGTGAGGAGAGATTTAACCTTTGCCCCCTCTGGATCATGTCTCTGATGTGGGCTCTGGGCTCTGGCTGACAACTTTATCTTTCAAACGTTTCCCATGGACTGGGCCACTTAGTCTTTTGATGCCAAGGGTGAGTCCCACTCTAGAAAAGCCCAATATGCCAAATTGTGTATTTGGAAGAGCAATCAATCACTATTAGGGAAGGATTCAGTGTCCATTATCAACTTTCCTGGTATATTCAAAATATGATTTGATATTCACAAATTTGATTTACACACAAACTTTTCAGGAATCCATCTATTGTCTAAAACAAGGTTCTCCCCTAGGAGATACCCTTTCTTTTTTTCCTAGTCCTAGAGAACCCCAGCTGAAGAAACATGACTGTAGGCTAGAGATGTAGGGCACTATTGCCTCCTACAATGGAGGATCCACCCCAACTACTCCAGAACCTTTTCCCACATGTCAACGGGTTGAGTAATCTCTTGACTCTAGTCATTTTCATTAGCTGTACTCCATGCCCACATCCTCATCTCTTCTAATTTCTCCAGCTTTCTTCAGTCCTTGCTAAAATCCCACTTTTTACAGAACGCCTTTCCCAATATACCTGAATTCTAGTTAGTGCCTTCTCTCTGTTGATTCCAGTTTATCCTGTATATAGCTTATTTGTTTGTTGGTCTCATGTTGTCTCCCCCATTAATCCTTGAGCATCTCTATAGCAAGAGCTCTATATTTGCAATGCTTGGCAGTTTTTGATACGCAATAGGAGCTTGAAAAACTTTTGATTGATTCCTAATTCCTGCTTTTTCCACTCCAGAGAAAAATCCTACAGAACAGTGCCCCTCCTCAGCTTTCAAGGGTCTGTTTATCCCCTCAGAATTCCATTGTTGGATGAAAACTCTACCCTAGTGTCTCTGAGCCATCCTCCCACAAGTTTTGAGACTGAATGTAGTACCAAAAGAAAAGCATCAAGTGATGTCCCAGATTTCCCTCTATATCCTCTCCCTTCCCCCCCACCCCTGCGCCAGTCCCAAAATATTAATTTCTCAACTATAACAGTGCTGGCTTCCTCTCTTACTTCCTAGAGATAAATTTCAGCAAAACATTGACCACTATGAAACAGCTCAGCTCATTCATTGCCTATCCTACCAGCTTCTAGTTCCTCAGCTGATCCCTCCCATCATTCCCTGGCCTTTGCCCTGTCACCCAATGAGTTCTGCAGAGATGAGATCAACCAAATCTTCAAGAACCCAGGTAAAACTCATATGGAGGAAGAAGAGAAAACCAATGAAAAGAGGCAGCCTGGCTATTCAATATCTTAGCAATGAGAGAGCTCTTCATAACAAAGCTTTCAGTGAAGTTATTTAGCTCGATCACAATCTCGTTTATTTCTCCCTTGCCTTTCCTAAATCTATGCTTTATCCTCATTGTACTTTTATTTCTTGCATTCCTCCTTGTTCTCTCTACCCCTCTATTGATTTTCCCTGCTTTGCCTTCAATTTCCCCCCCTCTCACTCTTGAAGTTGTGTGTCCCCTACTTTTGACTCTCTTGACAAATCTTGTACTATCACAATTTTCTCTGTATCCATTTTCTTTTTTTCAATAGTGTTTTATTTTTCCAAATACATGTGGAGATAGTTTTAAACATTAATTTTTGTAAAACTGTAAGCTTTGTTCCAAAAATTTTCTCTCTCTCTTACCTCCCCCTCTTACCCCAAGACAGCAAATAATCTGATATAGCTTAAATATGTGCAATTACAAAAAAACCCAAAAAAACAAAAAACAAAAAAACAGATTTCCATATGTGTCATGTTGTGCAAGAAAAAAAAAAGACCAAAAGGGGAAAAGTACAAGAAAAAACCCAAAAATAAAAAGATAAAAATTATAGTTTGATCCACATTCAATCTCCATAGTTCTTTCTCTGGATGTAGATGGCGCCCTCCATCCCAAGTCTATTGGATTCTACATTGTTGAAAAGAGCCACGTCTTTCCTCAGTTGATCATCACACAATCTTCTTGTTACTAGGCACAATGTTCTCTTGGTTCTGCTCACTTAACTTAGCATCAGTTCATGTAAGTCTTTCCAGGCTTTTCTGAAATCAATCTGCTCATCATAAAAAACAACATTCCATAGCATTCATATACTATAACTTATTCAGTCATTCCCCAGCTAATGGGCATCCATTCAATTTCCAATTCTTTGCTGCTACAAAAAGAGCTGCTGTAAACATTTTTACACATGTGGGTTCTTTTCCCTCTTTTATGATCTTTGGAATACAGACCCAATAGTGACATTGTTGGATCAAAGGGTCTTCACAGTTTTATAGCTCTTGGGGCATAGATCCAAATTGCTCTTCAGAATGATTGGATCAGTTCACAACTCCACCAAGAATGCATTGGTATCTCAGTTTTCCCATATCCCTTCCAATATTTATCATAATTTCCTATTATCTTAGCCAATGTGAAAGGTGTGAGGTAGTTTTTCAGAGTTATCTTCTATTTCTCTAATCAATAGTGATTTAGTGCATTTTTACATGACTAGAAATGGCTTTAATTTCTTCATCTAAAAATTATCTCTTCATATCCTTTTTTTAATGTCCATTTTCAATCTTAAACCACTTCTGGCATTTGCCTTCTCCTATTGTATTCCTGAGCTGCTAAGTGACTGTGGAGGAAGTCATACCACTGTGAAAGCTGGGTCCACTAAAAAATTAATGCCATCTAATTTCAACTTGGCCCTCAATAGTGCACAATTTCTTTTCTTCTTTTTCCTTGGTCTATCCCACTTCCCTCAGTGTCTATTCCAAAGCTCTTTGTTGCTCAGAGCCTCTTCTACACCTTTTAGTATAGGTCTCTGCCTCCTACTTTGAGAGAAAGTAGAGGGGGTAAGAAAGGGCAGGAAAGAGAAAGAAATTATAGAATAAGCTTCTGGCAGGAGATGGAGGGAACAAATAGAAGTTAGGCACTTCAGAATTACTTTTAAAAATCTACTTAATGGGAAATATACCAGTGGAATCTAATGAACAACAATAGCAGAGACCCAGACCCTTGGGGTTTCTCTCAAGACCCTGAGTACTAAGTAATCAACTGACTCTGGGCACACAAAACCAGAGTCTGAGTCAGGTTGAGGAATGGCTCCAGAGAAGGTAGGACATTAGTCATGTCCTATCAACTAACTTCCTGTACTATGTTTCTCCTCGATGTTCAGTATCTAAAACATAATATCCATATCCAAAACAGAATTATCTTCCCCTTATACCTGACCTCCTCCTAACTCTGCAGTTACACAGTTTCACAGCTTTGGAATCATCTTTTAATCTTTCCTCTCCCTGATCCCCACATCCGTATTGGTAAGATTTGCTGGATCTGTCTCCATATATTTCACATCTATCTTCTTTTCTCTGCTTATTACTCTGGGTCAGACCCTATCACTTCTTACCATTTCTCTAGTAATAACCTCCAACCTAACTGGCCTACCTAGTGTGAACCTGTCCTCTATCTAATCCATCTTCCATGCAGGTGCCAAAGGCACAAGTTCCCCCACTTAAAAACAAAACAAAAACAAACAAAAAACCTTATTGAGTGATGATCAATTGTGACAGAAGTAGCTCTTCTTAGCAGTCCAGTGAGCTGAGACAATTCCAATACACTTGGAATAAAATCCACTTCCAGAGAGAGACTGAATGCAGATTGAAGCATGCTATTTTTACTTTTTGTTGTTGTTGTTGCTTTTTCTTGTGGTTTCTCCCTTTTGTTCTGATTTTTCTTTCACAATATGAGTAATACAAAATATGTTTAAAATGATTGTACATGTATAACTGATGTCAGATTGCTTGCTATCTGGGAGAGGGGAGAGATGAGAGGAAGGGGAAAATTTTTAAACTCAAAATCTTACCAAAAAATTAATGTTGAAAACCATATTTACATGTAATTGGAAAAATAAAATACTAGTGATGAAAGTAAACCTTCAGGAGGAGCTCCCCCATTGCCTTTGTTTTTGTGGTCCAATTATGGCCAAGATCCAGGAATGGTTTGCCATTTCCTTCTCTAGGTCATTTTACAGATGAGGAAACTGAGGCAACCTGGGTTAAGTGACTTGCCCAGATCACAAAGTGTGTCTAAGGTCAAATTTGAACTTAGGTCTTCCTGACTCCAGATCCAGAATTCCATCCACTGACCACTCCATATTACTTACAAAATAGAAATTCTTCAACATTGTAATTTAAGGCTTTCCACAAATAGACTCTCACCAATATTTCCAATTTCTCTTATCCTATCTCTTTCATGAAGTCTACACTTCAAGTTATATTATTATTGTTGTTGTTAAGTTGCCTAAACTCATTAGCTCTTTCTCCCATCTCCAGGAATTTGTACAAGTACTCATGCCTGGAATACACTCCTTCAACTCCTCTCAGAATCCTTTGCCTTAAAAGCTTAGCCCCCATACTATTTCCTCTCTGAAGCCTCCCCTGGTCTCCTTTCTCTACTCTCCTAACTTTTACCCTACCCCACCAGTTGTCAATGTTCTCTGTGTCCTCAGTTTTATTCATACAGTACTTTTTCATGTATATGTGCCCTCCCCCAGTAGAAAGTTCCCAGAAGACTATTTCATCTTAACCTGGGCACCCCAGTGCCCAATGTACCTTGCACATACACAGTAGATGTTCAAAAAATAGTTGCTAAATTGAATTGATATGAAGGATGATCTGGGAACCTTTGGGAACATTTGTGGTGAACTATTTGGTTTTATTTCTTTTCATGATGATAAGAAGTGATGTGATGTGAGGTTTCCTGGCTAAGAGACAGAGAGAGATAGTCAAAAGAAGTAAGTGATAAATAGTATTCTATGGGTAAAGGGCCAAAAGCCCACCAAACATTTTGAGGCTTCCTAATGACCTGAAAGGCAACAGGATATAGTTGAAAGAGCTCAGGATTAGGAACTGGAAGACATGGGTTTGAACTTCTGCTCCACTTGTCATGTGACTGAGTCTAAGCAAATAATTTATTTGTCCTTCCTAAAATATCTGAGTGCTCAACCTGTTTAAAAAAAGTAAATAGATTTCTATGACATCTTCCAATTTTAAGTCTTATGAACTACACTAGTTTTGTACAATGGTATGAATGATTGAACTGTGGCCAAGGTTGGGGAAGAAACCAAGTTAAGAATATTTGGGAGATGCCTGTTGGAAGCTCCAATCCTGATATTGTACCAAATTCACTAAAAGGGCACAATAGCTGGGTAACTTTTAGTTATCTGTATGTGATAGTATGGGGGCAATTTCTATAAATTACTTTTTTTCTCCATCATAAACTCCAAAAGCAACTCATTTGTCATCTGAGATATGTGGCAAAAGGAAGATGTGTGAGAGAAAGAAAACTGGAATTTAAGGTCTTTCAATGAAGGAATAGGGCTCTGAATATTCAGGCTGAAGGATCAGTGTCAGAATTTAGCTTTAACTAGGACAAGGACAGGATGTAGAAATTAAGCATTTGGAATTTATGGGAAAGACTCAGCATTTACAATCAACTTTTTCTTTGAGAGGGTCTCATTTGTTACTCCATTAATCAGAAGGTCACACCTAGAGATTTCTCAAATTTGTCATTTCTTAGCCTATGCTATTGGTTACTTCATAACCCAGGTTAATGGGAGCTACCTACATGGCAAGAATGACTTATTAATCACTTGAGTATCATTATACTATTACAAGAATTCAGAGTAGACCCTGAATCCATACTCCATTAAAATTTCAGTTCAGAAGAGGATATACCAGTAGAAGAAGGAATTTTCCTGAAGCCTTCATTTAACAAATGTTTGTAAAGCAGCTATATTATGTGTCAGGCAGTGTGGAAAGTACAGACAAAACCCCGAATGGCCCCTGATCTCAAGTTGCTTACCTTCTATTGGGAAAATAACATATGTACAAAAAATTCAACATAAAACAAGTTAGTATCATTTTAAGGTTTACAAAGTGTTTACATGCACTATCTTATTTAATCCTCACAATAAGTCTGTGAGGGAAATATTATTATCCTTACTTTATAGATGATGAAACTGAGCCTGTGAGAGGTTCCATGACTTGTCCCGAGTCACAGGACTTAGCCACCTAGCTATCTTTGTACAAAGTAGATACCATTACTTCTAGAAGAAGTTACTTCTAGGGAAGAAAGGTTCAGGATAGACCTCATGAAGAAGTGGGACTTAAAGAAAGCTGGATGGAGGTTAAGAAGGGAAATATGATGGGGGAGGGGGGTTAAAAAGGGAAAACAATCATTGCAAAGGGAGATAGAATATCATACAGAGAAAAGAAAGCAGGTCAATTTGTCTGGAAGATAAAATAGGTGAAGAAAAGCAGTTTATTATAAGCCTGGAAAGGTAGGTGTGGGCCAGATGTTGAAGGACTTTAAAAGCCAAATAAAGAGGTTATCTGAAGTTATGTTACATAAATTCATTCTTGGGGAGAAAGCTAAAGTGAACTAGCCCCATTGGATGACCTCTATTTTTGACCATCTTAACTTTTATTTGTTGATTTCCAGGCCCTATTGTTGTTCAGTTATGTCCAAATTTTTGTGAGCCTATTTGGGATTTTCATGATAAAGATATTAAAATTGTTTGCCATTTCGTTCTCCCCTTCATTCCACAGATGAGGAAACTGAGGCAAATGGTTAAATGATTTGTCCAGTGTCACACAGCCAGTAATTGTCCAAGATTAGATTTGAACTCTACTCTTCCTAACTCCAGGGCTTGCACTCTATCCACTTCACCACCTAGATGCCCTTCCAGACCCTGACCCCTTCCTTAGAAATAACTACAACTCTTAATAGTGCTCCTCCCCCAATCCCTTGCAAATCCAGTTTCCTGTCCCAATCTGTACATTGACTTTCACTCTTTGCCTCTTTCCCTGCCTGCCTAAGGATTTCCCCTTGGGGGAACTCAGCAGCTTCCTTAGCCTTCCCTATTTCCCATACCTACTTTCCAACCTTCAAGGTTTTGGGAACATCTCTCATGCATAGAAGGTGTATCAATGCCAGCATTTATATACCTGTTTTTAGAATTACAAAACACTTTCTTCCTAATGACCATAGCACTCACCAATTCAATAAACTTCTGTGGTTCCCTATCACCTCCAGAATAAAATATAAAATCCTGTTTGGCATTCAAAACCCTTCATAATCTAGATTCACCTACCCTCTTCCAGTTTTCTTGCACCTCATATCTTCCCCTCAAACAAAATACTTTATCTCCCAAACCCAGGTATTTTCACTGGCTGTCCCCCACACCTAGAATGTTTTTCCTCCTTGATTCTTCACTTCCCTGCTTTTCTTCAGGTCCAAGCTAAAATCTCACCTTCTATAAGAAACCTTTGTTGATTCACCCTATTGCTAATGCCTTCTCTCTGTCGATTATTTCCAGTTTTTCCTGTATATAACTTATCCGTTCACAGTTGCTTGCATGTTGCATCCCCTATTAGACTGGGAGTTCCTTCAGAACAAGCATTATCTTTTACCTTTCTTTGTATCCCCAGTGCTTAGCACATTGTGGCACATAATAGGCACTCAATGAATATTTTCTGACTTACTGATTGAGGTAGTTAGAGAAAATATTGTTCTCTCATTTTTTTTGGATGAGAAAACTGAAGCTTACTGATTACTTCACAGGTGTTACATGTCCAAATTAAAATAAATTCTGACTCGAACCAGAAGATCACTATACACTTCAACAACAACACTGTATGAGGATGTATTCTGATGGAAGTGGAAATCTTCAACATAAAGAAGATCCAACTCACTTCCAGTTGATCAATGATGGACAGAAATAACTACACCCAGAGAAGGAACACTGGGAAGTGAATGTAAATTGTTAGCATTACTGTCTATCTACCCAGGTTACTTATACCTTCGGAAGCTAATAATTAATATGCAACAAGAAAATGGTATTTACAACACATATATTGTATCTAGGTTATATTGTAACACATGTAAAATGTATGGGATTACCTGTCATGGGGGGAGGGAGTGGAGGGAGGGAGGGGATAATTTGGAAAAATGAATTTAAAAAAAATAAAATAAAATAAAAAAAGAGAAAAAAAAAATTCTGACTCTAAATCTAAGCTTCATTCCACCCCAGCACTTGAAAAGTTAACTTCATAAGCTTATGAGAATGCATCTCACTTATAGAGAGATGCCTGTTTATTGGGAAAGGACTAAATCCTTTCCTTTCCCAAAGATATTTGCCCTCCCTCTTAGGTTGATATGATCAGGGAAAGAGGGGAAGAAAAGGCTACAGCTTGGAGCCAGTAGGATAATGATGTATACCAGCAAGAAAGGAGAAGTCCCTTGGCTTTTCAAGCCTTTCTGGATCTCTCTGAGTCTCTTCCAGATGCTCAGATATTCATGGGAGTGGGAGTGGGGGAACAGGGAGTTCTTCTAAATTTATACTTTAAAACCTTTTAAAAGAAGCACAAATCTCTTCTACCACAATTTAACTTCTCTGAGGGGTAGTTATCAAAGTCTTCCCTTTGCAGCTTCTTCCCTGAAGGCTCAGAGCCTCAATCAGGTGACCCCTACCAACCCCTTCTTCCCCATGAAAGGAGAACCTGTTCCCCACAAGAGGAAGAAGGGTGAATGGGGTGGTTTGGCTGGGGTCAGAGTAGGAGGGGCAGAGCTGAAGGGGAATGGACTTGAAGAGGCTGAGAAAGAGGAAGTCTTGATCGTCTCCCCACCTCAAACGTAGAGAAGATCCAACACTATCAAAGTTTTGACAAAGCACATCTAGACCAGCCCTGAGTGGATGGGGATTTCTAATCTGGATCCCCACAATCCCCTCTTTTCTGGGAAGGCCCCAGTTTCC
This sequence comes from Sminthopsis crassicaudata, assembly GCF_048593235.1. Classification (NCBI taxonomy): domain Eukaryota; kingdom Metazoa; phylum Chordata; class Mammalia; order Dasyuromorphia; family Dasyuridae; genus Sminthopsis; species Sminthopsis crassicaudata. Next base: position 255,076,550 of record NC_133618.1, read on the forward strand.
AGAAATTGCCCTTCTCCAAAATCCCTGACATTTGAAGTCATCAAGTTTTTCAACCACCAATCTTTGGCCCCTGTCCTACTCTACCCTTAGGAACCAGCTATGACCACAACCCCAGTGTGGCACTCTCTGCCTAAAGGATTGGAATATTTGATAGCATCTGGACCACTCTGAGGAGCCAGAAGAATAATGACTTTGGGGCATAGAGATTTATCTGGCAGGACATCAGACACCCACTGCCTTCCCTGGCTTCCTCACTATGTGACTTCATCCTTCTATCCCTAGGAGTTAAATCACAGGGGGTTTAGGGAAGGGCAATCATAAAGTTGAATTTCATCCCCATTTTTACTGTCCCTATTTGGAAACTATCCTGCACCCTGGTTCAAAAGTGGAGGGATGAGGAAAAATGCAATTCCATAAGATTCTTGGTGGATAGAAAAGGAGAACCAAAAAAGAGAAATGTAAATTGATCCAGATAAAAAGCTATTCTAGTTGGGATAGGATCACTAGGAAAAGCTTAGGTCTCTGGTTTACTCTCAAAGAAACAACAGTGGCTTGCAAGAAACACTGATATTGTGACAAATATCCATGATCCTAACCCTGAATAGCAACATCTCTTAAAAAAAAAAAAAAAAAAAGATGAATTTTCCTGAAAACCACCTCTCTCATCCATTTCATTGTAAATTGAGCAAAGGTGAGAGGAGTGGGGGCAAAAAATTTTGGAAAAGAATTTTATTTATAAGAAGTTAAAGTGGAGTAGTGGTGTGACATAAGAAAAATTTCTGAATTTCCTTTTCTGTAAAATGATGGTGATACTTGTAATATCACAAGATTGTTGTGAATAAAATACTTCATAAAGTTCTAAATGCTACAGAAATGTGAATTCTCTTTCTTGTCTTCTTTTGGAGAGAAGGGGGAGAAGAGGTGAGACACCCTAGTCTCCACTGGAACTGGACTACTCTCTAACCTAAGTTGATGATTATGCCCTACCTAGTTCAGGGTGAGGGTGACTTTCTGATCACTCTTGAACATCATACTATTACTCCAAGAATTCAGGGAAACCCTGTATTCTTTTACCTTCATTAAAATCTCACCCCAACAGACAAGGACCTGTAGATAGCAAGAAAAATAGCTGAAGTTAAAGCTTCCATTTATTCATCAACAAACATTTATTTTCTAAAAAATTTTATAATTATAAAATTTTATTTTTTGACAGTACATATGCATAGGTAATTTTTTTTAACAACATTATCCCTTGTACTCCCTTCTGTTCCAAGTTTTTTCCCCTCCTTCCCTCCATCCCCTCCCCTAAATGGTAGGCATTCCCATACATATTAAATGTACAATATATATGTGCAGAACCGAATTTTTTTGTTGTTGTTGCAAAGGAAGAATTGTATTCGGAAGGTAAAAACAATCTGGGAAGAAAAAAAAATGCTCACAGTTTGCACTCATTTCCCAGTGTTCCTTTTCTGGGTGTAGCTGATTCTGTCCATCATTGATCAGTTGGAATTGGATTAGCTCTTCTCTATGTTGAAGATATTCACTTCCATCAGAATACATCCTCATACAATATTGTTGTTGAAGTGTATAATGATCTCCTAGTTCTGCTCATTTCACTCAGCAACAGTTCGTGTATGTCTTTCCAAGCCTCTCTGTATTCCTCCTGTTGGTCATTTCTTACAGAACAATAATATTCCATAACATTCATATACCATAATTTACCCAACCATTCTCCAAGTGATGGACATCCATTCATTTTCCAGTTTCTAGCCACTACAAAAAGGGCTGCCACAAACATTTTGGCACACACAGGCCCCTTTCCCCTCTTTAGTATTTCTTTGGGATATAAGCCCAGTAGCAGCACTGCTGGGTCAAAGGGTATACACATTTTGATAACTTTTTGGGCATAATTCCAGATTGCTCTCCAGAATGGTTGGATTCTTTCACAACTCCACCAACAATGCATCAGTGTCCCAGTTTTCCCACATGCCCTCCAACACTTGTTATTATCTTTTCCTGTCATCTTAGCCAATCTGACAGCTATGTAGTGGTATCTCAGAGTTGTCTTAATTTGCATTTCTCTGATCAATAGTGATTTCTTTTTCATATGAGTGGAAATAGGTTTAATTTCATTATCTGAAAATTGTCTGTTCATATCCTTTGACCATTTATCAATTGGAGAATGGCTTGATTTCTTATAAATTAAAGTCAATTCTCTGTATATTTTGGAGATGAGGCCTTTATCAGAACCTTTAACTGTAAAAATGCTTTCCCAATTTGTTACTTCCCTTCTAATCTTGTTTGCATTAGTTTTGTTTGTGCAGAAGCTTTTTAATTTGATGTAATCAAAAATTTTTATTTTGTGATCAATAATGATCTCTAGTTCTCCTTTGGACACAAATTCCTTCCTCCTCCACAAGTCTGAGAGGTAAACTATCCTATGTTCCTTTAATTTATTTGTGATCTCGTTCTTTATGCCTAAATCTTAGACCCATTTTCATTTTATCTTACTATGTGGTGTTAAATGTAGGTCCATGCCTAGTTTCTGCCATAACAAACATTTATTAAGCATCATGTGTCAGGCACTGTTTTATACTCTGAAATATGTAGACAAAAGCCAAAATCCTATTGCAAGAAAACAGCATATATATACCAAAAAATCCAATACAAAATTTAAACAAAATAACTTCCTTCTGGAAGAGAGTAGTGGAGCTCTGTTTAGACTTCTAGAAGATGAGGTCTGAAATGATTCTTGAAGGAAGCCAGGGATGCCATTAGGAAATGGTTGGGGAAAAGTAGATTTTAAAGTATCCACAGAAATTATAGGTATGGATCATTCCATGAACTGAAATACTTGAGAGGAAGTTAGCCTAGGAGGGATGGAAGATGCTTCAAGAATAAAATACTGCGGCAGCTAGGTGGCAAAGTGGATAAAGCACCAGCCCTGAAGTCAGGAGGACCTGAGTTCAAATGTGACCTCAGACACTTAACACTTCCTAGCTGTGTGACCCTGGGCAAGTCATTTAACTTCAATTGCCTCAGCAAAAACAAAAAAAAAAGAAAAGAAATGTACAAAAGATGGAAGCAAAGATAGAAACATTAAATAATTATTAAAATGTATCCTGTTAAATTGGTATATAGAATGCTAAAGTAAATAATGAGCTGAAGCTAATGATGGAAACAAAGGATAATGAAAAGGGAATTTTAGCGACTTTGGAAGAAAAAAAGAACATCAAAGAAGGGATACAAGCCATGTGTAGGGATGGAGGGGATGATAATAACTAATGACAGAAAAGTCAGAGATGTTTAATTCTTGTTTTATTTCTGTTTTCTCTATGAAGGAGAAGGGCTTTTACACTAGACATGACAATAAAAATGACTCACAGGAATAGCCAAGATAAGTAAGGAGAGAGTAGGGAAGCACTCAACTGCTTTTGATGTATTCAAATCACTTAGCTTAGAGGAACTAAATTCTTACTTCCCAAAAGAATTGCCAGGATGTGATTTTTGAACCCCTATTGGTGATATTTCAAAGATCGTGGAGAAAATGGAGGAGGTATAAGTTTGAAACAGGGAAAATGTCAGAAAAGGGAAAAGAGCATATTCTACAAAACTATAGGGCAATGTTCTTGGCTATACTTCCTGGGGAAAAAATTTTAATGGATAATTAAAGAGATAATTGATAAAGATCTAGATAGGGAAGTAGTGACTGCAAAGAGTTAATATAGCGTCAGCATCAATAGTTCATTCCAGGCCAGCTTCATGTCCTTGCTTTGTTAAGATTATTAAATTAGGAAAAGAGAGAAATGCTGTGGATATAGTTTATGTAGATTTTCCACAAAGCTTATGATTAAAGCTCCTTATATTATTCTGGAGAGAAGACTGAAGGATGTGAATTAGATGATAATACAAATAGTAGATTCTGAACTGATTGGATGGTTCAACTCAAAAAGTCCTTAATATAAATGGTGGGAGATCTTCAGGGAAGAAACCCCAAGGATCTGTGTTTGACTTGGATAAATGTATAGATATTATGCAAACTTGAAGATGATAGAAAACTAATAGCAATAGCTAACCCAATGAATGACAGAATAAGGATCCAAAAGAATCCTGACAACTTAGAACAACAAGTTGAATCTAATATGATGAAATTTAGTAGGGATAAGTGGAAATAGTTTTTCCTTTAGATACAAAAAAAAAATCAACATCATAAGCATAAGATAAAAGAGATATGGTTATATACAACAATTATTCTGAAAAAGATCTGGGTTTGATAAATGACTAAAATGTGATTGACATCACCAAAAAATTAGAGGCACAAGGAAGAAATTATCTTTCAGATCTATGTATAGGGGAAAATATTTACCCTGTGTGTGTGTGTGGATTTTTAAATAGTATTTTGTTTTTCCAAATATATGCAATGATAGTTTTCAGCATTCACCTTTGCAATACCTTGTGTAGGGAAAATATTTCTAATGAGAGCCAGAAAGCATCACAGAAGATAAAACAGACAATTTTTATTACATAAAACAAAAAATGTTTGCAGAAATAAAACCAAAACTACTAAAATAAAAATGGAAGCAGATAACTGGTAAAAAAAAAAATTATTTGCAATGTTTGTCTTATAAGATCTCTTTCCAAGATATATAAGAAATGGATTAAAGTTAAAAATAAAGTGGAATAAGAATCACTCTTCCATTGATAAATAATAAAAAGATATGGACAGGCAATTTTTAAAGGAAGAAATCCAAATTACTTATAACCATATGAAAAAATGATCCTTATCACTAATAATTAGGGAAATGAATGTTAAAGAAACTCTGAAGTTCCATCTCCCAGTCATAAGATTGACAAAGTTGACAAAAAAGGAAAATAACAAATGTTGGCAGGATTATGAGACACTGCTACATTATTGGTGGAACTGTAAATTGTATTATGCAAGAGTTTCTGGGTAATTTATGATCAATTATTAATTATGTTAACTAGTAATCAATAAATTGATGGTAAGTAGTTGATGGTGTAATTGATGAAGACAATGAATGCTTAAAAAAAAATTTTTTTTTTCTTTTGGTTTTCTCCTTCATAAGCTAGTCAACCCTAAATTCTAATGAAGGGATACAAGGAGATGGGTTTATTCTCTCTGGGCAAGAATTTACAGATTAGATACTGTTTACACTTCAAACAGAAGTTAAGATTTCCTAATTAGGTAATCAGGAAGCATGAAATGGAAGTTGAGGGCAATCTCCTCTATCAACCTTGTCCTTCAGAGAGTGGCTGATTGACCTTAAAGGAGCTTGTTCCTGAATGAGAAAATAAAAAGTCTGGATCTTAATTAATAATGGGTTATTAATATAATAAAAAATAACTCTCAAAAGCAATTTGTAACCATGATCAAAAAGTTATTAAACTTCAGACAACTACTAGGTCTGTATTTCAATGAAATCATAAAAAATGGAAAAGGACTCACATGTACTAAAATATTTGTAGTAGCCCTTTTTGTAGTGGAAAGGAATTGGAAACTGAGAAGATGCCCTTCAGTTGGGGAATAGATGAATAAGTTATGGTAAATGAATATTTATGGTAAATGAAATTATCAGCAAGCTGATTTCAGAAAAGCCTAGAAAGACATGAACTAAGTGAGTAGAAGAACCAAGAGAACATTATACACAGTAACAAAATTATATTAGGATCAACTGTAATGGACTTGGCTCTTTTCAATAGTGAAGTAATTCAGGGCAATTCCAATAGACTTGTGATGGAGAGAGCCATCTGCATCCAAAGAAGGACTATGGGGACTGAATGTGATCACAACATAGTATTTTCCCTCTTTTTGTTGTTGTTTGCTTGCTTGTTTTTTTTCTCTCATTTTTTCCTCTTTTGATGTGAATTTTCTTCTGTAGCATGATATGTGTGGAAATATGTTTAGAAGAATTGCACATGTTTAACCTATATTGGATTACTTTCTGTCCATAGGAGGGAGGAGAGTGGAGAGAGGGAGAGAAAAATTTGGAACACAAGATTTTTTGCAAGGGTGAATGTTGTAAACTATCTTTGCAGGTATTTTTTTTTAAAGCTATTGTTATAAAAAAAAGTTCTTTATAATTTGGTTCTTGTCTAAAAACAAAAATAAACTTCAAACAAACCCTTTGACCCAGAGATACCACTAATAGGCCTAGACTCTAAAGAGATCAAAAGAAGAAGAAAAGGATCCATATATACAAGAATATTTATAGCAACTCTTTTTTGTAATGGCAAAGAAACTAAGGAATCTATCAATTAGAGAATGGCTGGATAAATTATGAATATCTATAAATAAATGTAAATATATAAATATAAAATTCATATATAAATATAATTGTGTCATAAGAAATGATGAAAGGTATGGTTTCAGAGAATGCTAGAAAGATATATAGGAAATTATGTAAAGTGAAGTGAATAGAAACAGGAGAACAATTTATATTGTAACAACAAAATTGTAGAGACAAATAACTGAAAGATTTCTGATCAACAAAATGACCAGCCTGAAATCCAGAGGACCAGTGATGAAACATGCTACTCATCTAACAAGAGAAGTATTGGACTCAGAATTCAAAATGAGACATAAATTTAGGGGAGAGGGAGAAGGAGCACATACATAATGTGAGGATTAATTTTAGTTGGTCATGAATATTGGTTATAAGATTTTGTTGTTTGTTTTTTTTTAAGGGGAAGAGGCAAGTGAAAGAAAAAAACATTTTTCTTAATTGAACAAATAAAAGTGAATATATACATACATACAGAGAATCCTACATACATTTATGTATATATATGTATATGTGGGCATGGATTTCAGGAGATTACAACTTCAATATGAGCCAGCACTGTGGTACACTAGCTTCCCAAATCCTAATATAATATTGAGCTACATCAAGAGAGGAATAAAGTCCAGGAATAAGGATAATTTCCTTGTAGTCTTCCCCAATCAGACCACGTCAGCAGTATTGTGTTCAGCTCACATTGTGTCACAATTTAAGAAAGATTTTGATATACTGAACACTGAAGTGTTAATAGAAGGGCAATTGGATGGCAAAATGTCCTGAGTCCATAACAGGAAGTCATATTTAGCTTGTTCAAGAGAAAATTTAAGAGGAATAGAATAACTTTCAAGTATCTGAAAAGCTGCCATATGGAGGAGGGGTTAGATTTGTTCTGTTTCACCTGAGAGAGCCAAATCAGGAGAGATGTATGGATGTTACAAAAATGTATATTTAGATTTGATGTGAGAAAATGTTATAGAACAATCCCAAAGTGGGAGGGGCTGTATCAAGGGTGGCAGGTTTTACCTCCTAGGTGGTCTTCTTCAAGCAGAGTCAGCACAACCACTTGTGGGGTATGTTGTAGAGGGGATTTCTTTCCTGTGTAGAGTGAACTTGATGACATATGAAGTGCCTTCTACCTCTCAAATTCTATGACTCTGGAAGCTGCTGTTCAGGGAAAAGTAAAAGTTTCTTTAAAAAAAAAAAAAAAAAAAAAAAAAGCGTAATTACCCTCTAGGAGGCCCACCAGTCCTAGGAAAAGAGGGAAGCAAGAAAGTTAAGCCCGTAGACAGGGTTCTTAGCCTTTTTTGTGTGTGTCAAAGATAACTTTGGCAGTCTGGTATGGAGCCCTTCTCAGCGTAATTTTAAAAAGTATTTAATAGTTTTTATTTTTCCAAATACATGCAAAGATAATTTTCAACATTCACCTTTGCAAAACCTTATGTTCTAAATTTTTCTTCCTTTTCTCTCTTGTTCCCCTTCCTCAAGACAACAAGCAATCTGATATAGGTTAAACATGTGCAGTTCTAAACGCCTTTCCATATCCACCATGCTGCACAAGAAAAATCAGACCAAAAATGAGAAAGGAAAGAAAACCCAAGCAAATAAACAACAACAAAAGATGCAAATCATAGTATTTGATCCTTATTCAGACTCCACAGTTCTCTCTCTGGATGTGGATGACACTTTCCATCACGTCTACTGCAATTGCCTTGAATTACCTCATTATTAAAAAGAGCCTTGTCCGTCACAGTTGATCATCACATCATCTTGTTACTGTCTACAATGTTTCCTTGGTTCTGCTCCCTTCACTCAGCATCAGTTACGTAAGTCTTTCCAGGCTTTCAGAGCAGTGTTTTTAAATGTGTAAAATAAAGCACATCAGATTAAAAAATAAACCAATTACATTGAAATGCAATTATCAAGTTATTTTTAAAATATAAGTTCATTTATCCAGGTAAAACTGTGAGGGATCATAGGCCATATGATCACGAGCTGGAAAAAACAAAGATTTTACTTTCTAACCTCCTAATTTTGCAGAGGAAATTGAGACCTAAAGAGGGGAGGTGATTTGTCCAGGCAGATATGGTAGCATAGTTCAAGTTCCAGCCCAGTTTCCAACTCTAAATCCTGAACCGAGAAACTCCAACACCTTCCTCTACACCCAACCCTCACATGACCCCCAGGCTGGGGTAGAAGATTATGGCTCCGTAGATCTGGAACTGGGAGGGACGGTAGCGGACGTCATTTTACAGATGAGGAAACCGAGGCCCAGAGAAGTTTCGTGACTAGCCAAAGTCCCACAGCTATTACCTTTCGGAGGTAGGACTCATGACCTGTTCCTCCGGCTCAAGTCCAGAACACTACCAGCACCGCCGCCCGCCTCTCTTCCCTTGCTTTGACGTTTCCTTCTCTGGCTCATTTAAAGACGAGGAGAAGAACAGAAATAGGTGGCTGGCCCGGGCGGCCCGGCCAGCGAGTGGGTGGCCGGGGGCGGCTCCAGGGCTGGCCCTGCACACCTCTCTCTCCGGCGGCGTGAACAAAAGGAGAGAAGCTCGGAGGCTGCACGACGGCCGCCCCGACCTCTGAAGCTCGGGCCGGAACTTCCCACTGCCTTCTTTTTTCTTTGTTTTGGCCCGCGGTGGGTTACGCAAATTCACAAAGCACGCTCCTCATCGCCGTCCCTTCAGACCCGTGCACTGATGACTTAGTCAGCAAGGTCACAAAGGCAGCGCCTATAAGGGGATTGAGGCGCTCCGGCGGGCTCAGAGCTTCATCTGCTCTGAGATGGGGGAGAACGGCAGAGAATGGAAACCGTGGAGGCCCACCAGCCACTCAGCTGCCCCGTCCAGGGTGGTGCCTGACATTTGACGGTCCCTTGGGGCTTCTGTAGACTCCCTCCCCGCCTCCCCGAACCTCCCCAGCCCCAGCACTTACCCCCTGCCGTCCCTGAACTCCTCCCTCTCCCTCCCCCGCTATGGAAGCCCCTGTCCGCTGCTGCTTATGTGCATGAACTGCTTCGCCAAGGCGCTCGGGCACGTGTTTAAAACTTTAATTGTCGACAGTTACAATGACTTTAGGAGCTGGCCGGTGGACTTCCGCTGGGACGAAGTGCGCACCCACAGCCACGGCCACCCCGCGCCGAGCGAGCCGGGGGCTGCCGCGGGCGTGTCGCTGATGCAGGCCGCTCGCCGCCGGGGCGGCCGCCGCAGTGGCTCCCAGGGCCATTTCCTGAGCCAGATTCGGGAGCTGCCCCACCAGCTGGTGAGCTACGCGCTGGCGCACTCGCTGGGCCGCTGGCTCGTCTACCCCGGGTCCATGTTCATCACCACGAAGGCCCTGCTGCCCATGCTGCTCGAGGGCCAGGCGCTCCTCCTGGACAAGTACAAAGGGCAGCGCGCCAAGCTGAAGGCCTGCGACGGCAACGAGATCGACACCATGTTCATGGACCGGCGGAAGCAGCCGGGCAGGCAGAACCGCGGCCTGCACCTCGTCATCTGCTGCGAGGGCAACGCCGGCTTCTACGAGATGGGCTGCCTCGCGGCGCCGCTGGAGGCCGGCTACTCCGTCCTGGGCTGGAACCACCCGGGCTTCGCCGGGAGCAGCGGGGACCCCTCGCCGCAGAACGACGCCAACGCCATGGACGTGGTGGTCAAATACGCCCTGCACCGGCTCAACTTCCCGCCCGAGCGCGTCGTGATCTACGGCTGGTCCATCGGCACCTTCACGGCCACGTGGGCCGCCATGATCTACCCCCAGCTGGGCGCGCTGGTGCTGGACGCGCCCTTCGACGACCTCATGCCGCTGGCCCTGAAGGTGCTGCCCACCTTCTGCAAGGGGCTGGTGGAACGCACCGTGCGGGAGCACTTCAACCTCAACGTGGCGGAGCAGCTGTGCTGCTACTCGGGGCCGGTGCTGCTCATCCGGCGCACGCTGGACGAGGTGGTCAACACGGAGGCGCTCTCCGCGGAGAACAGCAACGAGCAGGCCCCCCGCGCCGTGGGCCTGGAGGGCAACCGAGGCAACTACCTGCTCCTGAAGCTGCTGAAGTACCGCTACCCCCGAGTGATGAGCGACGAGGGCATGGCGGCTGTGAAACACTGGCTGCGGGCGGCTAACCCCGAGCAGGAGGCCGCCGTGTGCCGGAGATATTGCGTGGATGGCAAATGGTGCTTGACTGTTTTGCAGAACTATAATACTAAGATCATTAAGTCCAGAAAGAAATTAAGATGGAGGAACCAAAACGTCTCCCCACACCCCCACAGCCCAGACTTCCCCTGGAGCGTGGGGGAGGACCTGTCTCCTGCCCAACAGAAAAGACTTGCAATATTCCTGGCTCAGAAATACATGAAGAACGTGGAGGCTACTCACTGCTGCCCGCTGGGTGCTGAGGACTTCCAGCTGCCATGGACACTGTAGAGCCGGGTTGGGTCAGGGGAGAGGGGGAGGGGAGAGGGCTGAGAGGGAGGCAGAAGGGGACTGAGCTTCTCCGCTGCGCTGACCTGCTCCCGCTCCAGCCCGTCCTGCCTCATCCTGCCCCTCTTCTGGGTGCCAGTAAAACTGCCTTTCAGGGTGCGAGGGCCCCAAAGAGCTGCTTTCTTTGGAGGTGAAGGGAGACGGGAGTGGGGGGGAGGGGTGGCCAACACCATTCCGGTATATAAAGGACAAAACCCTTGCCATGGGAGGGGAGACCTGGGGTGGACTTATATAACTCGCCCTTGCCCTCTCCGATTCTTCTTTTCCTCACCCGAGAAACCGGGTATGTTTGATTCGAGGCTTCATCTCATTGAAATATTGATCTCAACATTCTACAGCACTCATTGAGAATCTCTGTGTGCAGAGTAACGTACTGAACACTTGGGAGAGACATAATAGACATAATCTTCATAGAGCTAAGTCTAACGGGGACAAAAGTTAATACAGACAGCTATAATACACACTAACACATGACAAGTTTTTGGTTTTTTTTAATTTTATTTTTTAGAGAAGTGCTAAGTATAGGTCCGTGTCAGGTCCTAAGAGAAAAAAGTCATGAGTAGCAGGAGCATCAGGGAAAGCTCTCCTTCATAAAGGAGATGGCTAAAGGATGCACCGAAAACCAGGAGGTGAGAGGAAGGGTATTCCAGCCAAAAGGAAATGATATAGAAAAGATACGGAGAAGGAGGTAAGAGTATAATATATAATATAATTCTGATGTGAATTATAGAGATCGTGGAAAAGAGTGATCATGATTTAAGGCTGGAATACGGAGCAGTAACAAATTAGAAGGGACCTCGAATGTTGGGCAAAAAAGTTTGATTTTTACTAAGGCAGTCAGACAATTTAAGCAAAGAGAGGATACCACTAGATGTTTGGATGGTGCAGAAAAAGATTAGACATTGGTCTAAAGTGCATTGGAGTGGATAGGAATGGTGGTAGGAAGAGCAATAGAGAGCAAATAGAAAGGAATAGAATATAGATTTACAATATAGCTGGGAGTTTAGGTAGAGTTCATATAGTCCAATTTTTCCTTTATAGATGAGGAAATTGAGACCAAAATATGTTAGGTCACTTATCTGAAGTTACAAGGAAGCAAATAACAGAGTCTGGACTTGAACTCAAATTCAATTCTCTTTGCATTATATCTAGCCTAAGACCCAAAGTTGGCCTTCTCTTATCCAGGTTTCTAGAGTTTATCAAACTCAGCCCTGAGAGAAGAATCTTCCCAACTCCCAAGTACTTTTATTTTATTTGTGGAATCATGTAATCTTATTTTATTTTTATAAAGCTTTTTTTTTTCAAAACACATGCATAGATAGTTTTCAACATTAACCCTTGCAAAACCTTGTGTTCCAAATTTTTTTCTCCCTCCTTTCCTCCACCCCTTCCCTTAAATGGCAAGTAATCCAATGTGTTAAACATGTGCAATTCCGAAATAATAAATGCCTTCTTCTCAGATCACAATGCAATAAAAGCTACATTCAGTAAAAAGTTAGGGGTAAATAGACCAAAAAGTAATTGGAAACTGAATAATCTCATCTTAAAGAATGACTGGGTGAAAGAGCAAATTATAGAAACAATTAACAATTTCACCCAAGATAATGATAATGATGAGACATCATATCAAAATCTTTGGGATGCAGCTAAAGCGGTAATAAGGGGAAATTTTATATCTTTAGAGGCTTATTTGAAGAAAATTGAGAAAGAGAAGATTAACGAATTGGGCTTACAACTTAAAAGGCTAGAAAAAGACCAAATTATAAACCCCCAACCAAAAATTAAACTCGAAATACAAAAATTAAAAGGAGAAATCAATAAAATTGAAAGTAAAAAAACTATTGAATTAATAAATAAAACCAAGAGTTGGTTTTATGAAAAAGCCAATAAAATAGATAAACCTTTGGTAAATTTGATCAAAAAAAAGAAAGAGGAAAATCAAATTGATAGTCTTACAAATGAAAAGGGGGATCTTTCCACCAATGAAGAGGAAATTAGAGAAATAATAAGGAGTTACTTTGCCCAACTTTATGCCAATAAATTTGATAACTTAAGTGAAATGGATGACTTCCTCCAAAAATATAGGCTCCCTAGATTAACAGAGGAGGAGATAAATTGCTTAAATAGTCCCATTTCAGAAAAAGAAATAGAACAAGCTATTAATCAACTCCCCAGGAAAAAATCCCCAGGGCCAGATGGATTCACATGTGAATTCTACCAAACATTTAAAGAACAATTAGCCCCAATGTTATATAAATTATTTGAAAAAATAGGGGATGAAGGAGTCCTACCAAATTCCTTTTATGACACAGACATGGTACTGATACCTAAACCTGGTAGATCGAAAACTGAGAAAGAAAATTATAGACCAATCTCCTTAATGAATATTGATGCTAAAATCTTAAATAAGATATTAGCAAAAAGACTTCAGAAAATCATCTCCAAGATAATACACTATGATCAAGTAGGATTTATTCCAGGAATGCAGGGCTGGTTTAATATTAGGAAAACTATTAATATAATTGACCATATTAATAATCAAATTAATAAGAACCATATGATCATCTCAATAGATGCAGAAAAAGCATTTGACAAAATCCAACATCCATTCCTACTAAAAACTCTTGAGAGTATAGGAATAAATGGATTATTCCTTAGAATAATCAGGAGTATATATTTAAGACCGTCAGTAAGCATAATATGCAATAGAAATAAACTGCAACCTTTCCCAGTAAGATCAGGAGTGAAACAAGGTTGCCCACTATCACCATTACTATTCAATATAGTACTAGAAACGCTAGCCTCGGCAATAAGAGCCGAGAAAGAGATTCAAGGAATTAGAGTAGGAAATGAGGAAATTAAACTATCACTTTTTGCAGATGACATGATGGTATACTTAGAGAACCCCAAAGACTCTGCTAAAAAGCTACTAGAAATAATTCAAAATTTCAGCAAAGTGGCAGGATACAAAATAAATCCACATAAATCCTCGGCATTTTTATATATCACTAACAAAATGCAACAACAAGAGATACAAAGAGAAATTCCATTCCAAACAAATGTTGATAGTATAAAATATTTGGGAATCCATCTACCAAAGAAAAGTCAGGAATTATATGAGAAAAATTACAAAACAATTGCCACAAAAATAAAATCAGATTTAAATAATTGGAAAGACATTCAGTGCTCTTGGATAGGCCGAGCGAATATAAAGATGACAATACTCCCCAAACTAATCTATTTATTTAGTGCTATACCAATCAGACTCCCAAGAAACTATTTTAATGACCTAGAAAAAATAACAACAAAATTCATATGGAAGAATAAAAGGTCAAGAATTGCAAGGGAACTAATGAAAAAAAACTCAGAGGAAGGTGGTCTAAGTGTACCTGATCTAAAGCTATATTATATAGCAGCAGTCACCAAAACCATTTGGTATTGGCTAAGAAATAGACCGGTAGATCAGTGGAACAGATTAGATACAAAGGACAAAAAAGGGTACATCTATAGCAATCTAATCTTTGACAAACCCAAAGATTCCAACATTAGGGATAAAAATTCATTATTCGGAAAAAACTGTTGGGAAAACTGGAAATTAGTATGGCAGAAATTAGATATGGATCCACACTTAACACCATATACCAAGATAAGATCAAAATGGGTCCATGATTTAGGCATAAAGAGGGAGATAATAAATAGATTAGAGGAACAGAGGATAATCTACCTCTCAGACTTGTGGAGGAGGAAGGAATTTATGACCAGAGGAGAACTAGAGATCATTATTGATCACAAAATAGAAGATTTTGATTACATCAAACTAAAAAGTTTCTGTACAAATAATACTAATGCAAACAAGATTAGAAGGGAAGTAACAAATTGGGAAAATATTTTTAAAAACAAAGGTTCTGACAAAGGTCTCATTTCCAAAATATATAGAGAACTGACCATAATTTATAAGAAACCAAACCATTCTCCAATTGATAAATGGTCAAAGGATATGAACAGACAATTCTCAGAGGAAGAAATTGAAACTATATCCACTCACATGAAAGAGTGTTCCAAATCACTACTGATCAGAGAAATGCAAATTAAGACCACTCTGAGATACCACTACACACCTGTCAGATTGGCTAAGATGACAGGAACAAATAATGACAAATGTTGGAGGGGATGTGGGGAAATTGGGACACTAATACATTGCTGGTGGAGTTGTGAAAGAATCCAGCCATTCTGGAGAGCAATCTGGAATTATGCCCAAAAAGTTATCAAACTGTGCATACCCTTCGACCCAGCAGCGCTACTACTGGGATTATATCCCAAAGAAATACTAAAGAGCGGAAAGAGACATATATGTGCCAAAATGTTTGTGGCAGCTCTTTTTGTTGTAGCTAGAAACTGGAAGATGAATGGATGTCCATCAGTTGGAGAATGGTTGGGTAAATTGTGGTATATGAAAGTTATGGAATATTATTGCTCAGTAAGAAATGACCAGCAGGAGGAATACAGAGAGGGTTGGAGAGACTTAAATCAACTGATGCTGAGTGAAATGAGCAGAACCAGAAGATCACTGTACACTTCAACAACGATACTGTATGAGGATGTATTCTGATGGAAGTGGAAATCTTCAACATAAAGAAGATCCAACTCACTTCCAGTTGATCAATGATGGACAGAGGTAGCTACACCCAGAGAAGAAACACTGGGAGGGGAATGTAAATTGTTAGCACTAATATCTGTCTGCCCAGGTTGCATGTACCTTCGGATTCTAATGTTTATTGTGCAACAAGAAAATGATATTCACACACATGTATTGTACTTAGACTATATTGTAACACATGTAAAGTGTATGGTGTTGCCTGTCGTCGGGGGGAGGGAATGGGGGAGGGGGGGTAATTTGGAAAAATGAATACAAGGGATAATATTATAAAATATATATATATATAATAAAAAAAAAAATTGGGGAGCATTGAGAAATAGGTACCCTCTCCCCTTAATTGAATGTTAGACATGGGTGCCAACAGACCTTCAAAATTTAGATTACTCAACTAATAGTCTAAATATTGATAACATTGAATAGTGATAAATGTCATCATTTCAGGTCAAGTAAATATATCTAAAGTTTTAAAATATTGGCAACATACTTATGTAGGTCACAGAGACATAGAGATAATGAATAATAAAATACAGAAAAAGAATTTAAACAAAAAAAAAAAAAAAAAACAAAAAAAAACATGTGCAATTCCTCTATACATATTTCCACAATTATCATGCTGCACAAGAAAAATCTGATCAAAAAGGGGGAAAAAATGAGAAAGAAAACAAAAAGCAAGCAAACAACAAAAAAGTGAAAAGACTATATTATAATCCACACTCAGTCCCCACAGTCCCCTCTGTGGGTGCAGATGGTTCTCTCCATCGAAAGACCATTGGAAGTAGTCTGAATCCCCTCAATATTGAAAAGAGCCACATCCATCAGAATTGATCATCACATAATCTTGTTGCTATGTACAAAGTTCTCTTAGTTCTACTCACTTCACTTAGCATCAATTCATGTCTCTTCAAGCCTTTCTAATCCTTTTGATCATTTTTTACAGAACAATAATATTCCATAGCATTCATATATCATAACTTGGTTAGCCATTCTCCAACTGATGGGCATGACCTCTGTTTCCAGCTTCTTGCCACTACAAAAAGGGCTGCTACAAACATTTTTGCATATGTGGGTCCTTTTCCCTTTTTTATGATCTCTTTCTCCCAAGTACTTTTAAAGTCTTTCAACTTTGGTCTTCCAGAGCTCTTTCTCTGTGATTCAATTCATTCACCAGGACTCCTCAATCAGCTGCTGGCTTCTGAATAGGGAGATAGAATTATCAAGGACTTCTGTATAAAAGGTGAGGCAGAAGAAAAAGTTAAACTTCCAACATGGGAAAAAAACTGAGTTAATGTATTTTTCTGGACATTCTTAGAGTCTGTGATTCAGAAGTTTTAAATACCAGTCAATTGAAGAACTTAGCACAGTGCCTGGTATATAGTAGGTACATAATAAATCCTTGTTGATTGATTAGTTGACTGACTGAAAGAAACTCCAGAGATTCTGGAGATTTCATCCCTTCATCACCAAGTTTTCCAGGGATAATTTAAGAAATTTAATCCATCCCTTCCATGAAGCCCAAACAGAACCTTCACACAGCTGAAACTTCCCGAAGTGACATGATTAATTCAACTGACTGGATGATGGGTGCACACAGATATATCCCTAGGGTGTCCACTAAATGCTGGACATTTCTCTGCTTCTATAGCATGAGACAAATGAGAAATTGCCTCAGAAGCCTGGACTCCCAACATTAAAGCTTCCCTGTGATAATGCTGCCCCCTTGCATTCAGCAGAGGCACTACAACCAGGGTCATTCTGGCCAAGACGGGATTATCCCCAATCTTAGAAGGCAGCCAGGTTATCTAAAGAGAAGCCTATTTAACTTAAAGCAGAGAGCCCTCAAATGATCTCCAAGCACACAGTTCACGAGATGCGGGATCCAGCTTCAGGTAGGGGTTGAGAAATTCAATTTAAAAAGCATTTATTTACTGTAGGCAAGGCATAATGTTGGGAACCAAAGGAAAGACATGGAAGTGATTCACTCCCTATCCCAGAGGAGCTCACAGGCATCGTGGGCACACATTTGTGATGTGACATAACACATGGGTGCAAAATGAAGCACAAGACAATGCTATGTAGTGTGGAAGTAGCATTCAAGTCAAGAAAAATGAAAAGCTTAATGAACTTCCCTGCCACAATGAGCAAGCTCTATGTCCCTGTTATGTAGGTTCTAAAAAGCTACCTTCTAGAATGCTCTTTTTTTTAATATAGGGGGGGGATATCAGCCTAAAGAGTGAATTGGCTTGCCTTGTCTTCAGGATATGGGTACTCCACTTATGAGGCTGATAGACTGTTCCTAGACACTTTTATAGAAACAGGGCTTGAACCTCTGTGGGGAGAAAGGAATGCACATCTCAGACCAAGCTCACCTTTAGGACTGGCATCCCCTTTTAAATCCTAGTCTACCTTATCAGATGCTCCTTCAGACATTTTATGTACACTGACTAATTGATGTATGCTGAAGTTATCCCAGGCTTAGCCATCTTGGGATTTCCTCTGATAAGTTCCAATGTTTTAGCAATACTGTAGAATAGTTCCAGTTTTGTTTCAGTGTGGCAAGTATTTACAAGGTGCCAACTGCACACAAAATACTATGCACAGGTGCAAAAAAATGCAAAAATAAAATTTTAAAAATAGTCTCAAGGTAACAATTTTTTTGGGGGGTGGGGGTAGTAGTGGGAGGGGAGAATACAACCTAAAAGCAAAAAAAAAACACATGCATGATAATCTCAGGAAGAGAGAGAAAGCTGTTATACCTGGGGATTATTGGATTAGTCTGCCAATCAGAGATAGGTGGCATATGAGCCAAGCTCTAAAAGAAGTTAGAAATTTTAAGAGACTGAAGTAAGAAAGGGAGAGAATTATTGAGATGAAGGATAGCTTGTGCAAAGGTGGAGATGAGAGATGGAGTATTAAGTTTGGAGAACAATAGGACGTTTTGGTTAGAACCTAGAATGTATAAAGGTGAATCAATAGGTCAATGGGAGGATAAAGTGGAACCAGATTGTGAAGTGTTTTACATGCCAAACTCTGAGATATTTTGTACTTGTTCCAGAAGCAATAAAGAACCACTCAAATGTTCTTAAGCAAGGGGAAAAGTTAGCTTAGACTTTAAGAAAATTATTTTGGCATTCCTAAACATTATAATCATTCCTCAATGATCAGCCTACTCTTATCCCTGTGTTCTCTAAACTCCTCCCATCTCAGTGATTTTGAACACTTTTGCTGTTGATATAATTTCCCTTCCCCATCCCCAACTGCCAACTCCCTTCTTCCAACACCTTGACCTCACTTTTTTTCCAGTGTTCCACTCAAATTCTTCCTGATCCCTCCCTTCATTTTTCCATTCTCATTTTTTCCATCTTCTGATACTCACTGAAACCTAGCTCCCTCCTGGGGACTCTGCATCCTTAAACACCCTTTCCAGTATTGGTTACCCTTTCATTCATAACTTACTTTGTTTTCCTTCCCTCACACAAACACCACTTATGTTGGAGAAGTCAGAACATTCCTGCTCCTCATTGCCATTTCCAAACTCTTCTCCCATCACCATCAGAGCAACATCTTTTTTGAAGTTATGCTGTACAAATTTCTCATCCAATCTATATCCTGCTAGCCATTATCTATTAACCTGTAAAACATTTCCCTCTTCTTCCTTAGTGAGTTCAGTGCCTGAACCAGTCTTCCATCATCCAATCAGCTTCTGTCCCATGCATATTCATACCTACATATATATTAATAACCTCCTCAAAAATCCTAATTTTTTTAGTTCTTCAGTCTACTCAATTCCCATGACCTATTCCACCTCAGTCACACACAAAGTTTGATCATATGTGCTTGATCTTGCCAACAATTGCCTTACTTATATGTTCATGAACTCCAAAATTTCTTTTATAATTACATCTTTGTTGTTATTTAGTTATTTTCATCTTGTCCAATTCTTTGTGACCCCATTTGGGGTTTTCTTGTCAGATTGTTTAAAGTGCTTTTTCATTTCCTTTTCCAGCTTATTTTATGAAGAAACTTGGGCAAATGGGTTAAGTGACTTGAATAGGGTCACGCAACTATAAAGTGTCTGAAGTTGGTTTTGAACTCAGGATTTCCTGATTCTGGGCTTGGCACTCTAACCACTGGACCACCTACCTGCTCATTCTAGCTTTACTTATGTCTTAACGACCTAACACTAATTTTTTGTAGTTACTGTGATTCCTCTCAAGCTGTCACCTTTAAGAAAAAAATTTTTGCAATAGTAATGAAGATAAATTGGAGTGGGAAAAGAACCTAATTCTTTTCCCTTCCCCACCTTGAGTGACCCAGTTCAGTGTTATACTGTGTTCTATTCTCTAATCCTTTGCCCACTTAACTCTTGCCAAACCTCTATTTTGGATTATTTTCATTATCTTCCCTATTCATCCCAATTCACATGCTGCTGAACAAATATATAAAGAAAATCACAAAATTCTGCTCATAGTGATGTCTACTAAAAATTTATGTACATAATCTCAACTAAGCCCTCATTATAGTAGAGCAATCCTTTTACACATCCCTAATCAATGCAATATCACACACATCACAATGGCTATTCTAAACATTTTCATCCTTACACTAACTTCTTCCAGACTCTCAGATGAGGAGGGGTCATACTTCACCCCCCAAAAAATTTTGGAAGCAATTTTATGAGCTCTATCTTCTTTCTTTCTCTTCATCTCACTTCACTAAGACCTATCTTCCCTTACCTTCTCCTCTGTAACTCCTATCTTACATGAAGAGTTAATATTTTTCCTTGCCAAGACTAATGCTTCTCTGTAGCTACTTTAAATCTCATTTCCTCCCCCTTTCTCTAGCAATTGCTCTATAATCATCCCCAGTCTCCAATTTTCTCTTATGGTTAGCTTCTTTTCTGGTGTCTACACAAGATTATTTAATAACATTCTTTGAAAGCCTTTACTTGATCTTACCATCCCCACCAGCTAGATAGTCTATATCTCTCCTTGTTACTTTCCTCTTTTCTTCACCCTCTGCAATATGACTTCTTATCTCATCCTCCAATTCAAACTGCCCTCTCCAAAGTTACCAATGATCTCTTAAATGCCAAATCTAATGACCTCTTCTCAATCCATTCAGTTCTTGATATCTTTGTAGCATTTAGTGCCAATAGCCACCTTATTCTCCTAAGTATTCTTTCCTCTTTAGATTTTTAGTGAGTCTCTTCTTTCCTGGTTTTCCTCCTAACTATCTGACTATTAGTCAGTTTCTTTTGCTGAATCTTTAACTATGTCATATCCACTATCTGTGGGTATCTCCAAAGGCTCTATATTGAGTTTTCTTTCTTTGCTCTATACTA
The DNA here is from genome assembly GCF_048593235.1 of Sminthopsis crassicaudata. NCBI lineage: Eukaryota > Metazoa > Chordata > Mammalia > Dasyuromorphia > Dasyuridae > Sminthopsis > Sminthopsis crassicaudata. Next base: position 255,097,320 of record NC_133618.1, read on the forward strand.
TATTTCATTTGATAATCTCATCAGCTCTCAAAAGCAAAATTATCTTTGTACAGATGATTCCCAAATCTAATTTCTCTTCTGAGCTCCAGTTTCACATCACCAATTGTCTCTTGGATATCTTGAACATCTCAAACTCAACCTGTCCAAAAAATGCATGATCTTTTCCTCCCAAACTTTCCCTTTTCCAACATTCTTAACAATGTCCACCATACAACCATTCACCTAGTCACTCAGGTTAGCAACCAGTGTTATCAATTCACATATCTAATCTGTTGTCAAATCTTATATCTTCTTTCACATTTCTCACATGTGAGAATATTCACCTCTCATCTTGACAATTGCAAAAGTTTTTTAATTGGTCTCCCTTTCTCAAATGATTTCCCATTCCTATCCATGTTCCACTCAGTTGTCAGATAGCATTCCTAACACTCAAGTCTGATCATGTCACCTTCCTTATTCAATAAACCACAATGGTTCCCTATTGTTTCCAACATCAAATACAAAGTTGTGTGTTTGGTATTAAAGCCCTTCATAGTATGGCATATTATTACCTTTCCAGTCTTTTTTTGTTGGAGGAGGGAAAAAGTTAGATGACATCCTGAATAGAGAGTTGCATCTGAAGTCAAGAAGTCCCAAATTCAAATGTGACACTCACTGTATTGTTATCCTGGACAAATCACTCAACTTCTATCTTTCTCAGTTTCCTCATTTGTAAAATGGGAATCATAATAGCACCTACTTCTTAGGCTCATTATGAAGATAAAATGAAATAGTTGTAAACCACTTTGAAAAGCTTCAAGAGTTATTTAAATGCTAGTTATTATTATTATACTTTACTTCTCTCTCTTCCTAAGTTTAATATTATATGGAAGGCACTATCATCATTCTCATCACCTAAATTGGCAACTTAAGTGTGACTTTGAATTTTCACACTCTTGCACCCCTCCCCCCATATCTAATTGTCAAGTTCTCATCTTTTCACATTCATAAAATCTTTCATCTATGCTCCTTTCTCTCTTCTGATGCTGCAACCCCTCATCATCTCATACCTGACCCATTTCAATCATTTGCTGATTGGTCTCCTTACTTCAAGATTCTCCTCTTTCCTCTACTCAGCTCTTAAAGTGATGTTCCTAAAGTTTAAGTTGACCATATCATGCCCTTTTCAATCTATTACAATTTCTCCCTCCCAATTCCAGGGTCAAATATAAAATCCTTTGTTTTTTTTAAAGCCTTTCATTACTTGACCTTTCCTACCTGTGAGGGACAATTTAAAGCTAAGTTTCCACAGAATGGTTAAGTTTCAAAATTTTGAGCAGTTAAGTTTCCATAGAATGTTGTTAGGCTCAAAGTAATGTCAGATGATAAAATCTGACCAATGAGCTTTGAGAAGAAGAGACTCACTTGGCTCCAAATTCTGGATGAAGATGTCTAGGCTAGAAACTAGTTTAAACTAACCAGGGACAAGAACCTGGAAAAGGCTTTTCTTTAACTTGCTTAATAAGCCCCATGCATATAAGTTTACACACCCCACATAGAAATAGAATCTCATTAACAGAACATAGGATGTATGTAGAATAGAACAAGGGAACATATTTAGGAATAGAATGTAAGAAATTATATAACCCTAAGAGAAATTAACCAATCCATTCTCTGGAGGAAGGGAACTGCGATGAACTAATAGCAAAGCTTGTCTGGACTTTAAGTAAAATTTCTTTGTTACCTGATTTTCAGAATGGGCTTGTTTCTAACATTACCTTTCTGGTCTTTTAATGATTTACTCCCTTCTACTCACTCTATAATCCAGCTTCTTTGGTGTCTTTGTGGTTCACACACACAACACCCCATCTCCTGATTCTATGTCTTTCTACCATCAGTGGTCCATGTCTGGGATGCTTTCTCTCTCCTCATTTCTGTTTTTTAGCTTTCCTGGCTTCCCTCAAGTCTTAGTAGTTTAAAGCTCACCTTAATAGGAGGGCTTTCCTGATCCCCCTTCTTCCTGCTACTAGTATCTCCCTCTGAGATCTTCTCTCATGTATATACTTTTTCAATAGTATTTTATTTTTCTAATTACATGTCAAGTTAGATTTCAACATTCATTTTTGTAAGATTTTGAGTCCCAAATTTTTTTCCTCCCTTACTTATGCTCTTCCCAAGATACAAGCAATCTGATAAAAGTTATACATGTACAATCATCATTATCATGTTTTCATATTAGTCATGTTGTGAAAGAAAAAATGGAATAAAAAAAAACAAGAAAAAAGCAAACAAAAAAAGATGAAAATAGTGTGATTCAATCTTCATTCAGTTTCTATAGTTCTCTGTCTGGATATGGATGGCATTTTCTATCCCAAGTCTATTGGAATTGTCTTGGATCACTGTATTGCTGAGAACTAAATCCATCATAGTTGATCATCATATAATTTTGCTTTTGCTGTTACTGTGTACAATTGTTCTCCTAGTTCTACTCACTTCACTCAGCCATCAGTTCATGTAAGTCTTTCCAGTCTTTTCTGAAATTAGCCAGTTCATCACTTCTTATAGAAGAATAATATCCCATTATATTCACATACCATAACTTATTTAGTCATTCCCCAATTGATGGGCATCCACTCAATATGCTTTCTCGATATATCTTCTATATATATAATTATTTCATTTGTCTTCTCCATTATAATATGAGCTCCTTGAGAGCAAAGACAGTGTTTCTGCCTTTGCTTGTATTCCCAGTGTTTAGCACTGTAATAAATGAATAATAAAATCCTTTTGATAATAGTGATGTTCATGAGAGGTGATGAGAGTAAGAGGGGAAGCATTTTTCACATCTACTATGAGCCAGAAACTTTGCTAGGCACCTTACAAATAATATCTTACAGTAATCCTTTGGCATAGTGTTGTTATTATCCACATTCTACAGTTGAGGAAACTGAGATAAAGGCTAAGTGACTTATCCAAGATAACATGGCTCATGTCTAAGGCTGGATTTGAATTCAGGTCTTCCTAACTGGAAGTTCAGACCTCTACTCACTGTACTTTCTAGCTTTCTTCAATGAAGGCATAAACTTGGGGTTGGTAACCTTATACATGAGGAGAAAGAGTTGAAGAACTAGTAATTGATTGGGCATAGGAGTGTAAGAAAGGGATGAGTCTGAGATCGTGAATATGCTTAACTAAAGTAAGGAGGTATACACAACTAAAACAGAGGGAGATAAGTGATTTCTCTTTTGATATGCCCTGATAATTGTGGAAATATGTATAGAAGAATTGCACATGTTAAACAAATATTGCATTATTTGCCATCTAGGGTAGGGAGTGGGGAGAAAGGAGGGAGAAAAAAAATTTGGAACACAAGATTTTGCAAGGTTGAATGTTGAAAACTATGCATATGTTTTGAAAAGAAAAAGCTTTGAAAAACCAATTCTTTGATATACATATAATTTTACCATTTACAAAAGATGAAAAGCAAATTTTCATACTAATGAAATAGATTGCTTATTTATTTTTGCATAAAGAATTAAATCTTGGCAAAAAAAAAAAACAACAAAAACTTTGATATGCCCTGTGGAATATGCCTTTTTAAATGTTTGACAAATAATTGGTAGCACAATATGTTTAAATATATAGACTTGGAATTTCTTAGAGGGTGGTAATAAAACCTAGTAAAACTGATGAACTCACCTAGAGATATACAATAGAGAGAGAAGAGGCCCAGGACAAAGCCTTGGGGAATAGCAAAGGAGACTGAAAATACATGAGACAAATAAAAATAGAATCAGAATAGAACAGGGACCTTCTTCCCAGGCCAGAGGTGAAAAGGGTCATGTGTCTAGAGAATGAAGAAAAATTAGACCCTATCTTACTCTGAAAAAACGAGTCAAAAAAAGGAATCAGGTTCTCCTTATGGATCTAATGCTAATTCTCTGAGTGCAACAGTGGGAAAGGGACTTCATTTTTCAAGACTACACTGTAAACCCCTCTGTAAACAAGGGATTGGCCTAAATATCCCCCAACAGTCCTTTGAATTCTAAATGTCATGAATTTATGAACTCTAGGAAGGCCTCTCTATCCTTTAGTGTTTCCCATTGCCTCATATTCTGCCTAAAACTACTCTTGGTCCAACAAGAAATCACCAGGAGCTCTTATCCTCTTCGGTTCTCTCCATACTTCCTTACTTTCACAATCTTGGCCATATAATCAGTATTTTCAACATTTCCCTCTACCTAAATTATAACCTATTTTGCCTTCTGCCCTTGCACTACAAACTATACAAATTTTTACACACAAATTCAAGTTATCTAATATTAACTGTGACCATTGTAGTCAGTCAGTCAATAAACATTTAAGTGCCTACTCAGTGCCAGGGACTTTGTTGAGCAGTAAAGGGATAAAAAAAAAAAGAGGGAAGAAAGTCTTTAATTTCAAGGAGCTTTAATTTTAAAAGGGAATAATAGAATAGAGCTTAGAGGTCACCTCTAGTTAATTTTTTTAAAGGCTTTCTTGGTGCTTTTTGTCTTTATGTCAGAACTAGGAATTATAGTGCAGTGGAAAGAATGTTGAGTTTGAATTCAAATGATCTGTGTTCAGGTCCTGAATTTATTTGTGTGATGGTGGGTTTTTCTGAATCCAGTTTATTATTACTATTGAAGATTTCCCTGTGAGGAGATAAGACACACCAAGGATCCTAAAAACGTACCCCACTCTAGAAATGATTCCTGGGCTTAAGAACTCTCTTCATTCTTTCATCATAGTTTGAGAGAGAATATGGCAGAAGGATTTCAGAAAATGAATGGTAAGGAAAGGAGATATAGTTTCCTGGGAATGCCATAAATTGTTGCACATGGGACAATTATTACACACTTGCACCTATGAAAGAAACCCTCTTTTATTTGAAGGAGAACTGGCATCACCCTATAGAGGAAGGCAGAAGTGCTAGGATACCACAAAACTACTTCTAATGAGACTGTCCATCCTCAATTGGATAACTTCTTATTTGAACCTTATGTTAACACCTAATTTTCAAGAATAGTTTGCTTTTTCTTCACACTTGTCATTCCTATAGCAAAATTACTAGGGAATGGGAAGATAGAGTGGCAACCTTTACAGCAAACAGATGCTTAGGAAGAGGCTTGAAAGATGGAATGAAGCTAATTCTTTCAGAATCCTCAAAGTATCATCTTAAGGTTGGAAGGGACCTCACACGTTTTAAGATCATAGATTTACAACTGAATGAGACCTTAAAGATTAGGAAACTCAGATGTCTACAAATTAGGTGACTTACCCTAAGTCACTGGGTCATCTAATCCAACTCCTTAATTTCTTTTCTGACCTTTATTTTGTTTTGTTTTATTAAAACTTTTTATTTTCTATATAGAGAATTTGACTCAAATTTATAATAATTCAAGCCATTCTCCAATTGATAAATGGTAAAAGGATATGAACAAACAATTTTCAGATGAATAAATTAAAACTATTTCTGATAATATGAGAAGGTGCTCTAAATGACTATTGATCAGAGAAATGCAAGTTAAGACTCTGAAATACCACTACATACCTCTCAGATTGCCTAAGATGACAGGAAAAGATAATGATGAATGTTGGAGGGGATGTGGGAAAACTGGGACACTGATACATTGTTGGTGGAGTTGTGAAAGAATCCAACCTTTGGAGAACAATTTGGGACTATGCTCAAAAAGTCATCAAACTGTGCAGACTCTTTGACCCAGCACTGTTACTACTGGGCTTATATCCCAAAAAGATCTTAAAGGAGGGAAAGGGACCTGTATGTGCAAGAATGTTTGTGGCAACCCTCTTTGTAGTGGTCAGAAACTAGAAACTGAGTGGATACCTGGAGAATGGCTGAATAAGTTGTGGTATATGAATTTTATGGAATATTATTGTTCTTTAAGAAACAATCAGCAGGATGATTTCAGAGAGGCCTGAAGAGACCTATATGAACTAATGCTAAATAAAGTAAGCGGAACCAGAAGATCATTGTACACATCAATATTATACGATGATCAATTCTGATAAATGTGATTCTTTCCAACAATGAGATGATTGATGCCAGTTCCAATGATCTTGTGATGAAGAGAGTCATCTGCACCCAGAGAGGAGACTGTGGGAAATGAATGTGGATCACAACATATAACATTCTTACTCTTTTTTTTTGTTGTTCACTTGCATTTTGTTTTCTTACTCATTTACTTTCTTTTTTTTTTTAAAATCTGATTTTTTCTTGTGCAGAAAGAGAATTGTATAAATGTTTATACATATTGGATTTAACATAAATTTTAATATGTTTAACATATATTGGATTGCTTGTCATCCAGGGGAGGGGGTTGAGGGAAGGAAGAGAAAATCTGAAACACAAGGTTATGCAAGGGTCAATATTATCAAATTATTCGTGTATATATTTTGAAAATAAAAAGCTTTTAAAAATAAAAAACTTTTATTTTCAAAACATATGCATAGATAATTTTCAACATTCATTCTTGCAAAACCTTGTGCTCCAAATTTTTCCTTCCCTTAGACAGCAAATAATTTCATATGTGAGAAACATGTGCAATTTTTCTATATATTCCCACAATTATCATGCTATACAAGAAAAGTCAGATCAAAAAGGGAAAGAAAATGAGAGAGAAAACAAAAAGCAAGCAAATAACAAAAAAAGGTGAAAATACTAGGTAGTGATTCACACTCAGTTCCCACAGTCCTCTCTCTGAGTGCAGATGGCTCTCTCCATCACAAGACCATTGGAATTGGCCTGAATCACCTCGCTATTAAAAAGAGCCACATCCAAAAAAAAAAAAGAGCCACGTCCATCAGAACTGATCATGGTATAATCTTCTTGTTGCCATGTACAATGATTTCCTGACAACTCCTTAATTTTACAGAGAAGGGAAATGAGGCATCAACTAAGGGAAATAACAACACATTCACAGAGGACGTTTCATTCATTCACCTTCTACTGAAATTAAGACTGACCTAAATTACAATGAAATGGAGCCCAAATCTCATAGACTTATATCTGGTAGAAACTAGAAAAGATTTTAGAGATTTCCTTTTTCAGCCCTCATATTTTATAGCAAAAGAAACAGAAGCCTTGAATTAGTGCCCCAATCAAGTTCTGCTCTAATAAAAGTGGGGTGGCCAAGTTTCAGAAACATATCAAGGCAAAGGAGGGATCCTTGACTTTTTGGGAATGCCTCTTCTTCCCCTATCACTGGGAACTTTTTTTCCTTCAAAGTTTACTTTCTTCTCAAAGTTGTTCATCTACTTCCTAGAGACATAGGGACACCAACCCTATCCCATATACCATTATGCCTTCTGGGATTCTTTTATATTGTTAATAGATTAACCAGAGAGCGAATACTGTTCCTTAAATCAGGACAAGCAGCTAATCAAAGGCTTCTTGGTCCTTCTAAACAACCCTTTGACCTCCACCCATACTGCCATAGTCTAAGCAGCTTGGAAAGTCAAAGAAAATTCTTGGGAGAGACAGAAGCATTCCCAGAAAACCATGTCTCCTTTATTTACCATTAATTTTCTAAAATCCCTACAGGGTTAATGTTATTAAAAAAAAAAATTACTCATGCATATGTACTGTCAAAAAAATTTTTATAATTATAAAATTAATTTTAAAAATGAAAAAAGAAAGTGAAAAAAAGAAAATTTTCTGAAATCCCTTCTCTATATTCTGTCTCCCACTATAGACTATGCTGAAAGAATAAAGAGAATTCTTAAGCTAGGAAAATCATTTCTAGAATAGGATACATTTTCAGGATTCTTGGTGAGTCTTCTCCCCTCACAGGGAAGCCTTCATTGGTAACAATAAGAAACTGGATTCAGAAAAGTAAAATGACTCACTCACCATCACACAAATAAATTCAGGATTTGAACCCAAATCATTTTAATTCAAACTCAACATTCTTTCCACTGCACTGTGCCTATCATCTTGGAATACCTTTTGGCATCTCTTCAATTTAACAGGATATATTCCTCAGACAATGTTCTAGCTTGCTTACTTAAAATTATACTCCATACTCTGCCCAAAGAGCTATCAAACTGTGCATACCCATTGACCCAGTAGTATTTCTACGGGGCTTGTATTCCAAAGAGATATTAAAGGAGGGAAAGGGACCCACATATGCAAAAATTTTGTAGCAGCCCTTTCTATAGTGGCTAGAAACTGGAAACTGAGTGGATGCCCATCAACTGGAGAAAGGCCGAATAAATTGTGGTATATGAATGTTATGGAATATAATTGTTCTGTTCAGAGAGGCCTGGAGAGACTTACATGAACTGATGCTGAGGGAAATGAGCAGAACCAGATCATTATACATGGCAACAACAAGACTATACAATGATCAATTCTGGTGGCATGGCTCTTTTCAACAATGAGACGATTCAGGCCAGTACCAAGGGTCTTATGATGGAGAGAGACATCTGCACCCAGAGAGAAGACTGTGGGAACTGAGTGTGAACCACAACATAGTATTTTCACTTTTTTTGTTTGTTTGTTTGCTTGCTTTTTGTTTTCTTTCTCATTTTTTTCCTTTTTGATCTGATTTTCCTAATGCAGCATAATTATGGAATATGTATAGAAAAATTGCACATATTTAACATATATTGGATTTACTTGCCTTCTAGAGGAGAGCGTTGGGGGGAAGGGAAAGAGAGAAAAAAAGTTGGAACACAAGGTTTTATAAAGTTGAATGTTGAAAACTATATATATATATGTTTTGAAAATAAAAAGTTTTGTATAAAAATAATTATACTCCATGAGCCCCTACTGATGGGTTTTGAACCAAAATACATGATTAGTTCAAAGCAAAACGAGCTATTAAGTAACACAGAAATAAAAAAATATTGTAATAGGGGATTAGAAAATGAATAGAACATCTCAGATGGGATGTCTTCATGTGGAGAAGCTAAAGACTTTACTTCTGGAAGAATCATGATGACGTGTTAAGAGAAGTACTTTAGAGGGACATGTGAAATTGGTTTTGTTCTACTAATCATGTGAATAGGGGCAGCTAGGCGGCACAGTGGGCAGAGCACAGCCCTGAAGTCAGGAGGACCTGAGTTCAAGTGTGACCTCAGACTCTTAATACTTCCTAGCTGTGTGACCCTGGGAAGGTCACTTAACCCCAATTACCTCAGGAAAAAATAAAATAAAAGCCTTGGGACTTTCTACTCTTCAAGGCCAGAGACCCCCAAGAAGCAATCCTTTCTTTTTCCTTCTAGGTGAAGGGAGAGACATTTCTGACTTTTATGAGTTTCACAAGGTCAGGGGAGTGAGTCACAGTGTCCTGGGAGTCAGATGCCAGGCCAGGTTTTGTTGCCAGCCCAGCACTGATGGTCAGGGAGTAAATTTCGGGAATAACCTTCTGGAAACCGGCCAGTGGAAACTGAGATGAGTGCTCTTCCAGCAGTCATGCTGCATCTGGACATAAACTTGGTGGTAACTTTGGTGTTGCGTAGGAATTGAGCCAAGTTTTGAGCTTCTTTCTTTCCAGACACAGAAGCAGTCCAGTGGAGAATATATGTGCCTGAGGTATTGGGGGAAAGAAATGTTTATTCTTGTTACATCTTTGAAGTAAATATCGCTTTGTAAAAGCTAATCGTTATTAAGTAGTTAAGCGGAATTAGGGTACTATACACTAGCACTTCACAGTGGGAACCCACCTGAGGGGGGTTTTAGTCAGTGTGAGTGGAGGAGAGAATGTCAGCCTCTCAGGCTACTCTAGAGCTCTAAGAGGCAGAGATAGCAAATCAGAATATACAAGCTAGATAACAATTTCCCTGGGGAATGTTCTCCCACAAATGCACTAACCATCAGTGGGAAGAAAGGATGTACAGAGAAAACAGGGCATGTATGGAAAAGTAATTCAGTTTTCTAATACTACAGGGACAATAATATATTTCTGTTAGGTCTGTTCCCTAATGCTCTTCACTGGATAGACTATCTTTGCCAGAAGTTGCTCTTTGTCAGATGCTGTCAGATATGGTTTCATTGGGCATATGATTGTAAAGCTTCTCTCTGCTTCTGCATCAAGCTGCAGCTAAAATCCTTGCTCTATTTCTTCCTCAATCAGTCAATAAACATTTATTAAGTGCCTACTATATGCCAAGCATTGTGCTAAGAGCTTCCTCATGAGAAGTAGATTCTCTTATGCTCTTTTAATTTAAAACTCTCAATGTTTTTTATGGTTCTTTTAGAAAAGCAGAAGCTCTCAACCAAAAGCTAGTAACAATTTTCCCTAAAGGGAAAAATCTTTCCAGCCTTTTTTTTTCTTTTCATTTAAGGAATGTTCCTGAAAAGTAAAGTCTTAATCTAATGCAATCTTTCATCTCCAGCCAAAGATTATTTGCCGTGGGCACCAAGCTCTTTAGAGAATAGGGGCCTCCCAGAGGTGATCAGATGCTTCTGTTTTTCAAACTATGCTTCTTGGTCCAGAGCTAAGGTCAGATAATCATCATGGTAGTAAGGCCTGTGGCAAAGCTAAAAATTGGAGGCAAGGCCTTAGAATTCCTGAGACTCCTGCCTGTAATAGTTACCATCTACCTGGTAGTTTGTGAATGCTTCTCCCTTGACTTTCTTCCTCTTGATACGGACTAGAAACTGGTTAGGCAAAAGATTGTTTTCCCTAGTCACCACACCTTATTTCTTCATTCCTATCTGTATCAGTTCCATCGAGGCAGATAATGACAAATATTTTTAAATTAGCTCTTTAAAATTATGCAGGATAAACTTTTAAATTTACTGTACATTATTAACATTTTACCCCCCACTTTGTGAAGTCTAGACAATCAACAAAACAAGTCAAGTCCTGATTTGTGGCATTTTGTCAATTTTTGAAGTATAAATGCTCACTTTAAAACTTAACAATCCACTCTCTCATTTACTCTAGCCCACTTGTCTCCCTATCTCACTATACCTGACCCTTCCATTATGTCTTCAAGAATTCTCTTATATTTATAATAAACTGACCTTCATATACGACCCTGTTTACAGAAGTTACTTTTTTAAATTAAATTTTTTTTCAGTCAGCAAAAATCTGCCATCTCTCCCTCATACCTCACCCCATTGAGAATGAAAAAAAATGTTATAAACAAGCATAGTCAAGTGAAACAAATTCCTGAATTAACCTTTGTCATGTGTATGTTAGCACATATAGATCACATTCTACACTGAGACATAATCACTTCATAACTCACATTCATGAGTTGAATGGGTTAGTGATTATTCTAAATCTTTCAAAATTGTTTATCTTTACCCTATTTTTGTTATTTTATAAATTATTCTTCTGGTTCTGTCCCCTTCACATTTTATCCATCATACAAACCTTCCTGGGTTACATCTCCATCTTTTCTCAAAACACAATAGTATTCTATAATATAAGATGTTCATTAATTCATATAATATAAGATGTTCACCCATTCTCTGATTAATGGGCATCCATTCAGATCCTCCTTTTGGTATTTTTTTGGCCATTTAAAAAAAGCCATAAATATTATTGTATAGTTTTTAGTTAAGAGTGTGTTTTGCTTAAATCTAAAGTCATCCCTTAGTCCACCTTCTCTCTAATTTCCCCTTCTCCTATCTCTCCTATTTCCATGTTAAATAAAATTTATTTCTATACCCAACTTTGTGTGTGTGTTTATCCCATCTTTAACAAGTTCAAATAAGAATGATATTAGTGTTATTCATTCTCTGCCCCCCTTATTTGTAGATTTTTACTTTTGAACCTTAATTATGTGAGATAAATTTCCCTAATTTTTCTTCCTTTCTCCCCCCACCTCAGTTAATCCTCTTCTCCTCTCTCCATTACCCTCTTAAGATCATGAAGAGATAACTGAATTATTCCCAGGATTTCCATTTAATCAAATTCTTAAGATTCCTGATGATAGTGGGCTTCAAATCATGTATCATCTTTTCCTATTAGAATGTAAGCAGTTTATCTTTATTTAGTTTTAGCGGTTTTTTTTAAGAGCAAATTTTAAAATATTTTATTTTAAAGAAACAATAAGAGAAAAAGAAAAACAGAAAAGCAATACAAGCAAAATGAAACAAAATAAAAAGGAATGTTGCCATATGCCCAGCAGAACATCAGAGAGGATTCAAAATATGTAACAAATATCAATTTGGGGCAGCTAGGTGGCGCAGTGGATAGAGCACCAGCCCTGAATTCAGGAGGACTCAAGTTCAAATCTGATCTCAGACACTTAACACTTCCTAGCTGTGTGACCCTGAGCAAGTCACTTAACCCCAGCCTCAGAAAAAAAAACAAAAAACAACATCAATTTAAGAAGGTATACACACACACACACACACACACACACACACACATACACAGAGATTAGTAGAAGAAATTATATTCATGAGTGTGTGTCTTTACTTCCTTGTAAATTATTCTTTTGTTCTCTGCTAAGCACTTTTTTTACATTATTCTTTTCCACCCTTTCATCCTCACCATCCTCACCTCTACCCCCAAGCAGACTACAGTTAAGAAAGATATATTTATGTATATATAAGCAGATATATACATGCATACACATACAAATATCTCCTTTTCACCCTTACCATCCCCAAGCTAATTAAGAAAATATATATTTATGTATACATACATAGATACATATATGCATACGCACACAATCTCCTTTTCATCCCCTCACCACCCCCAAGCTAATTAAGAAAAGATATATTTATGTATACATATGTAGATAATTAGATAGATATACATATACATGTTGAGGTGTGAGAATTGAGGATTGAGCGATTCCCTGACAGCAATGGGATCGCCTTCTCTAGTCACAGGCTTTGAGGCTCAAGGTTTGTGGCAAAAGTGGTATTTTAATATACTAAGAAGACGGCTTTCTTATTGGGCAAAATCCTGTTAGGATATTTTTGCAAAGATTTTAGCAAAGATGGGTTTACACTGAGAAGAACCAATTTCTCCATGGGCTTTGTTGATTAGGAAATGGCACCCATAGAATCAGGGGCAAAGCCAAGATGGTGGAGAGGACACATGTATCTCTCTGAACTTCTTCTTGGACCCTCAACTAATTTCCAAAACTAGCCTCTGAAATAATGCTGGACTTGCAGAATCCACAAATATTGAGAGTGCAGCAAATTTCCAGAAGAAAATAATTTCGAAGATCACCAGAAAAGGTCTGTTTTGGTCTATCACAGAAAGTGGCCAGGCACAGGCAGGGAGCCACAGAACAGAGGCCAGCACTTGCAAGCAGACACAAGGCGAGGTGCAGTTTCCCTGAGATGGTATCTGACTCTGTGTGGTACGGGGAGGACTCTACCACAGTGTTGGCTACTCTGCCAGTAGACCAGCAGAGAAGTTATAAAACATTCAACACAAACACAAAAGGTAAAGAGTTAACCCCAAAGCATAGGAGTCTCACTGGACTTGGCCATGCCCATCCAGCACTGGGAGTGAGTCAACATGATCCCAGAGCAGCCATTGCTGCTTCCTGGTGCCTGGTGCCTTGGAAAGCTTTCCTTGCCTTAAAAAGCAGATCCCAACTTTAAAAAAAAAAATGAATAAAAAGACAAAGCGAACTCAAACTATAGAGAGCTTCTATGGTGAAAGAGAAGAACAGATTTCAAACCCTGAGGAGACTAAAAGCAGATTGTCTCCAGATGAAGGCCCAAAGGATGATATAACCTGGTCCCCACCACACAAGACTCTCCTGTAAGAAATTTAAAAGGATCTTTAAAAAGAGCTAGAAGAAAAATGGGGAAAGGAAATGAGAACTTTGTAAGAGGGTTTGGAAAAGGCACGTAACTCATTAAAAGTTAGATTTAATAAAGTAGAAAAAGAAAACAACTCCCAAGAAAACAGAATTTGTGAATTGGAAAAGATAAAAATTCTAGGTAAAACAGAATTTGTGAATTGGAAAAGGTAAAAAACTCCCAGGAAAACAAAATTTGTAAAATGGAAAAAGAAAATAAGTCCTTAAAAAACAGAATTTGTAAAATGGAAAAAATTCCATAAAACAAAACAACTCATTTAAAAATTCAGTTGGACAAGTACAAAAAGAGTAAATGAAGAAAATAATTCACTAAAAAATCAAAATTGAATAAATGGAAATGAATAGCTTGATGAGATACCAAGAATCAGTCCAGCAAAACCCAAAAAATGAAAAAATAGGAAAAAAAAAAAAAAAAGTAAAATGCCTACTTGGGAAAACAACTGACCTGGAAAATAGATCTAGGAGAGATAAAATAAGGATAATTGGACTCCTTGAAAACCATGATGAAAAAAAAAGAGCCTAGACACTATTTTTCAAGAAATCATCAGAGAACTGCCCTGATATCATAGAATCAGAAGATAAAATAACCTTTGAAAGAATTCACCAAACATATCCTGAAAGAGACGCCAAAATCAAAACTTCAAGGAATATCATGGCTAAATTTCAAAACTATTGAACCAAGGAAAAAATATTATAAGCAGCCAGAAAAAATTCAAATACTGAGGAGCCACAATAAGGATCACCCAGAATCTAGCAACTTCCGCATTAAAGGATTGAAAAGCCTGGAATTTGATATTCCAAAAGGTAGGAACTTGGAATGCATCTAAGAATAAACTACCCTGCTAAACTGAGCATTTTCTTCCAGGAAGAAGATGAGCATTCAATGAAACAGGTGAATTCCATTTATTTCTGATGAAAAAAACAGAGCTAAACAAAAAATTTGACCTCCAAATATAGCACTCAAGAGAAGCATAAAAAGATAAAAAGAACACTTGAGAACTATATTTCTGTTATGGGTATATGTGGAAAGTGCATGTGTAGTTTGATTTTACTGTTATAATATAAAAAAGGAACTAGAAGTGGAAAGGGGATTGCACCAGAAAAAGGGAAAAATAAGGGAAATTACATCTCATGAAGAGGCAAAGGAAACTTATTACATTTGAGGGAAAGAAAGAAGGGGGATGAACATTGTGTGAATCTTACTCTCATCAGATTTGGCTCAAAGAGAAAATATTAGGCATATTTGGTTTAAAGGCCAAATATGAGAAACTTCTCTCACCTTATTGAAAAGAGGGAGGGGAAAGATGAAAAGAGAAGAGGTAGGCTAATAGAAGGGAAAACAAATAGTAGAGGAAAGGTATAAGAAAGGGGGAGGGATTTTAAAGAGGGAGGGCTACTTGAGACAAGTGGTGCTCATAAGTTAAATACTGGGGAAGAGGGAAAAGGGAAAAGGAAAGGGGAAAGTATAATCTAGGGACAATAATATGGCAGGAAATACAGAATTAGTAGTTTTAACTGTAAATGTGAATGGGGTGAACTCTCCCATAAAGCAGAAGTGGATAGCAGAGTGAATTAAAAGCCAGAATCCCACAATATGTTGTTTACAAGAAACCTATTTAAAGCAAAGTTATGTATACAGAGTAAAAGTAACAGGCTAGAGCAGAATCTATTGTGCCTCAGGTGAAGTAAAAAAAGCAGCGGTAGCCATCCTGATCTCAGATCAAGCAAAAGCAAAAATTGATCTAATTAAAAGAGACAAGGAAGGAAACTATATCTTGCTAAAGGATACCATAGATAATGAAGTAATATCAATACTAAATATATATGCACCAAGTGGTATAGCATGGAAATTCCTAAAGGAGAAGTTAAAAGAGCTGCAAGAAGAAATACACAGCAAAACTATACTAGTGGGGGATTTCAACCTTGCTCTCTCAGATCTAGATAAATCAAACCACAAAATAAATAAGAAAGAAGTTAAAGAAGTAACTAGAATGCTAGAAAAGTTAGGTACAATAGATCTTTGAAGAAAATTGAATAGAGACAGAAAGGAGTATACTTTCTTCTCCATGGTTCATGGAACCTGTACAAAAATTGACCATTAAAAAAGTGAACACAAAAACCTCAAAATCAAATTCAGAAAGGCAGAAATAGTAAACGCATTTTTTCAGATCACACTGAAATAAAATTATATTCAATAAAAAGCCAAGGGAAAATAGGCCAAAAAGTAAACAATCTCATCCTAAAGAATGAATGAGTGAAACAGCAACTCATAGCTACAATTAATAATTTCATCCAAGAGAATGACAATAATGAGACAATATACCAAAATTTATGGGATGCAGCCAAAGTGGTAATAAGGGGAAATTTTATATCTCTAGATGCTTACTTACATAAAATAAGAGAAAGAGAAGATCAATGAATTGGGTTTGCAACTAAAAAATCTAGAAAAGAGCAAATTTAAAACCCCCAAACAAATACTAAACTTGAAATTCTAAAAATAAAAGGAGAGATTAATAAAATTGAAACTAAAAAAATTATTGAATTAATAAAACTAATAGTTGGTTTTATTTTTTAAAATAACAAAATAGATAAACCTTTAGTAAATCTGATTAGAAAAAGAAAAAAAGAAAATCAAATTGTTTGTCTTAAAAATGAAAAGGGAGAATTTCCACCAATGAAGAAGAAATTAAAGCAATCATTAGAAGTTACTTTGCCCAATTTTATGCCAATAAATTTGATAATCTAAATGAAATGGAGGAATACCTTCAAAAATATATTGGCCACATTAACAGAGGAGGAAGTAAATTGCTTAAATAGTCCTATTTCAGAAAAAGAAATAGAACAAACTATTAATCAACTCCCTAAGAAAAAATCCCCAGGACCAAATGGATTTATATGTGAATTCTATCAAACATTTAAAGAACAATTAACTCCAATATTATATAAACTATTTGAAAAAATAGGAAATGAAGGACTCCTACCAAATTCCTTTCATGACACACACAGTACTGATACCTAAACCCAAAAACAGAGAAAGAAAATTATAGACCAATCTCCTTAATGGATATTGATGCAAAAATCTTAAATAAAATATTAGCAAAGAGATTACAGAAAATTGTCTCCAGGATAATACAGCATGACCAAGTAGAATTTATACCAGAAATGCAGGGCTGGTTCAATATTAGAAAAAATATTAACATAATTGACTATATCAATAACCAAATTAACAAAAAACATATGATTATCTCAATAGATGCAGAAAAAAAATTTGATAAAATCCAACATCCATTCTTATTCAAAAAACACTAGAGTGGCAGCCCTTTTCATAGTGGCTAGAAGCTGGAAGATGAATGGATGTCCATCAATTGGAGAATGGTTGGGTAAATTATGGTATATGAATGTTATGGAATATTATTGTTCTGTAAGAAATGACCAACAGGAGAAATACAGAGAGGCTTGGAGAGATTTACATAAACTGATGCTAAGTGAAAAGAGCAGAACCAGAAGATCATTATACACTTCAACAACAATACTGTATGAGGATGTATTCTGATGGAAGTGGATATCTTCAACATAGAGAAGAGCTAATTCAATTCCAATTGATTAATGATGGACAGAATCAGCTACATCCAGAAAAGGAACACTTGGAAATGAGTGTAAACTGTTATTTTTACCTTCAGAATCCAATTCTTCCTGTGCAACAAGAAATTCGGTTCTACACACATATATTGTATCTAGAATATATTGTAATATATTTAACATGTATAAGACTGCCTGCCATCTGGGGGAGGGGGTTGGGGGAGGAAGGGAAAAAATCTGAACAGAAGTAAGTGCAAGGGATAATGTTGTAAAAAATTACCCATGCATATGTACTGTCAAAAAAAAAAAAGTTATAATTATAAAATTAAATAAAAATTAAATAAACAAACAAACAAAAAACACTAGAAAGCATAGGAATAAATTGACTTTTCCTTAAAATAGTAAGTAGCAGAACTCTGGGTAATGAATATGAACCGCTACATAAAATTTCCAATCCCTCTATTTTTGTCCGCCTGCATTTTTGATTTCCTTCACAGGTTAATTGTATGCTATTTCAAAGTCCAATTCTTTTTCTACAGCAAAATAACTGTATGGACATGTGTGTGTGTGTGTGTATATATATATATATATATATATATATATATATATATTGTATTTAACTTATACTTTAACATATTTAACATGTATTGATCAACCTGCCATCTGGGGGAGGGAGTGGAGGGAAGGAGGGGAAAGATTGGAACAAAAGGTTTTACAATTGTCAATGCTCAAAAATTACCCATGCATATGTCTTGTAAATAAAAAGCTATAATAAAAAAATAAATAAAATAGTAAGTAGCATCTATTTAAAACCATCAGTGAGTAGCATATGTAATGGGGATAAACTGGAACCATTCCAATAAGATCAGGGATGAAATAAGGTTGCCTACTATCACCATTAATATTCAATATTGTATTAGAAATGTTAGCTTTGGCAATAAGAGATGAAAAAGAGATTAAAGGAATTAGAGTAGGACATGAGGAAATTAAATAATCACTCTTTACAGTTGATATTATAGTATACTTAGAGAATCCTAGATAATCAACTAAAAAACTACTAGAAGTAATCCACAACTTTAGCAAAGTTGCAGGATACAAAATGAATACACATAAATCATCAGCATTTTTATACATCACTAACAAAATCCAAAAGAAAGAGATACAAAGAGAAATTCCATTTAAAATAACCATTGAACATTTAACATGTATGGGATTGCCTATCATCTATTGGGGGGTTGAGGGAGAGAGGGGAAAATTCGGAAAAGAAGTGAGTACAAGGGATAATATTGTAAAAAAAAAATTACTCATGCATATGTATTGTCAAAAAATTATAATTATAAAATTAATTAAAAATAAAATAAAATAACCATTGAGGAGCAGCTAGATGGTGCAGAGGATAGAGTGCTGGCCCTGAAGTCAGGAGGACTTGAGTTCAAATCCAGCCTCAGACTCTTAATACTTCCTAGCTGTGTGACCCTGGACAAGTCACTTAACCCCAATTGCCTCAGCAAAATAATAATAATAATAATAATTAAATAACTAAATACAATAAAATAACTGTCAATAGTATAAAATATTTGGGAATCTATCTGCCAAGGGAAAGTCAGGAACTATATGAGAAAAATTACAAAACACTTTCCACACAAATAAAGTAAGATCTAAACTACTGGAAAAATATCAAATGCTCTTGGATAGGTAGAGTGAATATAATAAAGATGACAATACTACCTAAACTAATCTACTTATTTAGTGCTATACTGATAAAACTCTCAAGAAGCTATCTTACTAACCTAGAAAAAAATAACAAAATTCATCTGGAAGAACAAAAGATCAAGAATTTCAAGGGAACTAATGAAAAAAAAAATCAAATTAAGGTGGCCTAATTGTATCAGATCTAAAACTATACTATAAAGCAGTGGTCATCAAAACCATTTGGTTTTGGATAAGAAATAGACTAGTTGATCATTGGAACAAGTTAAGTGCACAAGACAAAACAGTCAATAACTATAGCAATTTAGCATTTGACAAACCCAAAGACCCCAGCTTTTGGGATAAGAATTCACTCTTTGACAAAAATTGCTGGGACAATTGGAAACTAGTATGGCAGAAAATAGGCATAGACCCACACTTAATACAGTATACCAAAAGAAGGTCAAAATGGCTTCATGATCTAGGCATAAAGAATGATATTACAAATAAATTAGGAGAACATAGGATAGTTTACCTCTCACACTAGGAAGGAATTTGTGACCAAGGAAGAACTAGAGATCATTATTTATCACAAAATAGATAATTTTGATTATTTTAAGTTAAAAAGTTTTTGTACAAACAAAACTAATGCAGATAAGATTAGAAGGAAGGCAATAAACTGGGAAAACATTTTAACATTCAAAGGTTCTCATCAAGGCCTCATTTCTGAAATATATAGAGAATTGACTCAAATTTATAATAGTTCAAGCCATTCTCCATTTGATAAATGGTCAAAGGATATGTACAATTTTCAGATGAAGAAATTGAAACTATTTGTAACCAGATGAAAAGGTGCTTCAAATCATTATTGATCAGAGAAATGCAAATTAAGACAATTCTGAAATACCACTACACACCTCTCAGATTGGCTAAGATGACAGGAAAAGATAATGACAAGTGTTGGAGGGCATGTGGGAAAACTGGGACACTGATGCATTGTTGGTGCAACTGTGAACGGATCCAGCCATTCTAGAGAGAATTTGAAACTATGCTTAAAAAGTTATGAAACTATGCATACCCTTTGATTCAGCAGTGCTACTACTGGGCTTACATCCCAAAGAAATACTAAAGAGGGGAAAGGGACCTGTATGTGCCAAAATGTTTGTGGCAGCCCTTTTTGTAGTGGCTAGAAACTGGAAACTGAATGGATGCCCATCAATTGGAGAATGGTTAGATAAATTGTGGTATATGAATGTTATGGAATATTATGGTTCTATAAGAAATGACCAACAGGATGATTTCAGAGAGGCTTGGAGAGACTTACATCAACTGATGCTGAGTGAAATTAGCAGAACCCGGAGATCATTGTATGTAGTAACAACAAGACTATATGATGATCAATTCTGATGGATGTGGCTCTTTTCAACAATGAATTGATTCAGATCAATTCCAATTATTTAGTAATGAAGAGAGTCATCTACACCCTAAGAAAGGACTGAGGGAACTGAGTGTGGATCACAACATAACATTTTCACTCTTTCTGCTGTTGTTTGCTTGCAGTTTTGTTTTCCTTCTCAGGGTTTTTTGTTTTTATTTTTTTGCTTTCTAGATCTGATTTTTTCTTATGCAGCAAGATAATATATAGATATGTATACATATATTGGATTTAACATATATTGGACTACCTGCCATCTAGGGGAGAGGATGGGAGGAAGGATAGTAAAATTTGGAACAGAAAGTTTTGCAAGGGTCAGTGTTGAAAAATTACCTATGAAGGCCTCATTTCCAAAATATATAGAGAACTGACCCTAATTTATAAGAAATCAAACCATTCTTCAATTGATAAATGGTCAAAGGATATGAACAGACAATTCTCAGATGATAAAATTGAAACTATTTCCACTCATATGAAAGAGTGTTCCAAATCACTACTGATCAGAGAAATGCAAATTAAGACAACTCTGAGATACCACTACACACCTGTCAGATTGGCTAAGATGACAGGAACAAATAATGATGAATGTTGGAGGGGATGTGGGAAAACTGGGACACTGATGCATTGTTGGTGGAGTTGTGAACAGATCCAACCATTCTGGAGAGCAATTTGGAACTATGCCCAAAAAGTTATCAAACTGTGCATACCTTTTGATCCAGCAGTGCTACTACTACTACTGGGCTTATATCCCAAGGAAATACTAAAGAGGGGAAAGGGACCTGTATGTGCCAAAATGTTTGTGGCAGCCCTTTTTATAGTGGCTAGAAACTGGAAAATGAATGGATGTCCATCAATTGGAGAATGGTTGGGTAAATTATGGTATATGAATGTTGTGGAATATTATTGCTCTGTAAGAAATGACCAGCAGGATGAATACAGAGAGGTTTGGAGAGACTTACATGAACTGATGTTGAGTGAAATGAATAGAACCAGAAGATCGCTGTACACTTCAATGCTGTATGAAGATGTATTCTGATGGAAGTGGATATCTTCAACATAAAGAAGATCCAACTCACTTCCAGTTGATCAATGATGGACAAAAACAGCTACACCAGAGAAGGAACACTGGGAATTGAACATAAAATGTTAGCACTACTGTCTATGTACCCAGGTTACTTACACCTTCGGAATCCAATTCTTAACATGCAATAAGAAAATTGGATTTACACACATATATTGTATCTAAGTTATACTGTAACACATTTAATATGTATGGGATTGCCTGTCATCTAGGGGAAGGAGTACAGGGAGGGAAGGGAAAATTTGGAAAAATGAATACAAGGGATAATGTTATTTTAAAAAATTACTCATGCATATGTACTGTCAAAAAAAATTTATAATTATAAAATTAATTTAAAAAATTAAGAGCTCTGCAAACTTGAGAACTAGACATAAAGTCGATTATTGTTATATCTTCCCCAGAAGATAGTTCATTGTATTATAGGCACATAATTAATAGTATAAAATGAATTAAAAGGTGTCTTCAGAGAGACTATGATTAAATCCAAAGAAAATTTTTAAAAAAGAAAAAGAAAAATTACCTATGCATATGCTTTGTAAATAAAAAGCTAAAATTTAAATTAAAAAAAAAAAAAAAAAAAAGGAATTGACAATGATAGATTGTCAAACTCTTGGTTATATCCAGTTAGTTTTGGCCAGGAGTTGAGAAGCAGTTTGAGGGACTCATTTTCAAACCAATAGAGGGCAATGATTATGCCCCTGGACAAGATCTCCAATTGAATGAGATTACTTATCTAGGGGTTTCCCCTATGAACAGAAAAGTGGGGCCCCTCCTAGAGGCTGGGAGGGTTTAAGACCTAGAAGCACCCTTCCCCTAAAGATGAAAGGAGACACAGTTTACATCATTCTTCTCCCCTCAAGCAGTCACCCTAAATTCATTTGGGGCAAAGGGATGAAGGTCTCATCTTCTGTATATGCTTCAGGTGACAAGGTTTGTAGAGTTGTCCCTATGTTCAATGGGGGTTTGGGCCAGGAAGGGGAGTGGGAGATCTGAATATAGCAGCAGCTAAGAGATGTAGATATACAAGTCCCAGGATCTTCAGATGAAGGAGTAGTTAGAAGTTTGTTATTTGGAGCCTGCAGGAAACAAATCTCATGAGCAGATTAAAAGTGGGATATCATCCAGAGTGAGGATGATGACATTTGGGAAAGGAGCCTTTGCAAAAAATGCATCAGGCCCCATCTGTGGGCTGCCTTGAAGATGCTGATGGCCCACCCAACAATCCTGAACACCCCCACTGCTTACAGAGTTTCCTAACTGAAAGGCTAAGGAGTTAACTACTGGCAGGGGCCATAGAATAAACATCAAGAAAAGCCAGAGAGAGAATGCTAGAAGCAAAGTTCTCATCCTTGGAGGGAGAAAGAGTTAGGAAGAAGAGTGAGAGTGAGAGAAAGAAGGACTCAGACAATTTCACCCTTCTTTCTCTAGAGTGTAGTAAGAAGGAAAATCTGGACTCTTGTTGCTCTGCAAGGAGCTAGGCAGACTGAGGCAAGGTATGATCTCTTTTAGCAAACGCCTTAATACCTCCTGAGCTTTCTCAGTCCTGCAGGTAAAAGTTTCTACCCAGTTAGGAAAGGTGTCAACAAAGACCAAAAGCAACTTGAAACTTTTTCAGGGGGGCACATGGATAGAGTCTATTTGCCAATCTTCCCCTGGGTATGTACCCTTACTCTAAACAGGCTTCAGGAGAGGAAAAGTTTAACAGCTAAAAATTGGCTTGAGAGTGTTTGAAACCAGCCAGAAGGAGAAAGAGTATATGCATTTTTTTCTTCTGCAAGGATTTATTCCTGTGGGCTATAAGAAGGGGTGTAAGAATCAGGGAGCTGGGAGATGAAAGGTGCTGTAGTCAGGGGTGAATCTCTCTTCTGGTGTCCTTTACAAAATATGACCAAAACCTCTCTGGGTCTGTGGATAGTTTGTAGTAGCTGTAGAATTTCTCCTACATATTTAATAGAAGAATTCTTTGTTGATAAAGTCCCCTTTCTTTCCATATAGCCCCTTGAGCATGCAAAATATAAAAAACATATTTGGAGTCAGTATAGATGTTCTCTCTCATTCCAGGTCCAAAGCTCTGGTTAGGGCAATGAGTTCAGCTTTCTGGGCAGAAGTCCCAGGGGCAGTGGCTTGGGGGTGTTTAGTAGGAAAGCCTGATATAGTAAGCCTCCCACTACTAAGCCACTGATGCCTTTGGTTTCTAAAATGCTCTGGTGCCCTAGAGTAAATTTTGAAGTTTCTTCTCTTAGGCATAAGAGCCAATCTAGAGAAACTGAGTCCAGTTCCTTTGAGAAATAGACAACAGGTTTGGGATCTCCCAGGGCCTGACTCTGCCTTTCATCTACATACAGAGGGAAAGGCTTTTCTAATTCAGAAAGAGCCAGGGCAGGGGCAGAAGTCAATTTGGCTTTTAGAAAAGCTTCTTGGGTGGGACTGCAGATCAAGATAAAACTGCAGTTAAACGGCTCCAAATCTCTTAACTCTTTAGCTAAAAGTTTGTGCTTAAAAAATTTCTCAATCCTGACAGAAGATTTTTCCCAGATTTCAGAGGGAATATGGGAGACCTTTTGTTGGGAGATTTTTCCAGGCTTTTTGATGCGTGAGACAAGGCATGGGTGAAGTAAAAGAATTTACTAAATTAAAAGTAAAGGTAAAAGTTTATTTTAAGTCATCGAGAGATCTCAGTGGACCAGAACTCTGTGAAGGAATTAGAGTTCTGTCTGTTCAGCCCATTCTGCCCATTCTTCCTACCCTCTTATATATGATCTGAGACAACACAGAGCTTTTGGGTTTGAATAGGCTTCCGTAAGGCTATAGAAAGTTTGATTAGTGATAGTTCAAATTATATAGAGCTTAAGCGGTGGTACTTAACATTAATTCAGTTCTATTGAAAGTTAAGTAGGGGTACTTAGCTTTAGTTCAGCTCTATAGAAAACTTGGGTAGTGTCAGCTGAACTCTATAGAAAGGTAAATTAGTGGTACTTAACAGAGGTGGGGTTAGCTGACTTCTAGGTCATAAGGTTAAAGTCAAAATAACTTTTTAGGGTCTCCGACCTCAATTTTCCTCTTCACTTTGAGAGAAGCACAAAAAAAGACCATCTGGAGGTCTTAGAAGAGAAAATTGGGTCCCCGATTTCACCATTAAATCACACCCCAACAAGGGAGCAGGATAGGAGGTGATAATAAAAAAAAAAAAAAAAAAAATAGTGCCAGGTCTTCAAACTGGCAAGGCAGAGGAAAAGTCTCCAAACAATTCTTAAATTTTCTGTCAATCCCCTTTCTGTGGGGGAAGGGCAAGTGAGACCAGAGTGCCAGAACAAGAGGGAAGGAGAAGTCCCTGTAACAAAAAGAAATTCAATGGTCTTACATCCAGGGATAGCCAGGGTTCTGCTGTCGTGGTAGATCGAGGAGGAGCTTGACCAAACCCCAAACTCCTGCAGGAGGGCAGGGCATTGGGGGGGCACCTTGTCCCCTGTAGTCAATATCTCCTCTAGTGCCCCTCCTGGTGGCACTCAGGGTAAGGACTGGGGAGTTTCCATAGCAGACAGTTTTGGGCCCAATGGCCCTGTCCATGACACCTGAAGCACAAACCCCTATGTTTCCCCGAAATGTCAGGAGCCCAAATATGGGACTGTTCTCCATTTCTCTATTTAACTTTGTGGTCTTTTTCCTCTGCTGCAATTTGCTCCATATGATTAAAGACTCCAAAAGCTGTTTCTAACAGCTGAGGGGAAGAAGTTTGAGGGCTCAAAGCTGGCTTCTGCAGCTTCCTCTATATATCTGGGGCAGACTGTTTAATATTAAATCTCCCCAGGACAGATCAAGGAGGCTATTGGTCTTGGACCCCTCAAAAAACTGTGTGGGATCCTCAGAGAAATGGCCAGGATTTTCCTTATTCTGGGAGAGATCTGACATTGAAAAAGGCCTCTGCTCTGAGTGTCTCTCCCTGAGAGTCTGCTGCTTCTTTCACCGGGCAGAGGTTAGAAGTGGTAGCTGAATCCAGAGTATCCTGAGAAGGTATAAAAAAGGGTCCCACTCCTTGTATCTGAGGGATTGAGGAGTGGTGATAGAGAAGTTTTAGGATCTGGTTCAGGAGGTGAGGGGGATAAAATTAAAGAAATATTGTTGGACATAAGGTCTGCTCTGGAAGGGATTCAGAAGCCTCCTGATAAGGACTGCATAGAGGTGCAGAGGAGGGATCCTGTGTTCTTAGAGGAGCAGGAAGGAGGTTATTAAAAAAGTTAATATCTAATTTTGATTTCCCTCCAGCAAATTTAAGCAGCATTCTACAGTGCTGTTTTAATTTAAGCTTTTTAGTTTTGATATCTTTTAAGCCGAATTTGTCTTTGCTTTTTAGGAGACTGCCTAAGGAAGAATCCTCAGGGATAGAGGTAGATTGTCTCATTTTGCCACAAGCCTTAGATTTTCCCAATTATATAGCACCTCGTCCTCTCTCAGGCATCCCTAGAAAGGGAGAGATGACAGAAGTTCCCTGATTAAGGGGATTTTTTGTCAAAATCGCAGGAATTCCCAGCATCCTCAGCCAGAGAATTCTGCTGAAGCATGGAGCTTCCAAAGACCCAA
Organism: Sminthopsis crassicaudata; assembly: GCF_048593235.1. Classification (NCBI taxonomy): domain Eukaryota; kingdom Metazoa; phylum Chordata; class Mammalia; order Dasyuromorphia; family Dasyuridae; genus Sminthopsis; species Sminthopsis crassicaudata. The sequence goes on from NC_133618.1 coordinate 255,123,452, forward strand.
ATCTTTCTGGAAATTTGGGTGCCCTAGCCATAGAACAGACAACAGTAAGAGAAGGCTTATCTCAGCCAGAATTTCGGGGATCCCTATGATGGGCCACCAAATGTTGAGGTGAGAATTGAGGGTTGAGAGATAACCTGACAGCAATGGGATTTGCAAACCCCAATGGATACAGGTAGAGGTTTGTGGCAAGAATAGGTTTAGTATGCTAAGAAAACAGCTTTCTTAGTGGGCAAAATCCCATTAGGAATTAGGAATTTCGGTTTTATCAGGTTTACCCTGACCAGAGCTAGGGAGCAGTTTGAGAGACTAATCTTCAATCCAATAAAGGGGTAATTATGCCCCTGGTCAAGATCTCCAACTGAAAGAGATTACTTATCTGGGAGTTTCCCGTATAAACAGAAGAGTGGAGCCCCTCCCAGAAGCCAGGAGGGTTTGAGACCCAGTAGCACCCTTCCCCCAAAGATTCCTTTCTGACCCTTCCCCCAAAGATTCCTTTCTGACCCTTCCCCCAAAGATTCCTTTCTGACCCTTCCCTCAAAGATTCCTTTCTGACCTTCCCCCAAAGATTAAAGGGGACAGTTGAGTTCCATCTTTCTCTTATATATTGAATTTTCGATTAAATTCAGGTTTGGTTGATAGAAAATCCCAGAAATCTGCAAGTTCATTGACTATCCACTTTTTAATTGAAAATTATAAATAATTTTTTCTGGATATGATATTTTTGGCCACAGCAAATCTTTTTGATTTTCTTTAGTCTTTTGATTGTCTGTATAAATGATTCCAGGACCTGTAGTTTTTTTATTGTAACTGCTAATAAGTCTTGTACAATTGTAATTGCAGTTAATTTTTTTTCTTGTTTCTTGCAAAATTCTCTTTAATCTGGGGTTTTTGAAATTTAGCAATAATATTCCTTTGCAGTTTCCACAAAGGATCTCATTGAGATAGTGATGGGTGGATTTTTTTTTTTTTTTTTTAATTTCTACTTTCCGTTCATGCTCTATCACTGCAGTACAATTTTCTAAGATTATTTCCTGCATTATTGTGTCAAGGTTCTCTTTTTTGGTTGCAAATTTCTATCAGTCCAATTATTCTCATATTTTCTATTTTCTTGATATGTTCTCCAGATCTGTTGTTTTTCTTATGTTTCATATTCTGCAATTTTCTCATTTTTTATAATATTTTGATATTTCTTGGTCTCTAATAGCTTCACTGGATTTCCCTTGTCCAATTCTAATTTTAAAAGAATTGTTTTCATCTTGAAAACTCCATACCTCCTTTTCTAATTGGTTAACTTTTTTTTTTTTTTCATAATCTTCTTGTTTTTCTTGGATGGTTTTAATTTTTTTCCTTAGCTTTTCCTCAATGTCTCTCATTTAATTTCTGAATTTTTTTTTGAGTTCTATAAATTTTCTGTGGGCAGGGAGACATTTCACATTATTCTTTGGGGTAGAAGCTTTTTTTTTTTCTTCACTAAATTGTCTTCTTCTGAAGATAAACCCCTGTTTCCATAATGTTTCAATGGTGGAGTTCTTTCTTCTTTGCTGATTCTTATTTTTTTAATTAAGCATCTCTAATTGTGGGATTGGGGAGGGTGGTACCTCAAGCTTACCTCTCCACTCTGACCAGGAACCCCAAACTAAGAGCTCCACCCTCCTACAAGTATCCACAGCAAGCAGCCCCTTGCTCCCCTCCCCCTTCTTTTGTACTCACTGGGTGTTGGTTCCTTTTTGCCCAGGGCCTGTCTCAACAGCTGGGCCCAGGTTCCTAATCAGCTGAGGTTCATTCTCTTCCTGGACTCAAACCCCGACTTGACAAATAGTATTGAGGTAAAAGTTTCTGTGGTTCCTGCTAAGAATCCAACCACATCCAGCTAGTGTAAGGGATCCCCACTTGATCTTTCTGTAGAGCTAGACCCCAGATGTATGTACTTCAGACTGGTTAATCCTGGCCTGGGGTCTTTCTTCAGAACTTCTGGGGTTATATCAGGAGGAACTCTGTTCTGTCATAAGTCTTCTTGATTTTTTACCAATCTGTGTTCAACATGAGAAGCAAATGGGTTCTATTTGTGGGGGAAATGGGGAGAACTTGAAATTTACCAATCTATGCTGCCATCTTCCCAGAATCTTCCTCCAGTTTATCTTTGTGATTATTTATCTTTTTGTGTTTCTCTTAACTGCTGTGTTTGAACTTTGGGTTATGCTGCTCTTGACTTTTCACCAGGAATTTTTGGAAGTCTTCTATTTTGTGAAAATTTCATTTTCTAGTGTATAAGATTATACTCAGGTTTTTTTTTTTTTTTTTTGGTTTTTTTTTTTTGATAACTTATTCTTGGTTGTAAGTCTATATACTTTGACTTCTATAATATTATATCCCAAGCTTTCTGCTCATTTATAATGGCTGCTAAATCATGCGTGATTCTGATTGTTGCTCCTCAGTACATGAATTCTTTTTTTCTGGTTACTTGAAATATTTTTTCCCTTGATTTAGAAACTGAAATTTGGCTATAATGTTCCTAGGAGTTTTCATTTTAGAGTTTTCTTCGGGAAGTAACTGGTGGATTCTTCTTATTTCCATGCTGCTTATTGATTCTAAGAGATCTGATTAGTTCTCTTGAAATATGAAATCTAGCAATTCCAATAGACTTAGGACAGAAATGCCAACTGTATCCAGGGAGAGAACTACAGAGACTGAATGCAGGTTGAAGCAAACTATTTTTGATGAGATATTAAGTGGTGTATTGGACAGTGAGAAACTAAAAAATTGATCCCTGAGGAAAACAAGGAGAAGGCATTGATAGAGATCAGTTTAGTTCCTCCCCTCTGGGGAGGTCTTCCAGGCAGAAATCCAAGTAATGTCAAACCCTCCAGACTCACTCTCTATAAAAGTTTCCAGCAGTCTCACCTTGCTAGGCCCTGTCAGAAAGCCCAGTCATGTCCCTGAGGTTAAATTTTTCCTGTAAAATCTACTTGTGGTAGGGGATGAAGGAGTCCTACCAAACTCCTTTTATGACACAGACATGGTACTGATACCTAAACCAGGTAGATCGAAAACTGAGAAAGAAAATTATAGACCAATCTCCTTAATGAATATTGATGCTAAAATCTTAAATAAGATATTAGCAAAAAGACTTCAGAAAATCATCTCCAGGATAATACACTATGATCAAGTAGGATTTATTCCAGGAATGCAGGGCTGGTTTAATATTAGGAAAACTATTAATATAATTGACCATATTAATAATCAAATTAATAAGAACCATATGATCATCTCAATAGATGCAGAAAAAGCATTTGACAAAATCCAACATCCATTCCTACTAAAAACTCTTGAGAGTATAGGAATAAATGGACTATTCCTTAGAATAATCAGGAGCATATATTTAAGACTTTCAGTAAGCATAATATGCAATAGAAATAAACTGCAACCTTTCCCAGTAAGATCAGGAGTGAAACAAGGTTGCCCACTATCACCATTACTATTCAACATAGTACTAGAAACGCTAGCCTCGGCAATAAGAGCCGAGAAAGAGATTCAAGGAATTAGAGTAGGAAATGAGGAAATTAAACTATCACTTTTTGCAGATGACATGATGGTATACTTAGAGAACCCCAAAGACTCTGCTAAAAAGCTACTAGAAATAATTCAAAATTTCAGCAAAGTGGCAGGATACAAAATAAATCCACATAAATCCTCAGCATTTTTATATATCACTAACAAAATGCAACAGCAAGAGATACAAAGAGAAATTCCATTCCAAACAAATGTTGAGAGTATAAAGTATTTGGGAATCCATCTACCAAAGAAAAGTCAGGAATTATATGAGAAAAATTACAAAACACTTGCCACAAAAATAAAATCAGATTTAAATAATTGGAAAGACATTCAGTGCTCTTGGATAGGCCGAGCAAATATAATAAAGATGACAATACTCCCCAAACTAATCTATTTATTTAGTGCTATACCAATCAGACTCCCAAGAAACTATTTCAATGACCTAGAAAAAATAACAATAAAATTCATATGGAAGAATAAAAGGTCGAGAATTGCAAGGGAACTAATGAAAAAAAACTCAGAGGAAGGTGGTCTAAGTGTACCTGATCTAAAGCTATATTATATAGCAGCAGTCACCAAAACCATTTGGTATTGGCTAAGAAATAGACCGGTCGATCAGTGGAACAGATTAGATACAAAGGACAAAAAAGGGTACATCTACAGCAATCTAATCTTTGACAAACCCAAAGATACCAACATTAGGGATAAAAATTCATTATTCGGAAAAAACTGTTGGGAAAACTGGAAATTAGTATGGCAGAAATTAGATATGGATCCACACTTAACGCCATATACCAAGATAAGATCAAAATGGGTCCATGATTTAGGCATAAAGAGGGAGATAATAAATAGATTAGAGGAACAGAGGATAATCTACCTCTCAGACTTGTGGAGGAGGAAGGAATTTATGACCAGAGGAGAACTAGAGATCATTATTGATCACAAAATAGAAGATTTTGATTACATCAAACTAAAAAGTTTCTGTACAAATAATACTAATGCAAACAAGATTAGAAGTGAAGTAACAAATTGGGAAAATATTTTTAAAAACAAAGGTTCTGACAAAGGTCTCATTTCCAAAATATATAGAGAACTGACCCTAATTTATAAGAAACCGAACCATTCTCCAATTGATAAATGGTCAAAGGATATGAACAGACAATTCTCAGAGGAAGAAATTGAAACTATATCCATTCATATGAAAGAGTGTTCCAAATCACTACTGATCAGAGAAATGCAAATTAAGACAACTCTGAGATACCACTACACACCTGTCAGATTGGCTAAGATGACAGGAACAAATAATGATGAATGTTGGAGGGGATGTGGGAAAACTGGGACACTAATACATTGCTGGTGGAGTTGTGAAAGAATCCAGCCATTCTGGAGAGCAATATGGAATTATGCCCAAAAAGTTATCAAACTGTGCATACCCTTTGACCCAGCAGCGCTACTACTGGGCTTATATCCCAAAGAAATACTAAAGAGCGGAAAGAGACATATATGTGCCAAAATGTTTGTGGCAGCTCTTTTTGTTGTAGCTAGAAACTGGAAGATGAATGGATGTCCATCAGTTGGAGAATGGTTGGGTAAATTATGGTATATGAAGGTTATGGAATATTATTGCTCTGTAAGAAATGACCAGCAGGAGGAATACAGAGAGGCCTGGAGAGACTTAAATCAACTGATGCTGAGTGAAATGAGCAGAACCAGAAGATCACTGTACACTTCAACAACAATACTGTATGAGGATGTATTCTGATGGAAGTGGAAATCTTCAACATAAAGAAAAACCAACTCACTTCCAGTTGATCAATGATGGACAGAGGTAGCTACACCCAGAGAAGAAACACTGGGAAGTGAATGTAAATTGTTAGCACTAATATCTGTCTGCCCAGGTTACATGTACCTTTGGAATCTAAAGTTTATTGTGCAACAAGAAAATGGTATTCACACACATGTATTGTATCTAGACTATATTGTAACACATGTAAAATGTATGGGATTGCCTGTCATCGGGGGGAGGGAATAGAAGGAGGGGGGGATAATTTGGAAAAATGAATACAAGGGATAATATTATAAAACATATATATATAATAAAAAATTATTAATTAAAAAAAATCTACTTGTGGATTACATCCCATTGATGAAATATGATTTTGTGGTCCCCTGAATTTAAGGGGGTTTCTATTAAGTCAGTAATCTAAATCTTCTGGCTTTGGAGTCTGCCTCAGGAAACTCCCATGCCCAATCTGTCTGATTCTGAATAGACCACTTCTTAGTCAGGAAGCTTCCGGACTCAAGATAGTCCCACAGATCAAACTCCTGAGACAATAGTGAAAAGACTACCCCTCAGTTCATTGCTGACTGTCAGATAGATAATATGTTGGTCAGTGATAACCAAATTCCAGATTCTATTCTTCTGGGCCAAAGATTTAGCATGTTAATGATAGAAAGCTAGATAAATCTGCCTCTTTGTTTCTTTTTCCTTGCTAATTTCTTTTGGAACTTAGCCTGCTTGTAATGGCATTACAATTACAAATAAACTTTATCCCTTGACCAGGAAATGGATTCAGGTCTGCAAATTCTTTTGAGGCACACCACAACACTGGTCTGGAACCCAAAATTTTGGGGGGTCCCTTTCCCAATCTCATTTTTTGGTTGCCAGAGGAGATGAGAGTGCTGTAGGATAGCTTTTGGTAAAATTTTATGGCTTTTGGCAAAGATAGTGATGTAAACTGCCCTGATCTTTGCAGGGGATGGACCTGGGTTAAAGAAACTCTAAAATCTCAACCTCTCCCAAACCTTGAGAGGGGCTCCACCCTCCTGTTCCTAGGGGAAACTCCCATAGGGATCTCTACCTACAATTCAATTGGAGATCTTGGCCTGGGGCATGATCACCACCTTTTATTGAATTGAAAATCAGTCCCTCAAATTCATCTGGAGATCTCTCCCTAGCCTGGGGCCATAAAACCCAATATAATCAAAGGATGAATCCCAAATCTTTGCTAATTCCTTTCTGTATTTGGCCCACTGAGAAGTTATTTCTCAGTGCAAAGCCTCTTTGCTAAAAATCCTTTCAGAATTTGGCCTGTTGGAAAGTTGTTTCTCAGTGTAATAAACCTTTTTTTTTTTTTTTTTTTTTTTTTTTTTTGCCACAAACCTAACCTGCATTTGAGAATGCAAATTCTTTTGCAAGAACCTGCAACACTGGCCCGGGGATCTCTCACCCTCATTTGTCATACCTCAACAACAGGAAGGTCCTCTCTTCTCCAATTTGTCAGAGATTTTGAAACCTGGTTCTCCTGATTTATCAATTCTCTAAAGCCCCTTTCACACTCATGCATATTAGTAGGTGTGGAAAGACCCAGAGAAAAAGCTAAGCCTAGGGGGCAATGTCCTATTTTTCCCCAGAATAGCCACATTCTTTACCAATCACATGCCATATTTATTATATAGATATAGTAAGCAAAAAATCTCAAAGACTTTGGGCCCATTCTCATTATCTGATTGATAATGTACTCCTTTGAAAAGACTAATAATGGATTAATACACCTAAAAGTCATTGGGAGGTTTCTTGTTTGTTAGTTTGTTTTTACTAAATTTAGCTAGTAATTATAGTAGTTTAACTGTCCTTTCTTAAGATCTTTTCCTAAGGATCCTTGGGTTTTACCAGCTGTCAGACACTTGCTTTAAGACTTAGGCTTTCATAGTACTAGAAAAAATATCAAAATTCATTTGGAAGAACAAAATTTCAAGTGAATTAATGAAAAAAGTACAAAGGTCTAACTGTGCCAGACCTAAAACTATATTAAAAAGCAGCAGTCGATCAATGATGGACAGAAACAACTACACCCAGAGAAGGAACTCTGGGAATTGAATGTAAAATATTAGCACTACTGTCTATCTACCCAGGTTATTTATACCTTCAGAATCCAATACTTAACGTGCAATAAGAAAATTTAATTTACACACATATATTGTATCTAGGTTATATTGTAACACATTTAATATGTATGAGATTGCCTGTCATCTAGGGAAGGGAGTACAGGGAGGGAGGGGAAAATCTGGAAAAATGAATATAAGGGATAATGTTATAAAAAAAATTACTTATGCATATGTACTGTCAAAAAAATTTATAATTATAAAATTAATTTTAAAAAAAGCAGCAGTCATCAAAACCATTTGATAATAAATTAAGTTAGGTTCACAAGACAATGATTATAGCAATCTAGTGTTTGGTAAACCCAAAGATTTCAGCTTCTGGGATAAGAACTCAATATTTGACAAAAATGCTGGGAAAACTGGAAAATAATTTAGCAGAAACTAAACACTGACCAACATCTAACACACTGTACCAAGCTAAAGTTAAAACGGGTTCATGAGTTAGACATAAAAGGTGATACTATAAGCAAATTATTAAAACAAGGGATGGTAAATCTCTCAAATCTGTGGAGAAGGGAGGAATTTATGGCAAAAGAACTACCGAACATTAGGACTGTTTTTTCCTATGAACCTAACCTATTCCACTGATCTAGTCTATTTCTTAGCCAAAACCAAATGGTTTTGGTAACCGCTGCTTTGTAATATAATTTTAGATCTGGTACAGCTAGGCCACCTTCATTTGATTTTACCGAGCATTATGAAATGAAAAAAAAAAAAAAAAAAAAAAGTGTGATTATATTAAATTTTTTAAAGTTTTGTACAAACAAAACCAATGCAGCCAAAATTAGAAGGGAAGCAGAAAGTTAGGGGGGAAATTTTGTATATAGTTTATGATAAAGGCTTAGTTTCCAAAATATATAGAGAATTGACTTAAATTTATAAGAAAATGGGGCAGCTAGGTGGCGCAGTGGATAGAGCACTAGCCCTGAATTCAGGAGGACCCGAGTTCAAATATGGTCTCAGACACTTAACACTTCCTAGCTGTGTGACCCTGGGCAAGTCACTTAACCCCAGCCTTAGGGGGGAAAAAAAAAAGTTTATTTAAATTTATAAGAAAACAAGCCAATCCCTAATTGATAAATGGTCAAAGTGATGAGGTTTGAATCCTTTCTATTCCAGTGAGGGAACTAAAAATGATGAGGTTAGTGGCAATAAGAGAGTTGTTAAAATCCCCTTTTAATTGGCTGCAGATTATAAAGTGAAAAAATTCACTTATTCCTGAATTATTAATTGCAAAATGAAAGTTTATTATTGGATAGAAACCAGTTTGCTAAGAGACTGACTTCTATAGTGGCAAAAATCTATTAAGGAAATGAAATTTGGCACTGAGAATACTTTCTCAGCAGGCATGGTCCTAGCAAATTGCTTGAGCCATCTGCAAGGAGCTTAGCTGAAGGAAACTGTTATATGGGCATCTTGGTGGGGACTAATCAGACCAGGATTTCTCAATTGAATGAGAATTTCAAGAAGATCAATGGGAGTTGATTTGCCCTTGAATAGTGTTTGCTTCCATCATCTTGGGAGGATGGGCCTTCTCTAGGCTCCTTGGGAGTCTTAGAGCTCTTGAGAGAGCCTGATCCCTCAGATCAAAAAAGGGGACACCATCTCAGAGTGAACACAGCTTCAGTAAAGAGAACAGTTTCCCTTCCTCTTCAAAAGGATATGAACAGATGAAGAAATTAAAACCATTTCTATTCATATGAAAAAATGTTCTAAATCACTATTGATTAAAGAAATAAAAATTAAGATAATTCTGAGGTGCCACTTTACACCTGTCAGATTGACTTTAAAATGACAGGAAAAGATAATGATAAATATTGTAGGGGATGTGGGAAAACTGGGGCACTAATACATTGTCAGAGGAGTTATAAGGTTAATCAAGATTCAGAATTCAACAGACACAGCCTTAAAGAAGATGGATACAACTTTATTACTGCTTAAAACCTTGATTCAAAATAGACATAAGTAGAGAGGCAACTTATAGCATGAAAGTAATGCATAATCAACAAACAGTGATCACCATAACAATAAAGACAATATAACAAACAAACAACATACAAAATCACCACTCCAAAAAAGGACCAACATCTGAGTTTCTTGGCTGGGAGAATCCCTAGTCAGAGCCATTCAGGGTTTCGGAGTGGGAATAAGTCTGAGGCAAGGTGTACGTTTCCTCCTGGGTGAGATTTTCAAAAGTCCTTTTCCCACTAAAGGGTTTTTATAAGCTGAGAACAAAGAAAGCTCTATGCTAAGTATTCTCATTTGATATGTGACTCTTGAGACAAAGCAGTCTTCCAGGTGCAGGGTACTTCATCTTGAGGAATCTTCCAAGGAGATTATTTGTTCATTTCTTTAATTCTTTTAGGATGACTGTGTTTACTCAGGGAACTGACTATATTTCCAAGGCAAACACATGTCAGCAATAAATGAAACTTGTCAATGCACAAGAAGGGTGGTATTCCCTTCCTATGCTTCCTGGCATTCCAATATTAGATAGCAGCTAGCATATTCTCATGTTTTCTGCAAAAAGTTAAACATGGGATATGGTCTAGACTCACTACAATCCCTTATAATTGTGAACTGATCTAACCATTCTGAAGAACAATTTGGAACTATGCCCAAAGGGCTACAAAACCATACATACCCTTTGACCCAGCAATGCTACTACTAGGCTTGTATCCCAAAGAGATCTTAAAGGAGGAAAAGGAACCCACATGTGCAAAAATGTTTGTGGCAGCCCTCTTTGTGGTGGCAAGAAACTGGAAACTGAATTGATGCCCATCAGTTGGAGAATGGTTGAATAGTTATGGTAAATAACATGGAATATTATTGAAGAGGGGACCCCGAAATTCTAAAGATCCTTAAAGAAGAAAATCTCCTTCAACTCTACCTCAGTGAGGGACCCTGCCCAAAGGACAACATTTCATCTTTGTTATCTGGGTGGGGTTGGCTCAGTCCTGAAACTCATTCAATTCAATTCAAATTCTAGCCCAAGCTGAAACCTAGCCAGGAGCCAACTTGGGACTTTACCCACAGGACCCCTTAGCTAAATCTCTCATTATAAAAGAGCCAAACTAAAATCCTCTCTTTGCAGAGGTTCCAAACATGCCATGCTATGCTATGCTTGGCATGCTAAGGGCCTCTGCCCACTGGAATACTGTTTCCAGTGCTATCCTCTCTTTACCCTCACCTATTTCCCTAACCAGACTTTAACCTTACTTCCAATGCCCATAATAAACCTCTTTTTATCAATCTAGGTTTTCGGGTTTGTAAATTCTTTTACAGAGAACTTCTTGCACCGCCAGAAGAGAGTCCCCAAAACTCCATACTCTTACACTGAATCCTAAAGGGGTTGCAGGGGAGCTCCATTTGATTCCCTGGACCCTGAATCTGCCACTAGACCTCATTTAACTCCCTAACCACCAGAAGGCCCAATTTCATTTGGGTTCCCCAAATCTAAACCTCACCATTATTATTCTATAAGAAATGATGAGCAGGATAATTTCAGAAAAACCTGAAAAGACTTAATGCGAGTAAACTTTGTATGACCTGAGTGAACTCTGTAAAAATCTTGTGAAATCACAAAAACCATGTCCCTTCTAATCTGCAAAAACCCAGACTCCAAAAGGTTTTACATTCTCTCAAGAGGGAGATAAGCAATACCATTCAAGGGCAAATCAAATTTCTATTGATCTTTTGGGATGTCATAGTTTCAGAAAAAACTTCATATTCAATTGAGAAATCCTGGTCTGATTATCAAACCTCCCCCATAAAATAGGTCTTCTGAAAACTATTCTTTGCAGATATTCTCCATTGAGAAAATAGGCTCACTAAGGGAAAGCCTCTTAGTGAAAAATAACACGTCCTATTTTTGTCACAGCCTCTAGGGTCAGCAAATCCTTTCCCTTCCAAACCTGCATCTCTCAGGAGAAGGAATTGCCCTAATTCACACACCTCATCAGACTTACATGAACTGATGCTAAATGAAGTGAATAGAACCAAAGATTATGTGATGATGAACTGGGATGGACTTGGCTCTTTTCGACAATTAAGCGATTCAAGGCAATTCCAGTAGACATGATGGAGAGACATCTGCATCAATTATAGAGACTGAATGGGGATCAAAGCATGGTATTTTGGCCACTTCTTGTCTGCTTTTTTTTTTTTCTTTCTTTCTCATTTTTCTCTCTTTTGATCTGATTTTTCTTGTGCGGCATGACAATTATGGAAATATGTTTAAAAGAAGTACACATGTTTAATCTATATTAAATTACTTGACTGTGTACAGGAGGGAGGAGAAAAATTTGGTACACAAGATTTTCCAAAGGTGAATTTGAAAACTATGTTTGCATGTATTTGGAAAAATAAAAAGCTATTATTAAAAGAAAAGAAAAGAAAAAGACTTCTGGGCTTTTCCATCTGTCTTGCAGTTGAATTTTTTTATGTGTTCTTCCCTCACTTTAGGAGGCTCAAATATGAGTTACTGGAGAACAGAGACTGTTTAATTTTTGCATTTAGAATGAAATAAGCATTTAATTGATCGATTGATTCCTTTATTCATTCCTTCTGCTTTTTTCAAGATTCTGATTCTGCATGGGATGTTTTTTGGTCCAAACTTTGAGCTTTGGGAAAGTTCAAGAAGCTAAAGAGGAGAAAAACTTTAAGGAAAAGAAAAGGTAACTGGGATGTAGGACAGATGATGTAGCGCCAGCCCTGTTACTTCTTATCTACTTCCCTCTACCCTGAGCCTGAAAAGACCTCTTTCCTTGATTATTCTCCGGTCTGTTCCATTTCTCTGGGCCCCAGAATACCACAAGGAATTACTGAAAGAGCCATTCATTGTCTGCATGGGGGGAAACTGATTCACCTTGCTTGATACAGGTCTAAATATAAAGCCCTATCCCTAGACCTGAGAGATCTTCGGCCCCACCAGCTTCTGCCTTTGCCCAAGGATACCCAGGAGATAATCAATTAGCTCACCCAATGGAAGCCTGCTTCTCTTTACCTTCTCATCACTAGTTACCATCATTAATTCATCCTGGCCATAGCTCTTCACCAATTCACCACTAGATCTTTTTGCCATGAATAAAATCAGAAGTTCTTAAAAGGTTCTACTCTGGGGGAAAACTCCTATGAATCTTCCATTATAAAAAATAATATTTAAATGAAAACATATCTGATAGTGCATACAACTTTCTGTCCTTTAGCTCTCCTATTTTATGGAAGAGAAGACAATAATTTCTTTTCTGGAGCCGAAATTGGTCATAAATATTCCTCTGTGTTTGGCTTTACCTGAGGGTTCTTTTTGTTTGTATCACTGTAGGTGCAACATTCCTTCATTATATCCACCTTTGTTCATCTTGTGAAATTTGGCTTGGTGGCTTCAAGGAAGTGAAAGAGATGCTAGGGAAGAGGTCTCCAACTGAACATCTTTGCTGAGGCAAATCACTGAATCTTTTTATCCTGCTTCTCAGTAGGCTAGCTAAGTCCAGAAAGTCTGAGATCTGTCAGTAAGCAGACATCCTAGACCAAGACTGCCCCCCCACCAAAAAAAGTCCCTGATGAGTTCCAGTTTGTTCTTTATCCTAAATTCCAGAAATTGCCTGTATCTATGATCCATTCTTTATATCATGAGTCCCAGAGTTCCTTCAGAGTTTCTGCCTTTTCATTTACTAAGTTTGAATTTTAATGGGCAATCTTTTGTATGTTTGAAAATGAAAAACAGGGGAGAAATAAACAAAAGCAAATTATATATTTTCTAAAATTTCTGAATCTAAATTGTCCCTGTATCTGAAGCTTTCTGAGGTTAGGAGAGAAGGCCCATAGCTATATGAATAAATGCTTTATATGTTTTAATAAGCATTATGCTCTCATTCATAAGTAGTATTATTTGCTCATTGATTCTTTGCTGAGTAAACCTTATCCAAAACAAACTCATCTCCTTTTAGGACAGTTGACATCCATGATATAGTCACAAGACTAGCACTCCTTGAAGGATAATCTATTTAACAGGAGACTGGATTGAACCAATGGATGGGGATTTATACTTGAATTCTCATTGGTAGATTAAAAAATATTTATACATTTCTTGACAAACAAATCAACTTGGCCTTATGGCAACAGGCAAAACTGAGGGTTAGAATGTTCTTGACTCTAGTAACCATAGCAAACATGATTTTACTCAGCATTTCTGTTCTAGCAAGATGTATAAATTGCCAAAATGTGTGGGTCTCAGGAGTAAATGGCTATCAACATAACCTTGGGTTATGATAATATTGTTCTTTTCCTTCTATTTACTTCATTCCATATCAGGTCGTACAACTTTTCCTGAGTTCATTCATATATTCATATCCCTTATATTCAAACATTCTGCAATTGGTGGGCACTGAATTTATTTTCATTTTTTTGGCTACCACAAAAAAGCTCCAGAAGGTTAAAAAAAAAAAAAAAAAAAAGTATAGCCAGGTGAGATATGAAGAGATGTCTGAGTTGAGCTTTCTCCTTAAATGGGGCTGTGGAGTCCAATCAGAGACAGAAAGTAGTGATGAAGTGAAGTACCAAAACTGATGGGATCTTAAAAGATGCCAGGTTCACTTTTAGGGGCTGATCCCTTTGTGGTTATTCTCTGTTTGGGCCATTGCCCCAGCCTGAGTTTCTCTAGACAAATCTTCTGATATAATCAAGATGAATCTTATGAAAGGCAGCATCGAAAAGTGAAGAGAGAGCTTTTCCACATCAGGAAGATGTGGGTTCCGATTGTTCCTCTGACACTTGATGGTGGATGGCTGATTGCCTTGGGCAAGAAAGGCAGTTAGTCTCCATACCTCTGGCAGCTTACTAAAACTCTAAAATACAGATTAGTTTCAGATTAACATTAGGTGCAAGGAATTTCCTTACTGAACGTAATACATGTCACTGAACTCACAAGTTTAGTCAAAGAAATTGCTTATGTATGGGATGTGAATAAAATGTGGATGAAAAGGGGTTCCAAGATCCGGTACAAATAAATATACTGGGTACTGGGTATGTTGAATTTACAGGGTATAGTCAGACTATCCCCATACTAGGCCATGAAATGATGGGGTTACCAATAGAAATGATGGGGTATGAATTGATATCCCAAACTATACTGGGATTATAAGCAAATGTCACAGGTTATCTTAAAATTATTTATAAACTTCCTTTTCCTCCAAATTAAGGAACAAAAATGTTAACACACAGCTAACATCAGACTAAATCCATAATGATTTTTAGCAAGAAAAAACAAAACAAAACAAAACAAAAAAAAAAAAAACCCACCACCATTTAGAAAGGGAAAGGCAGTTAGTCTCCATACCTCTGGCAGCTTACTAAAACTCTAAAATACAGATTAGTTTCCCTAGCAGAGATGCCATTAAGGTATGGAAAGTGAGGGGAGGGAAGAGAGGGGATTTCAGGGCTAACCCTAATAAGGATTAATTAAACCCTAAAATTTTGGATCCTAATATTGTTAGCTATTGTCATGTTTAGCAAACTAGTGAGGAAAGGGATTAAGCCATTGACTAGGGAGGTTAACTCTTAAAAGAGATTTAGCACCTAAAAAGAGTTAGTGAGGGAATTATAGTAGAGTAGGTTTTTTATAGGGGAAATATAACATGGGAGTGGGGGTGGGGTGTTATAAAACTTAGTTTTCTGATTGGATACAGTTAACTGTGGAATTATGATGCTTTTGTCAATGTAAAGAATTCAGTTAGGAATTCTTCCAGAGACTTCCACCAGGGAAGGGGCTATAATAATGGTCCTACTTACAAAAGGCCTACTGCTTTCAAAAAGTCTACTTTTAATCCTGTCAGTGCTCCTCCCTGCTTGCCTCGGGGAATAACTAGGCTTCCAGATTATTTTCAATAATTCAGACTCTCTTTGTCAAGGCCCATCTAACCACCAGGACCTCAACAGGTGAGACATTTTTCCTTTATCCTGCAGAAGACTGTAACCTTACTTCTCAAGGGCAGCTACTATTTTTATAGGTTCTAGAGGTATATATATTCAGTGGATTTGAATTCCTAAAACTATATCTTGAGATCCACCAAGGTATTTCCATTAATAGTAGTCTAGTAGACAAAACTCCAAGCTCTTTACTAAAAGATCCTCTTTATTAAGAAATACTTTACTCAAAGACCAGATGATAGGTTAAAAACAAAAGATAGAACCTATTGTCTCTAAATCTGAGGCATACTAACCTATAAATACACATACCTATGGTATCAGCATACATTTATAACAAAAACACATCTGTAGAACCTATAAAGTATTGAGATATACATGTAGGGAAGACAAGGTGTTCACTCCTTCAATACTATAGGGTCCTTGATGTACTTTCTCTTCTTGTTGAGTATGATTACTATTTCTTCAGGGCTATTTACTTCTGTTTCAGGGGTGTGTGTGTGTGTGTGTGTGTGTGTGTGTGTAAGCCAGGAAGTTGTTCATCTGGGCTTCTTGCATCTTCATTTCTTCAAAGTTCAGTTCCAATCGGCTAGGAAAATATCCCTTGAATTTATTGTGTATTCTTTATTACTAAGGGATCATATTCCTTGAAAATGCCTCCTTCCTTGAGTCACTGTATATCTTTTTTTTTTTTTTATTAAAGCTTTTTATTTTCAAAACATATGCATTGACAATTTTTCAACATTGACCCTTACAAAACCTTGTGTTATAAATTTTCCCTTTCTCCCCACCCTCTCCCCTAGATGGCAAGTAATCCAATGTATGTTAAACATGTTAAAATATGTTAAATTCAATATATGTGTATATATTTATACAATAATTTTGATGCACAAGAAAAATCAGATCAAAAAGAAAAAAAGTGAGAAAGAAAACAAAATGCAAGCAAACAACAATAAAAAGAGTGAGAATGCTATGCTGTGGTTCACATTCAGTTTGTATGGTCCTCTCTGGGTATAGATGACCTCTCTTCATCACAAGATCATTGGAACTGGCCTGAATCATCTCATTGTTGAAAAGAGTCACGTCCATCAGAATTGAGCATCACATAATCTTGTTGTCGGGTATAATGATCTCCTGGTTGTGCTCATTTCCCATAAGTTCATGTAAACATCTCCAGGTCTCTCTAAAATCATCCTGCTAGTTGTTTCTTACAGAACAATAATATTCCATAACATTCATATACCACATTTATTCAGCCATTCTCCAACTGATGGGCATCTGCTCAGTTTCCAGTTTCTTGCCACTACAAAAAGGGCTGCTACAAACATTTTTGCACATGTGGGTCCCTTTCCCTCCTTTAAGATCTCTTTGGGATATAAGCCCAGTAGAAAAACTGCTGAA
Source organism: Sminthopsis crassicaudata (assembly GCF_048593235.1). NCBI lineage: Eukaryota > Metazoa > Chordata > Mammalia > Dasyuromorphia > Dasyuridae > Sminthopsis > Sminthopsis crassicaudata. The sequence goes on from NC_133618.1 coordinate 255,140,273, forward strand.
TCAAAGGGAATGGACAGTTTGATATCCCTCTCAGATTGGCAAAGATGACAAATATGGGAGGGGATGTGGGAAAACTGAGACACTAATACATTGTTGTTGTTTTTTTTTTTTTTTTAATTTTTTTATTATATATATATATATATTTTTATAATATTATCCCTTGTATTCATTTTTCCAAATTACCCCCCCCTCCATCTATTCCCTCCCCCCGATGACAGGCAATCCCATACATTCTACATGTGTTACAATATAACCTAGATACAATACATGTGTGTAAATACCATTTTCTTGTTGCACAATAAGCATTAGATTCCGAAGGTACATGTAACCTGGGCAGACAGATATTAGTGCTAACAATTTACATTCACTTCCCATTGTTTCTTCTCTGGGTGTAGCTACCTCTGTCCATCATTGATCAACTGGAAGTGAGTTGGATCTTCTTTATGTTGAAGATTTCCACTTCCATCAGAATACATCCTCATACAGTATTGTTGTTGAAGTGTACAGTGATCTTCTGGTTCTGCTCATGACACTAATACATTGTTGATGGAATTGTGAATGGATCCACCTATTCTGTAGAGCAATTTGAAACTATGCTCAAAGTTATAAAATTGTCTATACCCTTTGGTCCAGTAGCATTTCCACTGCATATATTTATAGAAAATATTTAGCTCTGCTTTCCTAATCATGCTTCAAATTCTCTTGAACTGGAGAATTCTGTCTCCTAGTAGGTAAATTCAGCTACAAGATGCCATAGTCAATAAGGGTATGAGGAGTACAGAAAAATCTCCTATTTTTTCCCTATGGTCCTTTAACGTAGAACACTGCATCACAAAGCTAGACCTAGCCTGAACTCACCCAAACTGACTTGTTATCAAACTCTTCAATTTTCTTTTAAGTCACTCAGGGCTGGGACCAATTTTTTGCATACATAGTCTATCAAAGTCAAGGGATTTTTTGGAACTTTGTTGAGGCCATCATCAGATCTGGTTCCATCTTAACAACTAGCTTAACACTTCATATTTACTTTTTACTATCTGTGACTGGGGCAGCTAAGTGGAACAGTGAATAGGGTGCCAGATCTGATTTCAGGAAAAGCTGAGTTCAAATTTGGCCTCAGATACTTACTAGCTATGTTAACTAAGGCAAGTTAATTAACTGTTTGCTTCAGTTTCTTCAACTGTAAAATGAGCTGAAGAAGGAAATGGCAAACCATTCCAATGCCTTTGCCAAGAAAACTCCAAATGGGGTCACAAAGAGTCAGAAAGAATTAAAACAACTGAATAACAACAACAACACCTATGACTATATTCTGGGCCTTCCGATCTCAAGGCTTAATCAAAGATCAACTCTCCTCCAGATAGAAAAGACCCAGAGCAATTTATGAACTTATTCAAAAATTCACTGAATACTCAAATAGCTTACAAAACACACTAGCAGGTGCCCCCCCCCCCATAATAATGAATTTGATGTTATTAAATTGATACCCTTATATTCTAATGAAATCCCTGTAACACAAGAATGTATATAATTTCCCCCTCAAACTCATAGTGCTGTTCAGTTACTATTACTTTTCATGGAAGTTACACATAGTTTGGGGACTTCTGATTGAATAAACTTTTGCTGTTGTTGGATTGGATCTATCCAAGTAATTTAATTTATTTTGCTCTCTAAATGAGATGCTGCTGAGGAACTAAATTCATTTTCTTCTTTTTTTCTGAGGAACACAATATTTCAAAAAACAAAACAAAACCCCCCCAAAAAACAATAACCTATTTCTTTCTGGAATGTGTGGTATCAAAACTCAACTCAAAGGACTCTAAGAACTTAAATTCTTCCCAGGCAGCATCCAGACATGAGAATTCCTCTCAGTTGAGTGGACACAAACATATGTATATTTCTTACTTATGCTTCAGTAGGGAACTTTCAGTGTCAGAGTTACTGCTGTCTGTTAAACTGGGACATCTCTTCTATAAGGCGCTGTGCAATGACATCAATTACTTCTGGGTGTTAGAAGAAAGAGAAATTTCTTTCCAACATTGTTGTAAGAAAGAAAGCATAACAGGAAAAAATGACAAAGGAAGACATGAAAAACTAAGCAACTTTTTTTTTTAGACCAAAAGAAATCAGATTTGAAGTCAGTCAATTATCAGAAGGAAGCCCCAGTCAGTTAGTAAACATTTAAGTATCTACTATTTGCTAAGAAAGAAGGTAGAAAGGGAAAAGATAGTTCTTGCTGAAGGAGCTTACAATCTAATAGTCTAGACAAGATGAAAACAGCTATGTGCAAACTATATGCAGGATAAATTGAAAATAACCAACAAAAAAAAGGCACTAGAATTAAGTGGGGGAGGTAGGAAAGGGTTCCTGTAAATGGTAGAACAGTAGCTGAAAAGAAGACATGGAATGCAGGAGATGGAACCCAACCTGTACCACAGTGGAAATACACAGATTTCATTGAAAAGTATACCTTAGATGACGCCAAATAAGAGTATTTCTATAATCTCTAGTTGATTGAGGAAACTCATTGTTTCCTTATTCCTACTTCTATCTCTTATCATCTTGATCAATTTGGTGGATTTGAAGTGATATATATATATATGTATATATATGTATTTATATATATACATATATATATATTTTTTATTTTTTTTTAATAGTTTTTATTTACCAGATATATGCATGGGTAATTTTACAACATTGACAATGCCAAACCTTTTGTTCTAACTTTTCCCCTCCTTTTCCCCCTCCCCCACCCAGATGGCAGGTTGACCAATACATATTAAATATGTTAGAGTAGAAATTAAATATAATATATGTATACATGACCAAACAGTTGTTTTGCTGTACAAAAAGAATCGGACTTTAAAATAATGTACAATTAGCTTGTGAAGGAAATCCAAAATGCAGGTAGACAAAATTAGAGGGATTGGAAATTCTATGTAGTGGTTCATAATCATCTCCCAGAGTTCTTTTGCTGGGTGTAGCTGGTTCAGTTCACTACTGCTCTATTGGAACTGATTTGGTTCATCTCATTGTTGAAAATGGCCATGTCCATCAGAATTGATGATCATATAATATTGTTGTTGAAGTATATAATGATCTCCTGGTCCTGCTCATTTCACTCAGCATCAGTTCATGTAAGTCTCTCCAAGCCTTTCTGAAATCATCTTGTTGGTCATTTCTTACAGAACAATAATATTCCATAATATTCATATACCACAATCTATTCAGCCATTCTCCAATTGATGGGCATCCACGTAGTTTCCAGTTTCTGGCCATTACAAAGAGGGCTGCCACAAACACTCTTGCACATACAAGTCCCTTTCCCTTCTTTAAGATCTCTTTGGGATATAAGCCCAGTAGCAACACTGCTGGGTCAAAGGGTATGCACAGTTTGATAACTTTTTGAGCATAATTCCAAATCGCTCTCCAGAATAACTAGATGTATTCACAATTCTACCAACAATGTATCAGTGTCCCTGTTTTCCCACATCCCCTCCAACATTCTGCATTATCTTTCCCTGTCATTCTAGCCAATCTGATATGTAGTGATATCTCAGAGCTGTCTTAATTTGCATTTCTCTAATTAAAAATGACTTGGAGTATCTTTTCATATGACTAGAAATAGTTTCAATTTCTTCATCTGAGAATTGACCATTTATTAATTGGAGATTGGCTTGATTTTTTTTAAATTAGAGTCAATTCTTTATATATTTTGGAAATGAGGCCTTTATCTGAACCTTTGACTGTAAAAATGTTTTCTCAGTTTATTTTTTTCCTTCTAATCTTATTTGCATTAGTTTTGTTTGTACAAAACCTTTTCAATTTGATATTGTTACACCCCTACAGGACTACTCTAACCTGGTAGCTTCCCTTAGAGCTACTCTTACTGCCCGTCCCTCGACGGCACAGCTAGGCCACACTTACCCGTCTTTGGGCACCAACCCAGATCCCATAGAGACAGACCACCATTAGGTAGGGGTGAAGCAAAAGAGAACTTTATTCTGAGATAGCACATATTTATACCCCACTGATGATATGGGGGAAGGGGGAAGTCCTCTAGGAACCTGGCATAATGGGATTGGCCCTCGAAGAAGGAGGGAGGCGTCCTAGGCTTTGAGAGCACTAAGGAGGGAGGCGTGGTACCTGGAGTCAGACACCGCCTCTTGGGGCTATGCCTAACCTCCACATAGGACTCACCTTCGCCCTGAACCTCTCATCCCTCAGGTCCTCCCACATGCCTTGAACTGCATTCCTTGTTTCTAGAGGCTTTTTAACCCTTACAGATGTAATCAAAGTTTTCAACTTTGTGATTAATAATGATCTCTAGTTCTTCTTTGGACATAAATTCATTCCTCTTCCACAGGTCTGAGAGGAAAACTATCCTATGTTCCTCTAGTTTATTTATAATCTCATTCTTTATTCCTAGGTCATGAACCCATTTTGACATGACCTTGGTATACGGTGTTAAGTGTGGGTCAATGCCTAGTTTCTGCCATATTAATTTCCAATTTTCCCAGCAATTTTTGTCAAACATTGAGTTTTTATCCCAAAGGCTGGGGTTCTTGGGTTTGTCAAACACTAGGTTATTAGTACACTTCTTCTTTATGTCTACTTTAAATATCTCTTCCTTCAAGATGCAGAAAATGTATCACCTTCTACATGGAACCAATTTCTCATTTGCTAATAATACTCTCCCTCTCAAACTATTTGATATTTTATTCTCTTTGTGTTTTATCTGTATAGACATACACACATATGTATATGTATGAATGTATATGTATACACTGTTTCCACTATTAAGATTTAAGATCTTTTCAAGGAGAGATTGTTCCATTCATTGCAATTTACATTCAATACATAGCACAATGCCAGAAATATAGTAGGTAATAAGTACCTGTTGATTATATAAATAAAAATTGTTTTAAAAACCTTCTGTTAACTTGGATAGAAGCCTAACCTTGGAGCCAGGAAGATCTGGAGTCAATTCCCACTTTTTATACAAACTATTGATACTTAATCTCTCAGAGTCTCAAGTAAACTCTAAGACTATAAATTGCAGAGCAATTCCAGATTTTCAGTGACAGAGCAAATTTTCTCACAGGGAGGTTTTCTACACTGATGAAATTAAAGCTCCAGACAAAAAAAAAAAAAAAAAAAAAAAAAAGGAATTTTGGGGAGGGAACACAACTGGGTATCATCAGAAAAGACCTTTAGAAGGTGGCATTTGAGCAGAACCTTAAATGGAACTGAGGATTCCAAGAGAAAGAGGTGAAATGGAATTTCCGACCTCTTTTTTTTTCCTTTTTGCCCCCAAAGTTCTTCTTTTGCCCTTTCCTTTTTTTTTTTTTTTTTTTAAATCTTTCAATATTAACTCCCTTGGTAATTTCATCTAATACAATGGCCTTGATTAATAGTTCCATGCAGATCCCTCCTAAAATCTGTAATTCCAATACTAATCTCTTTCATTTTTATTTAACAAATGGACAACTCTACTTAAATGTTTTGCCAGGATTTTAAATATATTTACATAAAACATCTTCTTTATAAAATCTGTTCCATATTTCAGCTCTCTTTTAAAAATTGAATTGTAGTTATTTAAAATCAATTTTTCAATTATCAAGCATTTGCTTTCTTTCTCTCTCATCTACCCTCATTGGGGGGGGGGGGAAAGCTCAAATCTTGTAATAACTATACTACTCTAAGCATGCCTAATCTTATCTGAAACCCATTTTTCTTAATGACATCATTATACTTTTTCTTTTTAAATAAGTTTTTACTGGTGTTTTTTTACATCATCAAGATTTTCCTCATCAACCCTTCCCCTTTCCTCTCTCAGAAAGTTATTTTACATAATATGACATTTTAAAATGAAAAATAAAAAATGGGCTGGCCACATTGTTCGAATATTAAATATACACTTGCCAAACAAATTATTTTATGGAGATTTCATACAGGGCAAGCTTGCCCTGTAAGCACTCACAAGGTGATCATAAAAAGGACATTTTCAAGGTATCTCTTAAGAACTTTAGAATTGATTGTATGACATGGGAGACACTGGCACAGGATTGCCCTGCCTGGCATTCCCTCATCAGAGAAGGTGCTATACTCTATGAGCAAAGCAAAACTGAATTAGCCCAAAGGAAATGGGAAATGTGCAAAATTAGAGAAGCTACCCAAAATGTTCATATGGACTATTTGTATGCAATACTGGCAGAGCATTCCAAGCTTATATTGGTCTGATCAGCTACATTAGGACACATTGTAACTTCATCTATCAGTGATGTCATTTTGGTCCTCTTTGGTAACCACAGACAACAAACATGTTTCACAATCATGGATATTCCACCATGGAGTGGAACAGGAGTATCTTTGACCACGTAATTCTTTGTATTTTTGCAATGTTAACTTTTTTTTTGGTGATGGTTCTTTGTTTACATTTTTGTAGCCATTATGTATATTTCTTGACTCTGCTTACTTCATTCTTCATTAGTCCATGTAGATCTTTCCATTTTTCTCTGCTTTCATCCTATTGGTTATTTCTTAAAGTGAAGTAATATTCCATTACAATAAAGTACCATATTTACATGTGAATTCTATCGAACATTTAAAGAACAATTAGCTTCAATACTATATAAACTATTTGAAAAAATAGGGAATGAAGGACTCCTACCAAATTCCTTTTATGACACACATGGCATTAATACTTAAACCCAAAAAAAGAGAAAGAAAATTATAGACCAATCTCCCTAATAAATATCGATGCCAAAATCTTAGATAAAATATTAGCAAAGAGATTACAGAAAATCATCCCCAGGATAATACACCATGATCAAATAGGATTTATACCAGGAATGCAGAGCTAGTTCAATATTAGGAAAACTATTAGCATAATATATATCAATAACCAAATTAACAAAAACTATATGATTATCTCAATAGATGCAGAAAAAGCATTTGCTAAAATCCAACACCCATTCCTATTTTAAAAAAATACTAGATAGTATAGAAATAAATGGACTTTTCTTTAAAATAGTAAGTAACATCTATTTAAAACCATCAGTAAGCATCATATGTAATGGTGATAAATTGGAATCATTCCCAATAAAATCAGGAGTGAAACAAAGTTGCCCACTATCACCATTATTATTCAATATTGTCTTAGAAATGCTAGCTTTGGCAATAAGAGATGAAACAGAGATTAAAGGAATTAGAGTAGGACATGAAGAAATTAAATTATCACTCTTTGCAGATGAATGTATAGTATACTTAGAGAACCCTAGAAAAATCAACTAAAAAACTATTAGGAGTAATCCACAACTTTAGCAAAGTAGCAGGATACAAAATAAATCCACAAAAATCATCAGCATTTTTATACATCACTAATAAAATCCAACAGCAAGACATACAAAGAGAAATTCCATTTAAGATAACTGTTGATAGGATAAAATAATTGGGAATCTATGTGCCAAAGAAAAGTCAGGAACTATATGAGCAAAACTACAAAACATTTTCCACACAAATAAAGTCAGATCTAAATAATTGGAAGAATATGAAATGCTCTTGGATAGGTCAAGTGAATATAATAAAGATAATAATATTACCTAAAATAATCTATTTATTTAGTGCTAAACCAAACTCCCAAGAAACTATTTTATTGACCTAGAAAAAATAACAACAAAATGGAATTAGTGAAAAGAAAATCAAATGAAGGTAGCCTAGCTGTACCAGATCTAAAACTATATTATAAAGCAGCAATCATCAAAATCATTTGGGTACTAGTTAAGAAATAGAGCAGTTGATCAGTGGAATAGGTTAGATTCACAGAACAAAATAGTCAATGACTATAGCAATCTAGTGTTTGACAAATCCAAAGTCCCTACCTTTTGAGATAAGAATTCACTATTTCACAAAAACTGCTGGGAAAACTGGAAACTAGTATGGCAGAAACTAGGCATGGGCCCACACTTAACACCATATACCAAAATAAGATTGAAATGGGTTCATGATCTAGACATAAAGAATGATTTAATAAAAAAAAAAAAATTAGAAGAACATAGGATACAAGGTAGCTAGGTGGTGCAGTGGCTAGAACACCAGCCCTGAAGTCAGGAGGACCTGAGTTCAAATCTGGTCTCAGACACTTCACACTTCCTAGCTGTGTGACCCTGGGCAAGTCACTTAACCCGAATTACCTCAGGGGGGAAAAAAATTTCAAGTCAGGATAGGGGTATCTGGGCTATAACCAGAAGAACATAAAATAGTTTACCTCTCAGATCTGTGGTGGAGGAAGGAATTTGTTACCAAAAAAGAACTAGAGATCATTATCACAAAATAGATAATTTTGATTATATTAAGTTAAAAAGGTTTTGTATAAACAAAACTAATGCAGAAGAAAGGCAATAAACTGGGAAAACATTTTTACATTCAAAGGTTCAGATAAAGGCCTCATTTCTAAAATATACAGAGAACTGACTCAAATTTATAATAGTTCAAGCCATTCTCCAATTGATAAATGGTCAAAGGATATGAACAGGCAATTTTCAGATGATGAAATTGAAACTATTTCTAGTCATATGAAAAGATGCTCCAAATCACTATTGATCAGAGAAATGCAAATTAAGACAACTCTTTGATACCACTACACACCTATCAGATTGGCTAGAATGACAGGGAAGGATAATGACGAATGTTGGAGGGGATGTGGGAAAACTGGGACACTGATACATTGTTGATGGAACTCTGAATGGATCCAACCATTCTGGAGAGCAATTTGGAACTATGCCCAAAAAGTTATCAAACTGTGCATACCCTTTGACCCAGCATTGCTGTTATTAGGCTTATATCCCAAAGAGATTTTAAAGGAGGGAAAGGGACCCACATGTGTAAATATGTTTGTGGCAGCCCTCTTTGTGGTGGCCAGAAACTGGAAACTATGTGGATGCCCATCAGTTGGAGAATGGCTGAATAAACTGTGGTATATGAATGTTATAGAATATTATTTTGTAAGAAATCAGCAGGATGATTTCAGAAAGGCCTGGAGAGACTTATAGGAACTGATGCTGAGTGAAATGAGCAGAACCAGGAGATCACTGTACACAGCAACATCAATATTATACAATGATCAATTCTGATGGACATGGCTCTCTTCAACAATGAGATGATGTGGCCAGTTCCAAAGGTGGTCTGATGAAGAGAGCATCCAGAGAGAGGCCTGTGGGAACTGAGTGTGGACCACAAGATAACATTCTCACTCTCTCTGTTATTTGCTTGCATTTTTTTCTTTCTCAGTTTTTCTTTTTCTTCTTTCCTGATCTGATTTTTCTCGTGCAGCAAGATAACTGTATAAAATATGTAAACATATGTTGGATTTAACACATATTTTAACATATTTAACATGTATGGGACTACCTGCCATCTAGGAGAGGGCCTGGGGGGAAGGAGAGGAAAATTTGGAACAGAAGATTTTGCAAGGGTCAATGATGAAAAATTACCATTCACATGTTTTGTAAATTTAAAACTTTAATAAAAAAATTTAAAAACCCCAATAAGGTACCATAATTTGTGCAGCCATTTGATGAGCATTTATTTTATTTCTAATTCTTTATCACCAAAAGGATTTCTATAAATTTTGGTGTCTATGGGAACATTCTCCTCAATAACTTACTTGGGGTATAAATAAGCCTAGCATAGGCTTACATACATTTTAGTCACTTTCTAAAATGGCTGTAATGACTCACAACTTCACCATTATCCAGTTGGTGTTCATTGTTTCTAGGTACCAAAACTTTATCAAGAAAACTGATGTGAATGAACTGCTATGCTTTCCCCCAAAAACAACCTTGTAAGGTAGGATAAAACAACGAGTATTGCCCTTATTTAGTGGAGGACATTTTGAAGTTAGACACCTTTTCCTGGGTCACAAAATAACCAAGTTCAAGCACAGCGCCATTAGTTCCTTTTACAGGCAGCCGGTGTTGGTATGAGGAAACTCGGACGCAGAAATCCAGGTGCTCACCAAACTGGAGTCTAAGAATGCCTGGGCCAAGACTTCAAGGTCACGGGGCAAGTGCGCCCCCGAGGCTGGAAGCGAAATCCACCTCTCCAAGCAGCTTCCTGCCTTGGCGCAATATTGCTCTAAATTCAAATTAGGCCCAGAAAGCTTTTATTAAGCATCTGAGTGGGGACACGAAGGAAAAACGGCCAGTCTTCAAGGCGTTAACCTCGTTTATTGGACTGAACTCAAAGTATCTTCCGTTTCTTAGCAGCGGGATCCTCAGACTCCCACAGACCTATCACTAAGCCCCGACAAGGCGGGGGCAACTAGCACGGGGTGGAAGAAGCGGGGCTTTGCAGGTGCACATCCAAGCAGCGGGGTCATCTCCGAAGGCCTGGCGAAGCGACTTCCCCGCGAGATCTGGCTGGGAGGGCCCGGGGAAAACCTAAAACTGAACGCGTGAGATGGCGGTGAGGGTTAGGCGAAGGAGACGGCGGCCCAGCCACAGAAATAAGCGGCACTCCAGACGCGAGCCTCCTCCGCGGAGTCCTCCGAGTGCCCACACTACCCTCATCCGGACGCCTTTCCTGCCTTTCTAGGCCAGAGCAAGCTAATCTCAATGGTGAATCCGACCTGGGCCGGACTCCCCCCAAACCCCACCTGCCTTGTCCTCGTCACGTGACCCCACACTCGCCTATCAGAAAGCGGGAACTCGAGTGCGGACGTGGCCGGAGCATGCTCTCATTGGGTGATTCCGGAGGAAGGTGGAGCCGGAGAGCAGCTAGGGGCCCCCTAGGGGAAGTGAGTGGCAGCGGGTGGAATTGCGTGCAGTGGTGGCGGCTGCGGCGGCTGCGAGACTTCTGGACACCGAGTGGAAGGGACGGACCCAAGCTTGGCCTCGGCCCTTGCCGCGCGTACGGCCCGGACATGGATCCTGCCAGCCAAGGTAGCCCAGGCGGGCGGAGAGCAGGGACGGAGGCCCCGACTGTTAGACCGGCCGACTGACTGACGGACGGACAGGCCGCCCGGCCCCGCCTCTGGTCCAGCCCGCCCCTGGGCTCCGCCCCCGGCCCCCTTATCCCTTGACTCCTTTCTGCGCTCTGGGCTTCTTCCATCTCCTCTCCCTGGCCTCGCACCCGCCTCTCGCCCTCTTCTCCTCTGCCCAGATGTCCCCGTGGCTCCTCGGCACGTAGCCGCCCCCCCGTTGGTGTCCCTCCGTGCTCCCCAACCCTTGTATGTGCCTTTCGGTGCCCCTCACCTTTCTTTGGTGAACCTATCCCCGGCTTCCCCTCCTCCCTCCCCCAAACACACCCGTCTGTCGGCCCTCTGTATAACCTTGGCCATCTCCCCATTGGGTCATCTCATCCCTTCCAGCTCTTATTTCTCTGGATCGACTCCCTAGCCTCCAACCCCTCAAAAAAAAATCCAGGTAGCCCAGAATGGAAGAGAACCCTGCATTTGGAACCTGAAATTTTTTGCATTTTGCCCCTACCTGTTAATAGTACCCCGAGAGGCAAGTTTCTCTGCAGCGATTCCTTTTGTAAAATAAGCAGATTGGGTTTGACAGTCTCCTTCCTGTTCTGAATCTGTGATTTTTAAAACCCCCCGGGAACGTTTTCCATCCATCATCTGGGACCCTTCCTTTCCTGTCCTGTATCCTCCATGATTGATTCCCATCCAGTCTCTCTAAGCCACTTCCTCCTCAGCAACTTTCCAACAGAAGATCCCTTTGCAGCGCATTCTCCCCTTCCTCCCCCAGCCCTCCGGGAGTAGCCCTTGAAGCAACCCTGTAGTCCTTGCTTTCCATCATCTCCATTCTGCAGATACTTATTAACTAAGGAACTGCACTCAATGATGCTGCCCTCATCGTTATCACCCCAACTTAGCTCTCTCAGCCCTCCTGCCCCACAGTGTTCCCAGACTCCAGTCTTCCTGCCAGGGGTTTCTCCTATGTCTCATGTTTTTCTTAGACCTCTTTCTCTTAGTATTTTTAATTTTCTGCCCTCTTTTAGTTTCCTCTAGCTTTGATTCAGCTTTCCTTATCCTTAGTCTGCCAAATCTTCATCCATGTAGACGTCTCCATCTTTAGTTACTTCATTTCCAGACTCCCCTTCCCTTAAACTCCCCAGATCCCCCATTGCCCTCTCCCCTCCCTCCATTTTTTCAGTCTATTTTCATGTTTCTTTCCCTGACAAATCTCCCACACAGGAGTCTTCCTTCCTGGTCCCCCCTCCCAATTCCCTCCACTCTCTCACTGATATTTGGAGAATACCTGCAGCAGGTACTTTAAATAAATACAGAGTCAGATTTGTAGGGTCAGCATCCAGAATGCTGTTGAATAATCATAGTCATTCTTTTCACTTTCTGTTGGTCAGGGGGACTTTCTTCTTGGCCTATCTCTGTTGTTAATGTGGGTGTCTGGTGTGATCTAATGGAGGTGTGATTGGCAAAGCTGGCGGGTCAAGTTGTAATACTAACACACCAAATCCGGTCTTTTAGAAAAAGCCTCAGTTGTGTTTCAGTAGCTTGGTAAGAAGAATGTGATAAGAAATCTGAATCATTTTAGGGTTTGGGTAAAATAAATTCAGGGGTTTCAGAGTAGAGAGAATGTTTTACATTTTTGACAGATTTTGCATCTATCAAAGTTTGGATTGTTTACAGTATACAGTAGGACATCACCACTGGCCACCTCCTGATCCACCTAATTGGTTCAGCCGCCTTAGCACTCTTGTCAGTCACCATCGCAGTGTCATCAATATCGTTCATCATCCGGTTTAGGTTGCTTGTTTTTAGTTTGACATTTCATGTTTTTATACCTCAATGGGAGGTTTCTTGGTTTGTTTTTAATAATTTGGTGATTGGTATAGGGAAAGTATTTCTTGGTTTCTGTTTTCTGTAATTATTGCATTCCTCCCCAGGGTATGGTTTTTAAAATAAAATTGCATCTAGAGAGAGAACTATGGAAATTGAATGTGGATTGAAGCATGGTATTTTCACCTTTATTTTTTGTTTGTTTCTTTCTTTCTCATGTTTTTTTTCTCTTTGGTCTGATTTTTCTTATACAACATAATAAATTTGGAAATATCTTTAAAAGGATTGCATTTATTTAACCTATATCAGATTGATTGCTGTCTTGGGGAGGGAGGGAAGAATTTGGAACATAGAATATTACAAAATGTTGAAACTATTTTTATATATATTTGGAAAAAATATATTTACATATATTTGGAATACATAGATTTGGAAAAATAGAATACTGTTGTGGGGGAAATAAAATTGATGGGTAAGAACTGCAGTAAAATTCAGATGTTCATTTACCTTAATGGTTACCTAGCAGATACAAATGATTAAGCAAAAGAATATGAATTCAACAGAATTTAAATTCAGAATTTTAAAAAAGAGGACTTTTTCATTCAATTGTTACCTACAGAGCGCATAAGCCTGGGGTTCAAGGCTCAAAGCTAAACACTACTAAGGATATAAAGGCGAATGACTCATTTTCCTTGTCCTTAAGAATTAACAATCTGAAAAAATAATTTTAAAAAGGGGGGGGGGCAGCTAGGTGGTGCAGTGGATAGAGCACCAGCCCTGAAGTCAGGAGGACCTGAGTTCAAATCTGGTCTCAGACACTTAACACTTCCTAGCTGTGTGACCCTGGGCAAGTCACTTAACCCCAACCTCCCCCCCCCAAAAAAAAAAATTAACAATCTGCTGTAAATTTTGCTTTTAAAAGGAATGCCTTTGTTATTTTTAATGATGTACATTGAGTGCTAGACAAACATTTTGTTATTAATTTGTAATGTTTTACAGTAGTTATGTTCTAAGAAGTAAAATAAGCTACCTTTCTGTGGTATTTTCTAGATTTCTAGAGTATAAGGGCCAAAAGACAACATGCTAAGAAGGGATAGATCTCATTCAGTGCAAGAAGTTTGAACTTGATATAGAAAGTAGTGCAGCCATGGACGTTGTCAGTCAACTCCTAGCATGTATTTAACCCTTGCTTTGTGTAATACACTGTACTAAACACTAGCAATACAAAGAAAAGCAAAAGCAGTTTCTGTACATGTAAATAAGTAATTAACACAAAATATATACAGAGTAGGTGGAAAATAATCTGAGAGGGGAAGGTTCTAGTAGCGATGGAGCTCTGCTTGAACTGAATCTTGAAGCCAGAGAAACTAAAAGCCAGTACAAAGATACAAAGTAGGGAGTATTGTATGTGAGGAACAGTAAGTAGACCAGAGTATCTGGAAGGTAGAAAAATATAAGTGAGAAGTAGGACATTTTACATTTAATGCCAGAAGTGACAAAAAGCTGTTGGAGTTTATTGATTAAGGTGTTGGTATGGCCAGACCTTTGCTTTAGGAAAATCACTTTGACAGCTAAGTGGAGGAATGAGGAGACACTTGAGGCAGGGAGAACAATTAAGAAATAAGTTAGTGATGACTGTGTGAGTGAAGAAAAAGGTACAGATTGTTACATATGAAAGATGTGGCAAAGAGAGGAATGTTAAGATTTGACAATAATTAAATATGTGGGTTGAGTGAGAGTAGAGAATTGAGGATAACACTGAGGTGGTGAGTCAGGGTGCCTAGCAAAATTAGTAGAGCCCTTGATAGTACAGGGTAGTTTGAAAGAGGAGATGATTTTGGGGGAAAGAGAGTGATTTCTGTTTTGGACATAAAGATTTTTGAGATGCCTATAGGGTATCCTATTGGAGATGATATTGTTGTTTGTCCTTAGTGAAAAGGACCATGACATCAAGGAGGTGATGCTATGACATGAAAGTGAATTGAATTTAAGTGAAGGAGGGCTGTGCAAAGTCACCTGCCTCACTTTCCCCTCCAGAGCCATCTGGGTCCAGGGGCAGAGTATAAATCTAAATGACTGGAAGTGACCCTGAATAAAAGGGCAGATCTTAGGTCTTTAACTAAGGTCTTTAACAAGTTTCAGTTTGACTGAGGCCATACCCATTCAGGCTAGGTAACACTTGAGATAAAAAAAATCTCCAATCAAGCAAATGGAGATGTAGCCAAGAAAAGAGACTTGGGCTGGATATATAGATCTGGATAGATTTGGTAATTGAGCCTATGGCTACTTATGAGTTCATCAAGTAAAATAATGTTTAACTAGAGTTCTTAGCCTTTTTCTTTGTGTATGTGATGAATTCGTTTGACAGCTTGATGAAGTCTAGGGACCTCTACTCAGAATAATTATTTTTTAAATGCAGAAAATAAAATGCATAAGGTGGCAAAAAAAAACCAATTATATTAGAATTCAGCTATTAAAATAACTTGAAAAATTGTAGAGCCCAGGTTAAGAACCCTTGGTGTAAAAGGAGAAGAGAAGAGAACCTAGGACAGTCTTGGGGGACATTCATAGTTAAAAGATATGACATAGATGAAGAATGAGCAAAGGAGACAGAATAAGCTTTCAGACAAATAGGAAGTGAAACAGGACAGAACAAGGGTATGAAAACACAGAGAGGAGAAGATTCAGAAGGAGATGATCAGTGATATTAAATGCTTCGGAAAGTTCAAGAAGAAAAAGGATTACAGAAAAAGCCAGTTGATTTGGCAATTAAAAAATCCTTGGTAATTTTGGAGAGAACAATTTCTGTAACCTCTTCCACTTTCTACCAACATAATGCCCAGTGGAGTCTTTGAATATAGGACATAACATAATGCCTAAGCTAATGGGTTTAGTTTTGCTGACATCCTTCAATGATGGTATTATTGACAGGTGTTTCTTGTATATAATTCAAATATGTGCTGTAGTAGAGGAAGGAATTCAATGGAATGGGAAGCTAGAAGTGCTTCCTGTCATATGAAATGTCTTTATTTTAAACAAACAAGTAAAAACCCGACTAACAATTGCTGCCATGTTTGTAGTGAGGATTTTACCACATCAAAGATGAGAATTTTCACAAGGGAGACAAAAGCTCAGGGTATTTCTGCTTCATGCCTTTCTAAAACTCAATAAACAATTGGTATTACTTCCCACTTGGTCTTTTCTATAGCTTTTCCTTTCCCTCAGGGAGATCTGTGCTAGTTGAAGATCATCCAGAGTTGTTAATTTGTTTTTTTCTCATCTTATTTCTTCCACTGGACAGATATCAACCTGAATTCTCCCAACAAAGGTCTGCTATCAGATACTATGACTGATGTGCCTGTGGATACAGGAACTGCCAGGACCTCCATTTCTGAGGGTTTGACAGAGGCAGAAGAAGAAGAGCTCAGATCTGAACTCACTAAGGTGATAATAGCATTTTCTTTGCTCAGAATTAATCACAACCTCCTTTCTTTAAAGAGGAAAGGATGCTATAGTGTCCTTATAAAATGTTACGATGAGAAATCATACTGTGATTGAAATTTGAGGATGCTCATTCTAAACATGGTTGCCTGTTATTATTGCACCTGGTAATAGCCCATGTTTGCCATTTACAAAGTACTTTACTCACAATAACTTTTGAAGTAGAGAGTAAAGATATTACTCTATTTTATAGATGAGGAAACTGAAGCTGAGAAAGATCTAACTTGTTCATAGTTATACCTACTAGCTAAATTAAGGACCCAGGTTTTCCTTTCTTTCAGTAGCCTCCATTGCCTCTTGAAGCTAGTGATTTGGTAGACTTGATAATAATGTTGTATGTACATCCTTTTCCCTGAAAACTTTGTTATAGTTTTGTTTTTTGACAGATGATGAGTTAGCATGGCAAGAGACAATGCTTGAAAATCATTAAGGGAAGGGAAGGCTAGGATGAAGGCAGCCACCTTAAAAGTTTTTCTTTCTTTCCTCCATCCCTTAAATTAGACCTGTAATTTCATTATTTTGAAGATCTTCTGGTGAGGAGTCTTTATGCACCAATTTAGAATTGCAACTTTTCTGTATCTGAGAGTCTTGAAAGTCCTTTCTCCCCCCCTCCCCTGAGGTTGGGGTTAAGTGACTTGCCCAGGGTCACACAGCTAGGAAGTGTTAAGTGTTTGAGACTAGATTTGAACTCAGGTCCTCCTGAATTCAGGGCTGGTGCTCTATCCACTGTGCCACCTAGCTGCCCCATTCTTGAAAGTCTTAAAAGAGTTGCCTGAGAGAGGTTAAATGATTTGCCTGAACCATAGAACCAGTATATTTGAAAAATGGAACTTGAAACCAAGTATTGCTAACTATTTCTTTTTTTTCCCCTGATGTAATTGGGGTTAAGTGACTTGCCAGGCTCATACAGTTAGGAAATATTAAAGTATTTGAATGGGATTTGAACTCAGGTCCTCTTGACTTCAGGGCCAGTGTTATATCCACTGTATCATCTGACTGCTCTCCTTCCTGATTCTGAGACTAATTCTCTAGTACTATGTTAGACTACTCTTAGAGATTATCAAAGAATTTTTTTAATCAATTAACTTTTTTCAACAAGATTGAGGACCTATTAATATAACTTTTATGCATATCAGCTATAAAAATGATATTTTGCTATTTCCACTAAATTTCTTGTGATACAAAGTTAAAACTGATAAGTTTAAAATGATAAGACACAAAAAAAAGAAACTCACTGAGCATTTTGGTAGGCTCTTTGTAATTAAAAGTGTTTGTATAAGTTTGCTCAGGTTACGTTATGTTTTACCTCCTTCTAAAACAAGGGGATAGAGTGATAGCAGAATTCTTTAAGGTAAGGATATCTTTAATACAAAACATATTTTGGCATTTAGAATCCAACTTCATGGGTTTAATAAACTGTGTTAAGATACATATGTTTCACACACCAGTATATCAGGTTTCATATTGCTGAGAAAAATGCATGTAATTTGTAAGTTAGAAAAAAACTTAAGGGAAAACCAATTAATATTTTGCATTTTATTTCAGAATACCTTAAGGGATTTGTAAACCAAACACCAAGACCTCTCTGCTCCTGATGGGATTATTGGGTGAAGGAGTTTTGTCACTAGTAGACCCCAATCTAAATAGTCCAGATCAAAATTTCTTAAACTGTCAGTCACAATCTATATGGGCCTTGGTTCTGAATGTATAAAGTGCACTTTGCACTATACATACATGAGTGCTGCCAGAAATACCTTGGCTCAGATTCAAGCCAGGGTTTAGTAAAAATTTCTCGGTGAAAAGGGATTGCAAGTATAAAAAATTTAAGAAGCCTTAGTCTCAATAATTAGAGGATATACCATAAGCCCTGTTAGTATACTTTATTGCAAATGGACTTATCAGTCCTCATATAGTCTTGGTATTATAATTGGGGTTATTTCTGTAGTACAGATTCTGAATATTCTGCAAAGATTCTGTTTCTAGGTCTTCTATCTAATAAAGTGGAATGACCTTTCTGTTGCTATTATTAAAATTGCATCTAGATTTTGTAAATGAGAGATTACTCTGTAATAGATTTATTTCTGTTTGACTGTCCTCATGGAAGGCCATGATCTTACTGAAACTACTTCCTGTTGACTTTGACTCACATCTTTACATTCTAACAGTAGTAACACTTAAAAACCAAATTTTATTTCCAAATGTTCAAATAAGAGGTGGTAATTTGGAATTATTACACCTGGTGGCCTTGCATGATTATGTGAATTTCAGCAAATTGTTATTTCATAATAAATTTGTATTAATTATTTTTGTTTTCATATCATGTACATTTCCTAGTGTACATATCATGTACATTTCCCTATACTTGCTCCCCAGAGACACAGTGACATAATGAATAAAGAGCTGGCCTGAGAGTCAGGAAGACTTGGGTTCAAGACCCACCTTTGACACATACAGGTTATGTGACTTGGGTAAATAACTTAACCTCAAAATGTTCTAAACAATTCTAAAATAGGTTTTTAACCTAGAGTCTGTGAACTGGTTTGTTTTATAAATATTGTAATAACTATTGCAATATATGATTGGTTTCCTTTGTAATTTTATATATTTTATGTACCTAAAAACACTCTGAGAAGGGGACCCTAAATTTCACCAACTGCTAAATGGGTTCATAACAAAAAAGATTAAGAACTGCTCAAAAACTATAAATTTCAGAGAAGGTTGGTATTCATTGGTAGAAAGCGTTCCCTTATCTGAAAGTCCCATTATCTCCATTAAATCATTGGTCCAGTGCCTATCCCTATCCTTGTTGCTTCTCGGAGAACTACATTTTTAAAATTTAAAATAACAGCCTTTTATTCTCAAAATACATGCAAAGAAAGTTTTCAACATTCTTTCTTGCAAAATCTTGTGTTCCAAATTTTTCTCCTTTCCTTCCCCTCCCCTCTCCTCTAAACAGCAAGTAATCTAATATGTGTTAAAATATGTACAATTCTTACATATATCCACATTTATCATGCTGCACAAGAAAAATCAGATAAAAAAAGGAAAAAAATGAGAAAGAAAGCAAAAACAAACAACAAAAAAGGTGAAAAAACTATGTTGTGATCCACATTTAGTCCCAACAGTCCTATTTTTAGATACAGATGGCTCTCTCCATTACAAGTCTATTGGAATTGGCTGAATCACCTCATTGGAGAACTACATTTTTATAACACACAACTAGACATGGGCTGAACTCAAGGCTGTGTTATAGGGAAATTTAATCTAAAGGATAATTTTCAGAAAAAGAAAATTTAAAAACAGTAATGTGCATTAGACTTGAGCCATTGCAGAAATCTTACTTAAACCGAGGAAATGAATAAGGCTTTGTAGCTAGTGAGGGTATTGCAATATTTAACTATAATGCATTTTAAATGTTATGTTCCAAGCCTAAGATGAATATTTTGCTTTTAGAGACTAGTTCTCATAGCCTATTGAATATGCTGAGTTAGTTTTTACTGAAGATACAGAGATAATGAGGTGTAGCAGAAAAAACAATAGATTTGAGGTCAAGAGAATTAGGTTCAATTCACTGATTAGTAATAATCTTGTACAAGTCACTTAGTTTCTCTGAACAGTTTCCTCATTTACCTAATAAAGTTGTTATGAGGAAAAAACTTGGTAAAGCTTGAAGTGCAACAGAAATGTGCATTGTGATTGTTGATCATATGATAATAAACATTTTTTATTACTTTGAAGGTGGAAGAAGAGATTGTGACATTACGGCAGGTCCTGGCAGCCAAAGAAAGACACTGTGGTGAGCTGAAGAGGAAGCTGGGCCTGACTCCTTTGGATGGACTGAAGCAGAATCTTTCAAAGAGTTGGCATGATGTTCAGGTCTCCAATGCGTAGGTTTCCTCATGACTTTTTTCTCACTTGTAGGTGCAACTACTTTGTAGAAAAGCAGTTGTGCTCAAGAGATGGCTGTTCTTTCTCCGTTTTTGTCAAGAGTATGTTAAGCTCTCAATGTCAAAGGATAAAATGTGTCTATATAGTAAAAGAAAGTTAGGGATGAGCACTGAAGTTTAGGAACTATTTTAAATATTCAAATATAGAGCTAATAATTTTACAGAATTTTGTTCTCAGAGGTAGAAAAACGAGGTTTTCATGTAGAAATTGAAAAAGAACAATTTTCAGTAATTCAGAATCAATTTCCCACAGAGATTGCAGTTTTTGGTGGCTCATACAGTGTGATAAATATTAAAATGCATACATTTCCTTAATATAAGAACTTAGTCACATAAGTTTGGAATCTCCAACCCAATAACTATTCTAGTCTTCTAAAATATGTATCTATTTTGGCCTGTCAGACTAAGGCAGTTCATTTGAAGAACTATAGAAGCTGGGAATAGAAAAGCAATCCTGACTTTTCATTATAGAACTCATTGTTCTAATTTCTCGAAACTAGTATAACCAATAACTTGGAGTGGGGGATAATTAGGGATGAGGGTGTGAACCAGGATTCCCCTTATTTAAGAAACTCTAGGCCTGTCCTATGGAGAAACTGGCATTTCATATGAACTATTCTAAAACAAAGCAGTTCTAATTCCTGAGAACTGCTCTGTTTTAAGTACAGGTATGTAAGTTGTCAGGTGCATTTGGTTTTAAGGCCTGCTACTAACCATTAATCTCTTTCCTGTTTCTTCTTACACACCTGTAGTTGAGCCTCATTATTTAATAATAACAGTATTTACTCAAAAGATGTTAGAACTGAAAAGGAACTTAACACTTCTTCTAGTCTTAATCTAATTTCACATGGCCTTTTAATTCATGGCCAAACAGCATATGCTAAACAGCCAAACATCACTCTAACAAGTAGAACTATTGCATTGTACATGATGAGGGTGCGAGGCTGTGAGTTGGCATTTTCTAATAATTTTTGATTCTTTGCTTTCTCTCCTACTATTTAATATGCAATTTCAAACCCAATTTAGAATCTTGATTTAGAAATTCACCACCAGAATTTCTGTTTCTAGCTATGTGAAAACATCTGAGAAACTTGGAGAGTGGAATGAAAAAGTGACACAGTCTGACCTGTGAGTTCACCTGGCCTGTCAGCACCACTCTGCCCCTTGGTTCTTCCTGTCCTATGCTTCTCTTTCAGGTGGCAGGGAGGGCTTTCTGTGCTTGGGATGAACTTTTGTTTAGTGTTTGATGACTAATTGGCTATTTCCCATCTAAATTATCAATAAAATTAGACCAAAAATATTCTATTGACTTTTGCAAATCAGGGTGCAATAGCACTAAGAAATTTCACTCAGTTCTGATAACTGGGAATAGAAAAGCAATCCTGACTTTTAAAAGTTTATTTTACTTTGCTCTTAACTATAATTGGATAACATTATCAGGACAATTAAAGTACTCTGTCTTCTCAGAACATTTTCCCCTTGCCTGGTTGTTTAGCAAGCAAGCATGTATTAAATGCCTGCTTTGTGTGGATTGTTACATGAGGGTGGGGAAGAGCCACAGTCTGAATAAAGTCTAGTCATTGATGGCCTTTATGGAATGATTACTATATGATAGTTCTAAGGCAAATCAAGTATGTTAGCTGCCAGTTTGTTCTTCAGTATACCTTTGAGGCTTGGTAAGATGTCCCTTAAATTAAGATTATTGGAAAGTCTGTTAATACTTAGATTTTAGCAGCAAAAAGTTAAAAAAAAGAATAAAATGTATATATATATATATATATATATATATATATATATATATATATATATATATATATATTAGGACAGCCACTTCTGTACTCAGAGATCCTTTTATTTGAAATTTTCTACAAAGTCAATAAAGTTAAGAATAAGGCTCTAATCTAGCTAGAATTTTTTTTTTTATAGAGGAAAAGGGCAGGAAGTACTTTTGAAGTGGTTGCTCCACAGGATTTTTCCAGGTCTTGTTTTGAAGGAAGTATGACTGTAATCATCAGAGAACATGAGCAGAAAATTCCTGTTTGTGCTTCTTAGCACATAAGAATACAACTTAACTCAGAGGTGATGGAAAATCATTATCTTGAGCTCTGCTTGGCTACAACTTTGTACTTTGATTTTCTCATAGGAGCTGAGTCGTGTTGCCCTAATGGTTTGGATCTCTCACCCTGGGTGTGTGCTAGTAGAGTGCCAAGTCTCTGCAAGAAACACTCCTATAATGTTGATACTTTTTTTTAGGACTTGCAGTGGAAGTTTTAATTTCATGTTAAAGGCTCTGGGATAAGCATGGCTTTGGATATTAAGGAAATTTATCATGCAATTTGAAAAAGATTAAACTAAATTAGATTAGGTTAGGTAGTCATATTCCCTGAGGTAGGAATGAGATCCTGATATGTCCAATGGCTGGGTAGGGGAGGGAAAATCTTCATATGGGGAATTCAAAATTGGAATCTAGAGAAGCATAAAATGAATAGGCTACATCATGGAGATAGAGCATTGGAATTGAAGTCAGGAAGCCCTGACTTTGAATTCTTCCCTAGACACTTATTGGTGTGACTCTGGGCAAGTCATTTAATCTCACTAAGCCTCAGTTTTCCTCATCTGCAGAATAGATTATTAGTAGCACTTACCTTATAGGATTGTCACAACAATCAACAGAAATAATATAAAGGGTAGCTGTTCTGGGAGCTGAGATGTGTATAACAGTCAGTACTGAAGAGGCAATGTTAGACGGCCAGTTATCTGTTTGATGTAACCTGTCTCCTCAAAACTTCTGGGCTTTTTTGGTGGCTACAGCTGTTCCCCTACCTTAAGCTGACATGTTGATGGGGCTGGCTCCCTTCAGATTCAGCTGTTCTGGTAACACCCTGTGAAGATTTACAGGACAGAGCAGTCTTTGTACTTGTTAAATTATTTTTAAGGTCATTACTAATGACCACAAACATCATCTTTTTTCTCTAGTAGCTCAAAATGCTTAGAGGTCTAATGGTAATATATATTATACATATTATATTATTATATATATTATACATATGTAACTTATAATTTAATATAATATCTAATATAATAGTGGTAAATTGGAATGATCCAGTGCTCTGGGTAGGGAAATAGGAGTACAGAAGTCCACAGCTGTGGAAATCAAGAGGAAGACCTTAAGAGATAAAATCCTAATGTAATGAAAAAAATTTAATACAAAATGTTAATACTACCAAAGGGACAATTTAGTTTAGTTGATGTCATTTAACTGGAGAAACTTAGGAAATTTAACTTATAAGCTTCTCTCATTAAAATGAAAAAAATCCAGTATATGTTGCTCAGAACTGACAGTTCATAAGGTGATATGTTTTACCACCAGAAATAGATTTTTCTGAGAATTAGCTGTATCTTGTAATATTGCATTAAGGCTTGTGTTACAGTGGGAAATGAATATTAGTTTAATATTTTAATTATGTTGGGGGGGCATAGCTTAACTATCTCAAATAAATGATCTTGCTATGTATGAATTAATTACTAATTCCTGATGATGGGCAGAGTTATATAGGTGATTTCAAAACCCAGAATTTGCTGCTAGTATACAGAAGGAAAATATGTTTACTGAGGTTGGATCTGCTAGAAATATTGATATTTGCTACTCCAGTAAAGACTAAATTTGGAAGTACATTGTTGATGTCTATATCTAGCTACTTATAATTGTGGAAAGATTAAATTGCTCTAATTAAACTTGAATGTCTATACCCATTACTTATTTAGTTATAGGGAAAGTGGCTGCTAGGAGTATTGGTATTGTCTTTTCTAACATCCATGTATTTGTAGATATCTTTCAGCAAGCAGCACACTGGAGGACTGGAGTGAGAAATTAACCCATTCAGAAGCGTGAGTGTCTGAAACTTCAGTGCAAAATATTCCATTTTTGTATTAGGTTAAAGAAAACCTTTGATATAATTGACAATTTCTGTTCTTATCTAATTATTTCCTTTGATTCAAATTATTTGCTCAGTTGGGGAAATATATTTCCTTATTTATGAAACATAACATGGCTATGGGTTATCTCACCCTTAGTAGTTTCCTGCTTCGTTTGGTTATAGGGTGGGGATGATGAAAACCTTGAGTCACTTGATTTGCAGTTTAAATTGGTGCTGATGTGAGTCATGAATGTTATGGAATCAGTAAACTTTTAGCTATAAGACTCCTATGACTCTTCTCTCCCCTTCATTCTCCTCTCTTTTCTTCCCTCCCAACCCCTCTCTTACTCCCCCTACTTCCTAAGCAATAATTAGGATTGGTACTGGTAATCAATGGCCAACCTAAAGAGAGGGGGTAATGGAAGAAGAATAAGATCAGGGAACAGCAGAAGGAGGAAAAAGTGCATATGGTGGAAATGGTAGAATGTTGCCAGCTTTATAGATGCCACTCAGTGCTACCAGTGTCTATCCTTGGTATAGATTCTTTTCCTAATGAGTTTTTCAGTCCACCCTTTATTTTCATCTTCCACGGGCAAGAAAAGCCCTAAGATAAAGGAGTTAGTTCCTATGCCTTTTTTTTTTTTTTTTTTTTTGGAGGCTGGGGTTAAGTGACTTGCCCAGGGTCACACAGCTAGGAAGTGTTAAGTGTCTGAGGTCAAATTTGAACTCAGGTCCTCCTGAATTCAAGGCTGGTGCTCTATCCACTGTGCCACCTAGCTGCCCTACTATGCCTTATTTTAAGAGAGTATGGAAAGAAAGGGTTCTTCTCCTATTTATTTCCTGCTTGAAGGGTGCCACCATTTGTGGTGTTAGTACTTGGGTATTAGTAAAGGTAAAATAAGTCATTTGACACGCAAAATTTGTTATATTTTTATTTTGGGGAAAAAAACTGTTCCTTCTGTTTCTATTTTCTTTGCTTTGTTTATATATTTAAAAAGTACACCATATCAATCCATACTGGTTGATACTACAAGGTATTTTAAAATTCTAATTTTTAAAAAAATTCAAGATGATCAACTAAGTCCATCTTAGAATATGAATACTGCTATTGTTTTCAAGATATTCTTCTGCCATTGTTGCTGGGTGAAAAAAAGCTTTCTTTTTTGTCTTGTTTCAGTCTTCTCACTTGTCATATTTTATTTAGCACAAATATAGATGGGATTATTTTAAAACCCTCATTTGTTAAATTTAGAATATTAACATGTAGTTTTATATACCTTTTAGAAAAGAGAAACATCAAGTTTAAAAAGTAAGTTGTGTTTTCAATCTCTAAAACTAAATTTTGCAAGTAATTTGTCCATCATAGAGTTAGTCTCGCTAAGCTCCTTTTGGTTTCAAAAATGCATATTTAGCAATTATTAATTGGTATTAGATTAAAAAAAGAAATCATAATTCTAAGTCTGTAAATAAAATTACCTATTTTCCCTTTAAAATGTTTGTAATGATTTTATTCAGGATTTGAACTTTAATAAAATAAAAATGTAAGATATGATTGAATGTTGTTAAATAGCCAGGTTTGAGAAAGCTAAGGAAACAGGCAGGGAATATCATTACTTTTTTGCTAACAAATTTGAGTTCTAGACAGTGAGTAGCAGGTTCTTCTGAGCAGATCCTTGCCTTAATCATTTAGTGGCAGAACCTTTTCATAGTTGTCAGATTTTGAAGTTGTAATAACTTGCATTTCTGTAGTATGAACTTTTTGGATTTGCATGTGCTTGAGACTGCGTGGGTGGCAGCATAAAACTGGCTTACTATTGAATAAGAGAATGGAAGGTAGGGGCAGCCAGGTGGCTCAGTGGATAGAGCACCAGCCCTGAAGTCAGGAATACCAAGTTCAAATCTGGTCTCAGACACTTAACACTTCCTGGCTGTGTGACCCTGGGCAAGTCACTTAACCCCAATTGCCTCCAAAAAAAAAGAGAGAGAGAGAGAGAGAGAATGGAAGGTAGACCCAAATCACTTAACTGAAACAAATGAAGACTACGATTTAATTGTCAAAGAGAGTGATGGTAAACGAGATCCCTTTTAGACATGATGGGCTCTTTAAAAAAAAAAAAAAGTTGTACAAGATTTTCTTTCTCTGTTGGAGCATTTTCTCTGACTTACTCAGCTGTTTTGAGTATTTGAGTAAAAGAATTGATTTAATTCAATTGCTTCACATTGAAGATTTTGTCTTAGAAGAAGAAATGTTCCTGGACAGGTGTCTCCTTATATGTTTGATTTGGGGAAGTAACTTAAACTCTTAGAATCTTAATTTTTTTCACTGGCATAAGGAAAAACTTCAACTGGATGAGCTGTAAGTTCTAAGATGTAGTGACTTATATTATTTAAAAAAAAAAAAAAAGTACTGCTTCCTTCAGCCCCTAAATAGGTATTAGAGCAAATTTCAGATCTTGGTTAGATCTAACATGTTAATGTTATGGTTGTTACAACATTTTTTTTTTTTTTTTTGGAAGTACAAAGGCATTCTTAACTCTTAGAAATGGTATACTCACACATTAGATTCATTATGAAAAGGAGGACATTTTGGAGAATGTTTTCTCCAAAGTCACTTAACCTCAGTCTCATCTGTAAAATGAGATTAAAAATAGCACCTATTCCAGAGATAATAGTGAAAATCAAGTGAGATAATCTAAAGCAAAAACTGAAGTGATGTATATGTATAGCATTCTTATCATTTACTGACTAGGAAGTGTGGGAATGGGATTTTCTTGCCAAGGTTTTAGTAGGTATTTAATTTTTTTCCCTTTACTAAAGTATATCTTACATTATGGTGCAAGAACTTGTTGGCACTAATATGGATTTCTTCCTAATCAATTCTTTGATTCAACATTTATTAAACTTCTGATATACTAAATATAGGGCTTTGTCCTAGGAGACATAATATTAGGTGATATCATAGCATTTTAAAGTTTGCTTTAAAATTTTAAAGTTTGCTTAGAAGTGAATTGTCCCATACTCACCCATCCACAATCTAGAAAGTATTCATAGATAGTATTCATCTTTGTACCTAAAATTGTTCTGACAATATGGGGGAAAACATTCTCAAAGAGCATTATAGTTGAGGTAAAATGATTTACAAACAGGAATTGACTGGAGAACACTAGAAG
Organism: Sminthopsis crassicaudata; assembly: GCF_048593235.1. Taxonomy (NCBI): domain Eukaryota; kingdom Metazoa; phylum Chordata; class Mammalia; order Dasyuromorphia; family Dasyuridae; genus Sminthopsis; species Sminthopsis crassicaudata. Next base: position 255,167,619 of record NC_133618.1, read on the forward strand.
ACACTAAATAATAAAATATTAGCTTGTGCAGTAAAAGATCAGTGTGACTTAGCATAATCATGGAGATTTTCAAAGAGGTCTTAGCATAACAGGGAGGAATAATACTTGAATTTGACCTAGAATGATAGATAAGATTTTCTTAGGTAAAGCAGAGTGGATAATAATAATATGAACATAGTTGTTAAGATGAGAATAGTGTGAGGATCTTTGCTTGATTAGAATAAAGACGTCATATGGAAAATACTTAGAAATTACGTTGGCTAATTTGGATGGTGTTAGATTGTAAGGGTCCCTGGATATCAGCTAGAAGAATTTGAAGTGGTAGGAAGTGGAGAGCCATTGATAGACTTTGAATAAGGAAATAATATGATGAGAATGTGTTTAAGGAAGATTAATTTCTGAAATGATACTGCAGAATGAAATACAGAAAGTCTTTTATTCTGGAAATTTAACCATATGACTTAACAATCTTATTGTGATCTTATTAGAGAGCATTGTTAGACACTTAAATGAAGTGAGATAATATGATTGGTAAAGTACTAGCCTCCCACAGACTGGATCTCTCCAAAGATATTGTCTTGTTTATTTCAAAGTGATTAAGATATGCTCAACTTCACCAAAGATTTCTTGACACTTGACCCTAGGTGACATGAGTGTAAAATGTAGGTTATATTGCATTATTGTTATCATGGCTCTTGATGTGATATAGGATATGTGACTTCCTGTTGCATCTCAAAGCTCTTTGGATTAAGATGAAAAAGTCTTAACTTACTTTCTGTGTAATGATTGCTGACTAAGGGGAGGCCGTTCAAGATTCTAACTCTGACTTAGAATTCTCTTCCCTGGCATATTTCTTGGTTATGCTGTGGCCATTAAGTTTTGTGCTAGTGTCAGATTCCTTCTCTCAGATAATGAAAATAACTTCAAAAGTATCCTTGAGAAGAGAGATGTTGTTAGTGGCTGTTGGTGGAAGGGAAAGGTACTAAAAAGAATATGGGAATCTACTTCAGTGTTAGAGTCAAGATGACATTCTGTAAACAGTGACATTTGAAATGATAGTGTTAAAATTGAATTTTGTACCCTGTCCCAAAAGGAAATTATGGAAGTAAAATGAGGAATTCTTATTTTTGAGGTGACATGGGGAGAAAAATTCTAAACAATGAAAATGTGTGCATTTAGACCGTAGATGGTAGGGGAAAAAAAATGGCTTTCCCCCTGGATCTTGGCTATTAACTGCTCTTTGCATACTGCATAATATTGATGTCCTCATGATGGGAAAAGTATGAATTAAGGTAATAAAAATGGTGACTATTAGCTTAATGTTTCTTAAGTGTGGCTGAAAGTAACTTTGAGGATTTTTCCTAGCTCTTGCCTCAAAATGGTATTAGTCCTCTTGTCACATCTTTGTTATTCTGTTACTATTATTGTAGTCTGTGTTATTCTAGTTCTGTTTCTTTGCACTAGCATCCAGATCTTTTTTGTTTCTCAGTAATGAAAGTTTGATTTATCATCTTTGAGGAAAGGGGAAAATGAGTATGAGTAGTAGGAGACAAGGAATGTGAACCATAAGATAAATCCAAATTCAGCTTGGTTACATGCTTTTGAAAAAATGTGGTTTAATACTGCTTAAACGCTCTTTAACAGGTGAGGCTGTTTCCCTTTCTTAGGGGCTCCATAAAAAGGGCCCCCTAGGAAGTAGAGGAGCAGCTTTTTCTGTGTCAGCACCACTAACTTCTTTGAATCTTTCCTTTGGGGAACCTCTTCCAGAAGGTGGGGGTGCTTTTTCCTTGCCTGGTGGGTAGAAGCCTTCTCATTCTTGTTTGGTTGTTTTAACTTATTTTTCTTCTGTCTAGTTACAAGAAGACTCAGGAAACTCTTTCCCAGGCAGGACAGAAGACTTCAGCTGCCTTGTCCAATGTCAGCTCTGCTATTAGCAGGAAACTTGGAGATATGAGGTAGGACCTCTTTCCTTTGAAATGCCTTTAATCTTTTGTCTGAGTTTCTGTTAGGAAAGAGTTTGTTATTAGAGTGAGGATAAAACTTGATTGTAAATTTGTGACTTACCAGAATATGACATCTTGTTTGGAATGGAAAAGCCTGTGGAACACAGTATTCTCAAACTCAATGTAGGATACAATGATCTCAGCTCCTTATACGCTTTTTCTTTCTGCCTAATTTTAATGGCATGTCCATTTGAGTGCCCCAGGACATAAAAGAATTAGGAAATGGGTATATTCTGCTCTTTGGCAGCCACACTAGGTTTGGTAGTGATAAGGTAATAATAGGTAATCTTAGACTAGACTATATTAAGAGTTAATTTCGAAGTAGAGTTAGAAGTTAGAAATCATCTAGTCAATTAGCTCATTTTAAAGATGAGAATTTAAAGATTTTTCTAGGATTACATAGCAAGTTAATGGCAAATATTGATACTAACCACTTTAAATAAAGCCTCTTTTCTAGTTCGTTTTGGATTTAATTTCTTTCTATTTCAGATCTTTGAGATTTGGCTCATGATGCTTCTTATAGAGTACTAATGTCAGTATGCATTCAGGATACTGTAAATTCATGTCAGTGTCTGACTTTGACAACAGTATACATTTTACAAAATATTCCCACAAACTAAATTCATCCTTATGGTTAGCTACTGTAATATTTTTTTTTTCTTTATCAATTTATATTAACAAAGGGCAGTTGCTAAGTCTTAAGTTTTGTGAAGTTCAGAATCAATAATTTAATCAACATCTGATAGAATTTTAGATTTTGTAAAAGAATTTGAACTTTATGATAGATGTTTTCAAGATGGATTATCTAAATATTGAGATTCATGAGTATTTTTAATACCTAAATCGACCATAAGAAAGTTATAATGTCTGTATTTGAACCTCTTGTTGTGTATCATGAATGATTTTTTTCCCTTTATTTGATGTTTATTTTGCTTCAGAGTTGTACAATTCTTAGACTAGTCAGCTGTGAGCAAAGAAAGTTTGTACTGGGAAACAAATACAAAGTAATATTGTCCTAGAGTTGCTTCTCCTATATTTGCTTGATGTATACAGTAGTTCTGGCTAAGTTAAAACAAGAGAATTTCAGTGTATCTTTCAGCCAAAGTTTGTAGCTAGTTTTCTCATCTAGTGAAAGGTATTCTTTTAAAGCAAGTATTGCTATGTTTTTGTTTCCCTCTAAGGTAAGAAAGACAATAGTATATTTTGTTAGTATTTCTAACTAATGGTTACAAACATTACCTTCTCCATGCTTTATATAGTCTGGGAAGTCTTTTGGAAGAGCCCTAGCAAAAAGCTCTTTGCCTCTGATAAAAAGCTAATAGATAGTAGTCTTAAATAAACTGACAAGTACAACCCCTAAAAAGCAAACTCTCGAGGTGTTTTGTGAAAATTCTAGTAACAAGTTTCATTTGAAATTATACTGGACAGTTCCTTCATCGAAGCTGCACTTTTGAAGACTCCTCCTTCCCTCCTTGGGCCTGTGGGGAGTTCAGGGGGTAAGCACTGGTAATAATCTCTGATCACATGTTGCTTAGTGTCACATTCTCATTTTCCTTATAATTTATTTGTCTATATTGCCTTGGAGTTGAGAAGAGATAACTATTAATTATAAGAAAATTTTATTTAAAAGTCATTTAGAGATTGATTTTTTTAAAATGACATACTTTGAGCCACTTTGGGAATGTAGTTTCTTAGAATAGTGCTACTTATTGGTCCTGCTTTGTCTTTAAATACTTTTTTAGGGCTTGAGAAATAGCCAAAGAGGTCTGGAGAGCAACAGCTGTTTGACAGATATGACTTATAAAATCACTTTTCCCCCCATATATATCTTTCATTCTACTGAGGGAACCATTACTTTTAACAAAGAATTAAAAAGAACAGAAGAAAGCAGTTCAGCAAAACTAATTGACATATCAGCTGAGTTTGGTATTGTATGTATTCTGCATTCTTGCTTCTCATTCCCTAATATAAACCTCTCCAGTGATTTAATTTATTTAGATATTTTTTGAAAAGAATAGTTCACTTCTTGTGCAATATTTTTAGTTTGAGATCTTTTTGTCAATATTGATGTATATTTTGCAAATGAAAAAATATGACAGTTTTCTTTTAAAAAATTTTTGGCTTATTCACATATAGAACTTCACCAGTTGATTAAAATTAGATATTGGGAAGTTAGATGTTAAATAGAGACTATAAAGTCAGGAAGACCTGAGTTCAACACTTACTAGCTGTGTGACCTTGAGCAATTCCACTTAATTCCAATTGCCTCAACAAAACAATAACAAAACAGGAAAATTAGATGTGTCTCTAATTCCATCAAATCATCCTGAATGGAAATTGGGTCAAAATTGACTAAAATTTTAGTGTTGACATCCAGCAAACTAAAGTAAGATTTAGAAGATTGACTTATCTTTTTTTTTTTTTTTTTGTAAGTTTAGATATAATAAATATTTTTCTTTATTGGAAACACTAAATATGGTCTTATTTCTCGTTCTGTATATTGGCAGGGGGAATTGCATCTTCTCTGTCTGACTGGTGCTAGAGTTAAGAATGTTTATTCAGGTTCTGAAACTTTGTACAGTTTGTGATTACTGAAATTGAAATTGAAATTTTTAGAATGATGGGAAGACTTCTATTTATGAGAATTATGACTCATTGTTCCCAATGCATGTGATCATAGATTATGGGGAGTTGTAGTTACTTGCCTGCAGTGGAAAGATTTCTTTTGAATGAGTAAAGTGTGCAGTATTTCTTTTCACTAATCTGCCACTTTTTCTACTTTGCCTTATTGTTCTGTGTGTGTCTATGTTCTGGGCAAGAAGAAGGTAGGGAGTTAGAATTTGAAATTAAATGTCCTTGAATTCATTGCTTTCCCCCTTTAATAAATGCCATTTTTTATTTGGCTAATGATAAGGTAACTAAAGGAATTTACATTTTTTTGCTGATCTCTTAGAACTGGTATTCCTTCAGGGTGTCCTAAACACAGGCTACCTTGGTCATAGTTCCCAAATGAACTTTCCAATGGTCTCCATTTAATTAAGTGCATGTTCCTAAAGAGTTTCTTCCCTGAAAGTTCTAAGTACACTTTTAAAGTACTCCTGTTCTGTTTCTTAGATAAACTGGCTGAAGTAAGATCCTTGACTCCATTCATGAGTTTTCAACGTAGTATATACACCATTCCATTCCTTGAAAGAATAGATTCAATCAGGATTTAGATAAATCCATGGAGGGGGTAGGTAGTTCCATACTGGATTGTTATGATGAGAACTTTCAAAATATATTCTAAATCTTTTGTGGGCATTGTCACAGAAAGTAAGTATGTAGTTCTTCCAAGGTATGTCCCTTGGTGCGCCTGTCCAAATTAGAATCCTGAGCTTTTAGATCCATTGCTCCAACTTAGTCTTATATTTCTAATGTTTTTAAATCATTTCATCATCACAGTGAGAAACTTCATGTGATCTCCAAATTGTTTAGAGTACAAGGACATTAATTTTAGACTATTAAATCATTATGAGGATGATTCTTTGTCACTGAAGTGTTTGAAAAAAGAATGTTAGAAGCTTATGTGATGGTGTCTACAATGGATTTATTTTAAAATTTTACTACAAATATGAAAACAAATATTTTAACTAAGCCAGCTAATTCATGTATTTCTGCTTTTCATTCAATTGATTTGCTCAGTGTACCTTGATAATCATTCAAGTGGCTGAAAAAAAAACACTTTAAATTATTGATGCAAAGCTAATTAACAAGGATGTGATACTGGCCGATGAAATATTAAATGGTGGAAACTGTCAACTGGACAGATATATATTTGAAAGTGGCTGAAATGCCCTTTAATTATCACATGGAAATTTTGAGCCAAAATTACAGAGCCAAACACTGCATGTATGGAGATCAAATTGCTTCACAGTTTGTGTCTTTGTTACTTTTTAATGCTCTTTTTTTTGGTGGTTGTTCCACATATGGGTTTTCAATGCATATAGGTTTCCTTGAAAATGATTGTTGAATGGTATTAAATATAAACTACAAAAAGATAAAAATACCATGTCTGCTACCTGAATATCTATGCCTTCAGTTTGGGCCTTTCATTTTTCTTACTGCAATACAGACTATAAGGAGTTAATCCTTAAACTAGACCTTGAGTAATTTCAGGTTAGGAATCTAGTATGATATTCTGTAGTATAATTATGCATTCCCTCATGAGCAACATCAGCTATTAAAACACTCAGGTTTTGGAGAGGTAGTATTTATTGTTGAATCTTACAATGAGTTTGCATACATGGGCTCTTGGGTTTGTTAGCCTCACTTTAAGTTTGATAGGGCATAGGGAATGTATTTCAGAGGTTTAAAAAAAAAATCTTTTTAAGTGACTTGTTAAAGAGGCTGGTGGTGAGGAGTGGCTTTTCTTGCTGGATTTCTTTGCCTAACTTTGTATTTTTTTTCCTTTCTTCCTGCTGCCAATTATTTTATGTCTTTTAGGGCTCATCCCTTCTCACATTCCTTTAGGTAAGACTAACCTACCATAAATATAAGAAGAAAGGCTTTTTCCAAAAAAACAGGATAACGTGACACTGAATTAATTCTAGCAGGGCACTGGAGAGGGATGTATGTGATGTATCCTTAACAGTCCTAGACTCTGCCACACTGTTATTCCAACTCAGCAATATTTTTAGAAAGATTTTCATAATTCTTAGAATCTATACCATTTTCTCCTCAACCTGAGGTGTTTTTCAATGCTAATTCAATGGCAGTTCTTGGTGCTGCATACCTCATACTTGTTCAACAATTTCCCCCCTCTTTTGAATAACAGCTTAATTCAACAAACTTTTAAATAGCTGTTATTTGTGAGGTGTTGGGGAAGATATAAAAATGGAAGATAATGCATGCTTTACCCTTCAGCAGCTTATAGTCTAGTAAAAGGGATGTGACAGATACACTAAATGTGTTCTAACTTAGATTATGATAAGTACAAAGAAGTACAGAAAAGTTGTGTTGTGTAACAGTAATCAAGATGCATTATCTTCTTATGCATTCTATATGGCAGGATTTTGTAAACTAATGTTTAATACTCTATGGATATTAAGGAACCGCAGATTTCTATCTGAATTTTATTATTAATTCTTACTTCCTTCTTTGCTTTTATAATGCTTCCAAGTAGCAGCTACTCCATTCGTCATTCAATAAGTATGCCAGCTATGAGGTAATGTATAAATGATCTCAATTACTCACCAAGAGTTGGGTATTTCCTTTTGCACTTGTCTTTAAAAGTTGATCCTACAATTTCTCCATAATTTTCAATTCCATAATTTTCCTGCAGAAGAACCCTTATCTCAAAGATCAGTTTTCCTTAGCTCCCTAAAAGCTCAGGATATTGTAAAAAAGACCTCCCTTGAGTTGGTAATAAAGAGCCAAACAGTTGAGTATGATGCTCTTAATGAAATTTCTAGAGAAAATTCTTCTCTTGCCCAACAGTGCTGTAATAAACCTTCTAAAAGAACTTTTAGGAGCCTTAACTGATGACTTGCTTGTTAAGCTACTCAGGTATTAGTCTTCTACATCATAAAGCTACTTCCTACAGACATTTCTTTATCTGAAAACTTTGGTTTTCTACTAAGGAGGTCAAGCTAAGTAACACAAATATTTTGCCAGGTGGCACCAGAATTATTTATGTGAAATTGGTTTTTTTGAACCTGGATGGGGAAAGCCTGAGAAATATTTTAAAATTCCTATAGATGCAATCTGCCTATCTTTGAATTAAATTCTCTAATGGCCCTGGAGCTAACTTTTCAATAAATCTCTCTTTATATTTTAAACTCCCTATGGCTACTAGTAAAAAATCTGATTTTTACATCCTGAATTTCCTCTAAGCCAGTTGTTGCCAAGAGGTCATAGATACATTTGTATCTAAATGTTCCAGGGTGGAATAGGTGACTTAAGATTGTGTAAAATAAGGTCACTTTGGAAAAGTTTGGCTGGCCTATTCTCTGTTTCTTCTTTTAAAAAACTCTTTTTCTTTACTCCTTACCAGCAGCTCTTCTTTTATTATTATTTAAGTAATTTTTGTAAAAGATAAAGAACCTACAGTTTTGAATTTCTATGATCTTGATTCTATACAGTAAGTTAAGACATGAATACATACTTAATATAAAGGGAAAACATACTTGTTTGTAGCCTAACACCTCCTTTTCTGCTGCTAAACTCAGACCATAATTTTCTATCCAAACTACTAATTTTACCTCAGTTTCATTGGGATCACTTATATAGGATAATCTCCATTTAAAAATTAGATTGTACATTATAGGAGTGAATTTCATCAAAGAAGCCTTTTGTTTTGTGGAGCAGTTGTAGTTTATAACCGCAATATACCTTTACTTGACACAGCCCACAAATATGCTAAATTCTTACTGCGTACAAGGTACTGCTTAGCACTAGGGATACAAAGATGAAGAAAAATATCTTAGTTCTTATCCTCAAGAAATTTAGAATCTAAAGGAAGGAAGGAGAAAAGCTGAGATGAAAAGGAGAGAGCCAGAGTGTTAGGAGAAATTTATTATAAGATCACGTCTGCATTTTACCATATTGGTATTTGATGAGAAAAACATTGGGAGAAGTCACTGGTGATTCATTTCAGTTTAGCAAACCCTGATTAAGTGGAGCCAAATATGAAGCGCTATCCAAGGTACTAGAAATAGAAACAAAAATTAGTTGCTTCTGCCTGAAAGTAGTGAACATTCTGTTGGGAAGAAGGAGAGATTATACAACAAGAGTACAAGTAAACCAAACAATGCAAATTAATTTTAAGATGCAGAAAGCTAATAATTAGGGATACCAGAAAAGCTTTCATGGAGTAACTGGTACCTGTGCTGAGCTTTGAACAGATCTAAGGATTATTTAGGTAGGGATAAAGAAAGAATGCATTCTAGACATATGGAACAAGTTGGGGAAGGTCCCAGAGATAACAATAGCAATGGAGGGTGCTGGCAAAATGGATCATGTTATATGTCTTTTTCTTGATTTTGGCTAATGTCAGGATCCCAGGGAGATGTTTTTAATTGAAGCCTCTCTCTAGAGGTGAAGGAATATATGTACAACCATTTGCTCCTTGGCATTGATATCCCCTCTCTCTCTTTAAAGGAATTCTGCAACCTTCAAGTCTTTTGAAGATCGAGTTGGGACCATAAAGGTAGTAATACTTATAACTAATCTACTATTTTTCTTTTTGTATGTAATTTAAATATAATTATAAGAGAAAAGTTTAATCTTTTTTTAAATTTTGTTTTTTATTAATTTTTATAATTATAACATTTTCTTTGACAGTACATATGCATAGGTAAATTTTTTTTTTTTTTTTACAACATTATCCCTTGTACTCCCTTCTGTTCGGAGTTTTTCCCCTCCTTCCCTCCACCCCCCCCCCCCCAGATGGCAGGCATTCCCATACATATTAAATATCTTATAGTATATCCTAGGTACAATATATATGTGCAGAACCGAATTTTTTTGTTGTTGTTGTTGTTGCAAAGGAAGGATTGTATTTGCAAGGTAAAAATAATCTGGGAAGAGAAACAACACAAAACAAACAAACAAAAAAACAATGCTCACAGTTTACACTCATTTCCCAGTGTTCCTTTTCTGGATGTAGCTGATTCTGTCCATCATTGATCAATTGGAATTGGATTAGCTCTTCTCTATGTTGAAGATATCCACTTCCATCAGAATACATCCTCATACAGTATCATTGTTGAAGTGTATAATGATCCCCTAGTTCTGCTCGTTTCACTCAGCATCAGTTGATGTAAGTCTCTCCAAGCCTCTCTGTATTCCTCCTGTTGGTCATTTTTCACAGAACAATAATATTCCATAACATTCATATACCATAATTTACCCAACCATTCTCCAATTGATGGACATCCATTCATTTTCCAGTTTCTAGCCACTATGAAAAGGGCTGCCACAAACATTTTGGCACATACAGGTCCCTTTCCACTCTTTAGTATTTCTTTGGGATATAAGCCCAGTAGAAGCACTGCTGGATCAAAGGGTATGCACAGTTTGATAACTTTTTGAGCATAGTTCCAAATTGCTCTCCAGAATGGCTGGATGTATTCGCAGTTCCACCAATAATGTATCAGTAGGACTGGTCATTGCATTGACCAGAGTCCTTAAGAAATATACCTACTTTAGACCTACTGCTTTTATATATTTTTTTTCTTTGTCTTTTCCCCTTCACAGTCCAAAGTCGTCGGTGGCAGGGAGAATGGCAGTGACAACCTTCCTTCACCAACAGGAAGCAGTGAAAAATCTCTGCAGGATCATGCTCCATTCTAGATCCCTTTGGATTTTTAATCTCTGTCATAGAATGAGTTCAAGAATCCTCTCAATTTGTCATGAGCAGCTCTGAGGAAAAAAAAAAAAAAAACCAATATAATGACCATTCAAACCAGGAAATGGACAGAGTCCAATTTTGAGAATCATATTCATGCATAAATAGACACTTGCTGCTGGATTTGAGTAAAATAGAGAACAAAAAAGTTTTGTACACAGATATTTTACACTAAAGTTTATAGATAAAATGTATCACTGTGCTGTTCTTCCTGGGGGATACATTTAAATGGACAGGACTTCCTCATTGGGTATAGAAGCCAAAGCATGAATTCCCATTTGAAAAACACTATAGCTTAGTTGAATGCTCAAATAGATTTTTGTTTGGGAATGAAAAGAAGTATAATTATGAACCTAACGTTCTTTCTTTTCTTCCTTCGGTTTCTGAAAGTTCCTATAAATAACCTAGAAGATTCTAACTAACTCATTTTTTCCCCAAAAAATGATTGTCAAGATATAAAACTGTCCATTTTTCTGTGCCTTCCAGAAAGAAGACTTTAATTAGTAGTTGCCTGGTTGTTACACTAATGCTCAAGCTTTAACAAGACAAAATCTTTATTTTTTAAATGCAGTGGACTTTTCAAAAATCAAAATGAAGCAAAGCAGCTTTCGCCTCATATTAGGGAAATATTATCTTGGAAATCTGAAGCCGAAATGCAAGCCTTACATCACCTTATGCTTTACTTGTTTATAATCTTTTTATATAAAGAACTTAAAGGTTCTAAAGCTGGGTTTTGAGCACTGTGTGGTTTTGCATTTAACCCTCATGGCAGCATGCCTGTGCCAGTTTGTGTGTTTATTTAGCTTACTCTTTAACTTCATTTGAGTGTATGAAACTTGCTTCTTTGTTCTCCTCTGAATTGCTGCAGCAGCTCCTAGTAGGTCCCTGCCTTTAGCTAATCAGCTCAAAGGCTTCTAGCTGGCAAGAAATATCATAACCAGATGAGAGATAAACCTCAATCTTAAGCAACATTTAAGGGACATCCCCGTCCTACTGGCTATTCTACTCTGAATAAGCCCAAGTGATTGTACATTATTGGTCAGTAAATCTGAACCTGCCATTGTTTACAGAAGATATGAATGCAGAAAAGACTTAATTTGAAGTAGGACTGGATCTGTCCCAAGACAAGCTGGAGATGGATGGAGAGTTAATTTGGATTAACAGGAATTTGTCTTGGGTTTTTGTTAACTTTCTAATATCAATATTTTTAGGAGCTCTGAGACTTTTTTTTTCTGTTTTTAAAATGATGCCATTTGTCATTATTTCTCATGGCAATTGCCCTGCCTAGTGTGAGGCATGATTTTGAAGGTGAAGTTTTGTGCCTTATTGGCTCTCAGTAGTGGGATTAAAATCTGTTTGCTTGTATACATATCAATAAAATCTCGCTGGCTGAAGGAATACTCCCTCCAGCCCAAGATAACTCTATTTTGTTCAGCCTTAATGTTCTCCCTACTCTAGAGAAGCAAATTCAGAAACATGAGTATCTGTTTATCAATCCTAGGGGCTGCATTCCACACGATGTTAGGAGGGAGACAAATGAAGAAGAAAGCATACTGTGTACTATCATTTTATCAGGCTTTATTATTGGTGGCTGAAATTGTTTTGGGGAACACTAAGGAAGAGGTTGAAGAAATGGTAACTGATCTTCTCCTTAAGCTGAATATTGGTTATTTGTCAATAAATTATTTCTTTCAGGGTAAAAAAAAAAAAACAAAAAAACTGAGTTTATATGACAGGCTTTTTATGTTTGTTTTACAGGGAGAGATTTGAATTTCTGAATCTTTAGCAGAAGTACTATTGATCAAATGCCCAATATTTTTGTGTTACTGTTATGTTGTGGAGGAGAAAATGTTCTTGCAGACTATATAGCTATAAATGTAATTGGGTTATTCAGTTAAAGATTTAGTCAATAGTTCTTAAATATGGTTCTCTTAAATCATTAGGAATACTATATTATTGACAATAATAGATGCACTTTAAAGTTTAAAAAGTTCTACATGTACTTTCTCAATTGAGTTTTGCAACAACTTGGACCCAAATCAACATGCCTTTGTAGCTTTCTACTAATCTATAAATTCATTCAAATACAGGATGGATGGCCCAAAATAGTTTATAGTATCAAAGAATAAGAATCAAAGTGTTGCATAGAGTTGCTAGAGACTTCGGTCATTATCTAGTTCAACCAGTACTTGAAAAGAAATCCCATAACATAGCAAGTAAATGGTCATCTAACTTTTTGGTAGAGAAGATGATTTTTAAAGTTACTTTCAGTTGTAAATCCTAGGATTCACCTCTCAAGGCAGCTTCTTCCACTTTTGAGGAAATTAAGAAGTTTTTCTTGACATTAAGCCTAAATTTGCCTCCTTGCAAATTCTACCTATTGCTCCTAGTTCTCTCCTCTGGGGCCCAACAGAATAAGTCTAATCTCTTTTCCACATGATAACCCTTAAAAGTCCTTGGGGGAAAAAAACTATCATATCTCCCTTCCCCACCCAGTCTATAAATTAAACATGCCAACTCCTTTAATCTTCATATATCATAGATTCAATGCCTTTCATTATTCTGGTTGTCCCCCTCTGGACATTTTCCAGCTAATAAAAATTCTTAAACTGTGGTGCTGAGAAGTGAATACAGTGCTCCAGAGATTTTTGACAAAGGTAGATTACAGCAGTAGTATTTCTTTCCTGTTCCTAAAAACTAGGTCCTTATACAGCCCATTTTCATTAAAGCTTTTTTAGCTGGCGCATCATACTGTTGACTCATCTAAATTGTAGTCCATTAAAACCCCTAGATCCTTTTCAGAATTTATCCATGTTTCTCCTGTTTTATATTTGTGAATTTTTTTTTAATACCAAAGTATAAGTTTATGTTTCTCAGCATTGAATTTCATCTTATTACATTTAGTCCAATGCTCTAGGATTCTTTTGGAGGCTGTCATCCACTGTTCTAGCTATTCCTCCCAGCTTTGGATGTCCACAAATTTGACAAGCATATCATTGAGATAAATATTAAATGGCGCAGGGCTACTGGGTATAAATCCCTGAGTGCTTAGGATTCTATGATTCTGTAAAATGATATAATTTCAACTTCTTTTTGAGACCTTCTTACAGTAACATTGAACCATTAGCAACTATTCTTTGGAATTATTTGAGTATATTAATGTCTAATCCAGCTTCTTCACATGAGTAATATACTTTCTCAGAAAATTTACTAGAATATACATAAACTATGCCCCAAATATACCCTCATCTACTAATTTAGTAATCCTGATTTCCTTTTTAAAAGTTAATAAGTGAGGATAAAGAAAATAGCATGTTGGTGGAACATACAGGAATATGTGCTTTAAAGCTGAAGAAAACTTTGTATAGAATTTGGTTGACTAAGATGAAGGGAAAAGAACAAGTATTTATTAAGCACCTGCTATGTCAGGCACTGTACTAAGCTTTATAAATATTTCATTTGATCCTTACAACAACTCTGGAAAGCACTCTTATTGCCCCCATTTTACAATTAAGGAAATGGAGCAGATAGAAGTGTTTACACAGATAGTCAATGTCTGAGATTAGATTTGAACTCAGGATTTCCAGATTATACTTGACTACATGCACATCACTGAGGAATTAACAAAAAAGCAGAGGCAGACCCTGTTATTAAAGAATGAAAGGAGGAGTTTCATACATAAAGCTCAAAGTCAAGAAATCAAAAAGCTGAGAAAATAGAAACATTTCACTTTCTTTTCTTTTTCAGCACTAAGATTTTCATCTATCTGTGAATTGTTCTTAAAGCTACATCAACTGCCAAAGGAAAATGATATAAACATCAGCTGGCTCAGTTGTATGAGATTCTTACTTATTCTTGCTGGAAGTCTATTTCAAAATAAGTTAATGGTTAATGAGATAGTATGATTGAAAACTGATTTAGAATCACATTCTTGCTATCTAATCCTTTGAACCTTTCCATATGGTTCCAGTGTTCAAATTACTTGGGACAGGGGCAGCTAGGTAGTAAAGTGTATAGAGCACCAGCCCTGAAGTCAGGAGGACCTGAGTTCAAATGTTGTCTCAGACACTTAACACTTCCTAGCTGTGACCCTGGGCAAGACCCAATTGCCTCAGGGGGAAAAATTACTTAGGACAAAACAAAATAACTTATTGACATAAAATAAATATTACATCTTTACCTTTTAAATATGCAATATATCCTTTTATCAAAATCACTTGTTTTATGCAACTAAACATTGAGTTCACAAGATTTTAACATTCTAATTCACTTTTAAACTATTCTCTTATATTGGATATTAAGCTTACCTTTGACAAATATTACCTTTTTCCAAGCCTACCCTTTATGATAGCCCTTAATTTTCAGTAAGGTTTAAATCAAGGGTATTCTCATACTACAAAAACATGTTAATTTTATCTCTTGGATTAATTTCTTAATTATTCATGAAGTAAGGCATGATGCATGGTCCTTTTACAGTACTTGTAAATATTTGCAGTATTAATGTCCATTTAGGAATTTCTGTAATTCTAGGACATTCTGCTTTTCAGTATATCAGTATATGAGTTCATCTCACTGGAGAAAAGACTTCCAGAACCACAAGAAATAAAAAATTCCAAAAGTTTTTTTTGGTGAATGTTTCAGAATATCATGAAGATGGCCAGATCTAATAGGCTCACCCAGACTTCTGTCAGCTGTTTTGGAATAGTTTTAGATGGAAAAATTTGACTCAATAAAAATTACCTATTTTCACTCTTTAGTATTTCAGTCTTCATACTGCTTTTCCTATGACTTTTTTTTTTAACTTCATATCAATAGCCAGTTGATTTTTTTTTAAATCTAGTGTTGTTTTTCCAACTTCAAGAAGCCAATGTCACACAAGGAGGAATCAGTAATATGTCCAAGCTGCTAGACCCTTCTGAGTCTTATTTTGTTTTCTGAGAATTGGACTGTTTTGCAGCAAATTTGTCAATTTATTGTCATTTTTTATTTTCAGCCAAACTTTCCTTTTTGCTTTAATACAACTGATTTTGTTTAATTGTGGGCTTTAATGATCCTTCAAAGACCTGACTTCCCTCACCAACAGTCACCAATATTTTTTACAGTCACTTAATCTTTAAATTACAATTTTTGCACAAGTCCTCAGCATAATATCCATTTAAAAACCACAAAATTAATATGACAAGGTAATGAAACATATTTGACATTTTAGGCTCAGGACAGGAAGAAAGCAGTTCAATCTGGTTTCATTTGGTTAAGGTCTGATCTGAATCTGCCTAATGTTAGTAGAAGCAGAGGCATAACCATTTGTTCCAAGTAATTTGCAAATTGCTTTTTTTTTTTTTTTTAATTTGTGTAAAAAAATTAGTTGCTCTGATTGTGAAATTAAGCCTGCTGGGGTGAATTAAGTCTAGAAGTCATGTAAGTAGATGACAAATAGTGCATGAAGCTTATTCCAAAATAGGATATAGAAAAAAAAAAAAAAAAAGAATCTTGAACAAAGGGAAAAAAGTGCTTCAGGAGCCCCCCAAATGAGTAAGTTACAGGGCAATTCACTGAGCTATTTACACTTAATGTAAAGACAAATTTACAGTAATTTGTAGTTGAAAGTTGGTCCTTTCGTCAGCTTGACTTCTTGCTTAGGGTACCAAATGATTAACTCTAATTTTGATCCAGAAGTCTGGCCTTACAACCCCTACCCACCATTACTGCAGCTTCTGCCGGGGTAGGATCAGAAGAGAAATATGATGAACCCTTACCTGTTACTAGGATTTGGAGTTCATCCAGTTAACCCCCCACATTCTACAGACTGAAGAAACTGACACAGAATGGTTACATGACTTTTCACTAATCCTTGACATGCACTTTCTAAATTTCTACCTGATGAAATAATTTTCAAGGCTTAGTTTACATCTCCGCAAAACACAGATCTGAAAGCATTCACTCCAAATTCTTTTGGAGCACTTATTTGGCTGTCCTCTTTCCCATATAGTTTACTTAGTATGACATAATCATTGGAAAAGATTGTTTTATCCTTTCCAAAAA
This sequence comes from Sminthopsis crassicaudata, assembly GCF_048593235.1. Classification (NCBI taxonomy): domain Eukaryota; kingdom Metazoa; phylum Chordata; class Mammalia; order Dasyuromorphia; family Dasyuridae; genus Sminthopsis; species Sminthopsis crassicaudata. The sequence goes on from NC_133618.1 coordinate 255,184,050, forward strand.
CAGAAGTCGCTCTTGAAAGGTGCTTAATAAACGTCCATTGAATTAAATGGACAGAAAATAACAGCGATATGCAAACATGCAAGATCACTTTCTAAGTTTTATTTTCAGTAGCTATATAGTTTTAATGGGGGAGGGAATACCTGTCGTACAGTCTGGGCGAACGAGGCAGGTAGGTTGTCGCCTCATTCCCGGCCCTGACATTTAGTAGTTGTGACCTTTGCCAAATCTCAATTCAGAACCTGTTTCCTCACTTGTAAAATGAGGTTACACTCCCTTCCAACCCTCAGACTCCCTACCCCGCCCCTATTCCGGGCCGTCTGGAAGAAAAAGTCCAGCAAACCGTAGGAAATGTTATCAATTTTATTCCCATCATGAGTCGGTCTCTAGCTTGCAGCGTTCCCCGGTCACCTGTCCGTCTCAGTTATCTGGGGAAACCTGCCTCCGGCCTCTACGAGGCAGATGCTCCGCCCGGAGCGGAGGCGGGGGGCGGAGCGGGGCCGAACCCGAGGGGGCAAGCCCTAGGCGAGAAACGCGTGCCCCATGTCCGCGCGGAAGAAGCAGCCGAAATCGCTACCTGAAGCAACCGCCTCCGCCCGGCTTCAGCCGGAGCCACAAGCCACCGCCCTAGATTGATGAACGCAGGCGGTACCACCGGTGCAGGTTGGTGGCAACTGGCTCACGCCGCGGATGTGCGAAGACTCGTTTCTCCGAGAAATAGGGAGATTGAAGGAAGACAGGCAAGTTGATGCCGGCTGCGAATAGGAGACTTCTCTAGGGATGCTCTAATGCGTGCCCCGCCCCTTTTCCCACGCCCGAACAAACTCCTAGAGGCGTGCGCGCGCCCAGGTCAGCCTCATTTCTCCTCCCAGCCTCCCGCCGCGCGCTCCCGAGCGAGGAGGAGGGTGTTTTTGGAAACGCGCACGCAGGGCAGCGTGTTGCGTGAGCGCGCGCGACTTCTCTTCCTCCGGCTCGTCACCCCGCCCCCTTCACCCCTACCTCTATCGCCGCCGCTCCCGCGCCCTCTACTGCCGCCGCCGCCGCCCAGGGTTTCCCGGAGGAGCGGTCACCGGCTGTGGAGGCTGTGCGGCCCAGGCCCAGCAGCGGGCGCGGAGCCAGAGTAGACGCGGACTAGCCGAGCCGAGCCGGCCGGCCAGCTACAGCCGGAGCAGGTAAGCGTCTAAGGAGAGAGGCCGGGCCAGGCCTCCAGTTCCTGGCGCCGGCGCTCAGGCCCGGCTTCTTGCTCTCCTTTACACGTAGCCCGCCCGCGTTGGGACCGCGGAAGGCCAAGATGGAGCCACGGGCGCGGGGGTGGGGAGAGGAGATGCCGCAGCGCCGCCGCCACGGGAGAGGGGGAAGGGCGGCGAGCCGGGGCAGCTAAAGCCGAGGCATCCTGGGGTGTGGAGACCCTCGCCGCGGCAGGGAGGGTCGGAGGGGAGGATTCTGGCGGAGACTAAGGAGGCTTCGGGAACCCTGGCCTTCAGGGGGGGACACCGGCACTGGCCTGGAGAGAGTCTAGAGTACGGGTACGTGTAATTGAGGAACCGGAATTGGAAGAAACTGGGGGAGGGGACACCGAGACGGGGAGTAGGGGGAGGGGACGTGGGGCGGAGAAACCGGAGGGGAAGCTGGGAGGGGATGTGATTCTTGGGTTAGGGAAGTGAGGAGTGCAAAGGGAATTTGTATGGAAGAGGGAAAAGAAAATTGGGGGGGCTCCATTAGGAGAGGCTGGGGGTGAGCAGCCTTGGTGAAAGGGGGTTAGAAGAGGTAACGGAAGGGTTGTGGAATGGAGGCATGAAGAGAACCTGTGGAACCTTATGGGGAAAAGTGTCAGCCTTCCAGGGACGTCTCTGGTGTGAAATAGAGGCCTGGGCAGTGAAAGAGTGAGAATTGTAGTCGGCCTTGGGAAGAGGGAGGCGATTTCCTGGATTTGGTCCCTTATTCATGGTCCTGTGTGGATGTTGCCTCAGTGAAGTATCTTGACAAATGGTTTCGGGGAGGTGTTTTCCCTACGGAATCTGGATGCTTAGACATTTAACCAAAAGGAATACGCCAATTTACTGTTCCTTTTAATACTAGGCCCCTATAAAGTTAATTCGATACTTTTCTTTTAATTATGGGGGGAACCCTAAGGCCATTTTACTTTAATCCGTAAAGAGTACTTCTTGATGGAAAATATGTTTACTTGCTTAATTTTAATATATTTTTTAAGCGTTTGGGTGACTGGAGTTAGGGGGGAGAATATCTGTCATATATTAAGAAGTTTCTTTTCCAGTTTTCAGATTGAGGGGTTTGGCTTTGTTTCATTCCAATAGTTTGCCTCAAAACAAAATAGCAACTGAAAGAACTGCTGAAGTGGAACTGAAAAATCTCCTTCCATTTCTATTTTGTCTATAATTTGTTGTCAGATATATTTGCAGAATTATTTGAGCATGTTGTTATCCTAGAAAAAGTGAAAGTACTGGATGCTCTAATTGGATTCTACAATGGAAAAATAATGAGGCCTGTGCTTTAGCAGTTTGGGGTTTAATAAATCATCAGTTTAGGTATATTACATAGATTTTGGTTTAAGGGAGCCTTGTGGTAGGCAATCTGGCTTTGTGAATGTAAGCAGACCTCAGGGCCTGAGAGACTTGGGTTAAAGTTAAGCTTCTAGATCTGTCAAGTGACTTAACTTCTCTATGCCCTAGGCAACTCTCAAAGAATGTAATTGTCTGTGTCTGTGAAATTACAAGTCTGTTCCTCCCTATCCCTGTCCTTGTGTTGTAGTATTTAATTTCCTTTAAAATTTTTTATAGTCTTGAATGTTGTAGTTCATTCTGTCAATTAAACTTTCTAAGTAAATTTTAAAATGTAAGAGTTTTTAGTGATTCAAAATATAATATCCAAACTTGTAAACAATTTGTAGTTTTGATAGTTTGTAGAGAGCGCCTTCTACCAACCCTTCTATGACTATCTTTTATGCCATACTATATCTAAAAATGTCTTAAAAGCATCATATAACCATGATAAGATTTGTACTAGAACCTTGTTATTTTCATCAAGCTTGTTCTGGTTTTTTCAGGATTACTAAGTGTTCATTGCAGCTAAAATTTGATTAAATAAGTAGAGGGAGGCAGTCCTTGTTAAGAGATACTAAGGGTCAAATCTCTTAAGTCACATAAGAAAAAGCATGAAGCGTCAGATCTGAAAAGGAAATTAGAAGTAAATGCTCTGGTTTTGTTTTCATTTTCCATTTTTGTCTATCCTTAAACTTGAGCTGCTCAGCGATTAGATATTTTGAACAGGGGAACATAGTATTGTAGAGTTTCTTAGATTTCTTAGGTATCTCAGTAGTCACAGAATTTGTCGACTGAAATCTAACAGCAAAACCTTGGCTGTTTTTGTCCATTGTCGTGTTCTATTTATATCTCCTGGAGATGGAAAAAATGTTTCTCCATATAGAAAGCTAATTGAAATTAGGTTAGTTTGTGTTAATTACTTTGCTGCTTTCTTTTTTTTTTAATATTAAGTTGAATTTCAGGCACATGTAATCTTTCATCCGGAAGATAAAAATAAGAAACCTTAACTTCAAAATTTGTGGAACTATATAAATTAGTGTACCTAGAAAATTGGATTGCTTATTAATGGATTCACTATCGTCTTTCATCTCTGTCAGTACCCTAGGAGATGGGAAAGAATGGTGTAGCAGTGTGAGATTAGGTTCCAAGCTAAGCTGAAAGGCTGTAGGAGAGCCGATTATGTCTGACCTTCTGTGTGGGTGTGAGTCTTCAGCTTACAGAAAGGACATATCTATTTACTTGAAGTCTCATCATTGTCATCACTGCTGTAACCAACAATGAATGACGAGACAGGACCATCAACAAGAGCTCTAAAGCACAGTCAGTCTACCAGCCTAATAAGGATGCTAACTGCAATACAGTACTGTTGGACTTGGTGACAGGAAAGCTTCCAGATAGCTCCTGTATGGTAAGTTTTAAGTGGGGCAATAGCAGGTAGAGTTTGTGGAAGAACACTGTTAAAGACTTGATGAAGAAAAACTTCAAGCCATGTACTGTAGGTACTGACCAATGGGAAGCACTGCTTAAACAACAGTGATAGGGTAGCCTGTTCATCAGAAAAAAATCAGCTAAAAATATTTGCTAATCCCTTATTTGTACATGGTTCCATGATAGATACTGTTCAAAGTGAGTCAATCCTTTTCTTGTTTTCAAAAGCTTTATGCAACCCATGAGATGAAGAGAAAACCACCCACAGACAGTAAGATTCTTTAGATATACCCATTGTTGAAAGGGATAGTGGGTCGTGTGTGATTACATTTGTCAGGCGAGCGCGCGTGTGTGTGTGTGTGTGTGTGTGTGTGTGTGTGTGTGTGTGTGTGTGTGTGTATGTGTGTGTGGTATGTGTCAAAACCCTATAGAATCCATGCCTTTGAATACAAAGAATATGGACGGAATCAAACAACAATGTAGTGACATCTTAGTGTTTCACTGGAATATTTTGGAACTCTATTTGTTTCCTCTTAGTGCCTGTTTTGAAAATTATTCTAGAAAGAATTCCTAAACATCCTAGATAATCATAAAGAAAATTTAACTTCTTCAGCATAGTACTCTTTCAAGGTAGGTTTTGAGTACATTAACATTTGTGGAAACATTTTAAGGAGTGGTATTTATAAACCCACGGCCATGGGAGAATATTATGTTGATAATTTCTTTAAATCACCTTGGAATATACAAAGCCATCTCAGTAAAATTCAAAGTAATTCAAAGAGCTTGGACTAACCGTCCACATTGAAAAAAGCAAAATGGATGAAAAATACATATTGCCCAATTGCAACATGCAGCATTCCATTCGGTTAGTCTCGATATACAAAGCAGAAATGCTGCAGGTGGATTATGAGCTAGGCTTAGAATTGAACAGGAGGAGGAATAGAAAAACTAGGTCGAGTTTGGGAAATGTTTAGTGCTTTCAATAATCTGACTGCTTCTTCCTGACCCATCTGTTTAACAGTCTTCCAATAATAATGTATAGTTATAAACACTAGGAAATAGTGATTTCAAAAGAATTAAAACTGTTAGAAAAATGGAATACAAGCTCAAGAAGGTTGTAGAACATTACTAGTGATATTTAGACTGAGGTATGGTTTAAAAAATAGTGAGAATTTATATGCCTGGGAAAAGAGGTACGCCAGCCATATATTGAGAAAGAAACAGTATGAATGATACATTAATACTCTTGATAAAATACCAAAAGAAAAACTTGTAACACGTTGAGTACATTCTTTATGTAAAGGATATGCAAAACATAACAAAAAAGTTTTAAGAACATTTGTTATTAGGATAGCTAGACTCAATACTCATGCCAATAAATTATAACTTTTTCAAAATAGAGTAGAAAGGGTATAGGTAAACCCTGGATTGTAACCATCTTCTGAATGAGTCTGAACTCCGCAATGGTTCTTGTAGAAATTAGCTTTGAAGAAGTAATGCAGAAATTTTGATTTCCTAGTTAGTAGCAATTTTGATCAGGATATAATTACATAATGGTTTTTCTTGGAGGAAATGAGAGTTGTTCCCAATAAGTTACTCTAGGCAGTGTAGTCTTAAAACATTACATTATAGTGTATTCTGTATATTTCAAAATATAGTCCAGGGATGTCTATGGGATCCCTGAAATTCTTTTGGGAATTTGCAAAGTCAAAACTATTTTCATAATAATAACTATTTTCTAATACAGTAAATATTGATAGATATGACCCACATACACAAAAATTGGAGGTAAGGGTCTTCAATAATTCTTATAAAATATAAAGGGTTCCTGATGCCAAAAAGTTTGAGAATTGTTGCCCTAGGGGTTCTTAGTCATATTTGGTTTGGAGCCTAGTTTTCTCTGAAATTGTTGCTATCCCAGTTTTACTGTTGAACCTTGTGCCCTACTATCCATATTTCTCCTGAGGAAACTTCCCCCTCCCCAATTAGTATTTTATTCAAAATAAATGCAAAGAGATAGTTTTCAACATCTGCTTTTGAAAAACTTTGTGTTCCAAATTTTTCTCCCTCCCTTCTTTACCTGTCCCCTCCCCAAGATAGCAAGCAAGTTGATATAGGTTAAATACGTGTAGTTCTTCTAAATATATTTCCATATTTGTCATGCCATGCAAGAAAAATCAGATAGATTTAAAAAAAAATGAGAAAGGGGGGAAAAAAACCAAGCAAACAACAACTACAAAAAAAGTGAAAATATTATGCTTTGATCCACATTCAGTTTCCATTTCTCTCTAAATGCAGATAGAATTTTCCATTCCCAAGTGTATTGAAATTGCCTTGAATCACCTCATTCTTGAAGAGCCAAGTCACCTATCACAATTCATCACATAATCTTGTTATTATTGTTTACAATGTTCTTTTGGTTCTGTTCATTTCACTCAACATCAGTTCATATAAGTCTTTCCAAGCTTCTGAAATCAGCCTGCTCATCATTTTTTATAAAACAATAATCCATTACATTCATATACCATAACTTATTTAGCCATTTCCCAACTGATGGGCATCTACTCAATTTTCAGTTCTTTCTACTACAAAAAGGGCTGCTACAAACATTTTTGCATGTGTGGATTCTTTTCCCTCTTTTATGATCTCTTTGGGATATAGACTCAGTGGAGATACTGCTGGATCAAAGGATCTGCACAGTTTGATGGCCCTTTGGGCAAAGTTCCAAATTCTTCCCCAGAAAGGTTGGATTATTTGAGGAAGCATTTTGTAATTAATTTTTTTTTTCAGATATAACTATTTTTTTCTTTTCACACTTATTAGCTTTATCCTCATTAGGGTCACATTTACTTACAATATTTGATAGTAAGCACTATCATCAGTTTAGGTATCAGAAATGAGAATAGATCTAGTATCTACAATAATAATTTGAAATGGATAATGCAGATAATAATGTCTCCATTTTACATCTGAGGGAAACAGAGTCAGAGAATAACTTGACCAGCTAATAAATTCTTCAGTTGGATTTTAACCATTCCCCTATCTCTTGAGTCCATTATCCTTTCTACTAAACTGCTTGCTTGTGAAGGAAATAAGTTTAGTACATGTGATGCTTAGTTTTCCTTCATTTTGTTATAGTGATATTTCTAGTAGCAATTATGATCACATTACACACAACTGAGCTTGTTTTATAGTACTTTATAGTATGGCTTGACACCTTTTCTGAATATTTAGCAAAAATATGATCTTCACTGTAATGAAATCATTTATCCTCTGCAGTATTCAATACTTGAAAATAATTGGAGGTATCAGTAGTATACTGGAAAGAGCATTGAATTCAGAGTGATAAACCATTCAAATACCTGCTTTGCTACTTAGTAACTTCATGCTATTGGACAAATTACTTTCACTTATTTGGGCTACTGTTTCCTGTCTGTAAAATGAAGGTATTAGATCTCGTAAGGGGTCTTTTAATTATTTATCCTGTGGTCTTGAAAGTAATCTTAAAAATAGCAATAGTTAATTTGATATTTGCTCCTATGACAGTACTGATTAGTTTTTTCAGTTGTGTCCAATTATTCATGACCCTTTTTTGGTTTTGTTTTGTTTTGTTTTTTGGCAAAGATACTGAGTGGTCCTTCTCCATTTCATTTTAACGACTGAGGAAACTGATGCAAATAGGGTTAAGTAACTTGCACAGGATCATAAAGCTAGTAAGTGTCTGAGGCCAGATTTGAACTCAGGAAGATGAATTTTCCTGATTCTAGGCCCAGCACTCAAGCTGCCATGATGTTAGTTAAGGGCATTATTAACATATTAAGTTGTGTAACTATAATGTCCTTTTGTTAATGATACCTTTATGCACTGCTGTTCAAATGCCTTAATTTTAAGAAGTTTGGATGATTTCATTATTTTACTGTGCTTGTGTTAGTTGGTGATTGGTCTGCATATGTAAGCAATTCCTAAAAATTTTATGCTGGGAAATCAGCTGATAGAATAAATGACAGGAGGAGAAAAAAAATTCTCCTTTGAAAATATTAAGCCTGAAGGAGGTTTGGGAGTCTAGATAGTCTCTACTTGATCATAGAGGTTAGAAGTAAAAAGGATGCTAGAAGTTATTCTCATTTTTATTTATTTATTTATTTATTTATTATTTTTATTTATTATTTTTTTTCACAGTATATATATATGTATGAGTAATTTTTTTTATAATATTATCCCTTGTATTCATTTTTCCAAATTATCCCCTCCCTCCCTTTACTCCCTCCCCTAGATGACAGGCAATCCCATACATTTTACATGTGTTACAATATAACCTAGATATAATATATGTGTGTAAATACCATTTTCTTGTTGCACATGAAGTATTAGATTCCAAAGGTATAAGTAACCTGGGTAGATAGACAGTAGTGCTAACAATTTACGTTCACTTCCCAATGTTCCTTCTCTGGGTGTAGTTGTTTCTGTCCATCATTGATCAACTGGAAGTGAGTTGGATCTTCTTTATGTTGAAGATATCCACTTCCATCAGAATACATCTTCATACAGCATTGAAGTGTACAGCGATCTTCTGGTTCTATTCATTTCACTCAGCATCAGTTCATGCAAGTCTCTCCAAGCCTCTCTGTATTCCTCCTACTGGTCATTTCTTACAGAGCAATAATATTCCATAACATGTATATACTATAATTTACCCAACCATTCTCCAATTGATGGACATCCATTCATCTTCCAGTTTCTAGCTACTACAAAAAGAGCTGCCACAAACATTTTGGCACATACAGATCCCTTTCCCCTTCTCAGTATTTCTTTGCGATATAAGCCTAATAGCAGCAATGCTGGATCAAAGGGTATGCACAGTTTGATAACTTTTTGGGCACAGTTCCAAATTGCTCTCCAGAATGGCTGGATTCTTTCACAACTCCACCAGCAATGTATTAGTATCCCAGTTTTCCCACATCCCCTCCAACATTCATCATTATTTGTTCCTGTCATCTTAGCCAATCTGACAGGTGTGTAGTGATATCTCAGAGTTGTCTTAATTTGCATTTCTCTGATCAGTAGTGATTTGGAACACTCTTTCATATGAGTGGATAATAGTTTCAATTTCATCATCTGAGAATTGTCTGTTCATATCCTTTGACCATTTATCAATTGGAGAATGGTTTGATTTCTTATAAATTAGGGTCAGTTCTCTATATATTTTGGAAATGAGACCTTTGTCAGAATCTTTAACTTTAAAAATATTTTCCCAATTTGTTACTTCCCTTCTAATCTTGTTTGCATTAGTATTGTTTGTACAGAAACTTTTAGTTTGATGTATTCAAAATCTTCTATTTTCTGATCGATAATGATCTCTAGTTCTCCTCTGGTCATAAATTCCTTCCTCCTCCACAGGTCTGAGAGGTAGACTATTCTCTGTTCCTCTAATCTATTTATTATCTCATTCTTTATGCCTAAGTCATGGACCCATTTTGATCTTATCTTGGTATATGGTGTTAAGTGTGGATCCATATCTAATTTCTGCCATACTAATTTCCAGTTTTCCCAACAGTTTTTTCCAAATAATGAATTTTTATCCCTAATGTTGGTATCTTTGGGTTTGTCAAAGACTAGATTGCTATAGATGTACCCTTTTTTGTCCTTTGTATCTAATCTGTTCCACTGATCGACCGGTCTATTTCTTAGCCAATACCAAATGGTTTTGGTGACTGCTGCTATATAATATAGCTTTAGATCAGGTACACTTAGATCACAGAAGTTATTCTCATTTTGAAGCTAAGGAATGCAAAACCCAGAATGGTTATATGATTCAATTGAGATTGGTGATTTCAACTCAGGCCTCTGACTTCAGAAATAGTTCTGCTTCTATTATATCATATTCTACCTCCATGATTAGGGTCTTAGGCTCTCCTAAAATCCTTTTTGCTAGTTATATGTGTATTGGACTTTCAGTTTTGTACACCTTGGAGTTGAAATTTAGGATTCATCTCTGAAGGAGACAGTCTTCTATGGTTTGTCTGTGAATTTCTCCTTGGTTTCCCTTTTTAGCCCTATCAACTTAGAACTCAATAAACCTTTCCGAAAAACCACTGTTAATGAAGAGCTTTAAAGTGTGTGAATGATGGGCATTACAGCCTCAAATGTGTTTATTACCAAAGATGATTGGCAACTGATCATTTACTAGCTTTGCAGTTGAATGAAGCCTTAATTTAAAGGTTGACTAATATAATAGCTGGCATTTATATGATGCCAGCTATGCGCACATACTTTGCAAAATCTTTTGCAAATACTATCTCAATTATTCCTCACAATAACTCTGAGAGGCTAGTCCTATTATTAAACTCATTTTTCTGTTGAGAAAACTGAAACAGATTGTGACTTGTCCAAGGGCATACAGATAATAAGTGTCTGAAACTGGATTTGAACTGGACATCTTCCTGACTCCAAGCATAGTTTTCCATCTACTGTAGCATATAACTACTTAGGTTAGATTATGGTGCAAGTCTTTGAAACTTAAGTGACTTAATCTATTTCAGGTTTTTTCTGAGGTTTTTGGCATATTGTTTAGTTAATGTAAAATGTGGGTTCATAAATTCTTAAGATTTTTAAAGTAAGAAAAAACATTAAAAGGCCTTATCATAATTTATTCTGCTGGCTCATTTTATAAATAAGAAATCTAAGGCCCTGAGAGGTTAAGTAACTTAATCCAAAACTAAACAGGTTAGTGGAACAAGCATTAGATCCTGGGCAGTCTAACTCTAAAATCTAGGGATTTCTCCACTCCTCAGATTTTAATTTTTATTAAATAAAATCCAACCAACACAGCTTAATAATAGTTATGTCACCATTAAAAGGCAGTTCTGACAACAGATGTGAATCATATGAGTAATATTGAGATTTGAGTCTTTAATTTTAAATATTTCAAGAAAAGTGAAATGACAGTTAAATTTGAATATTTAAGGAAAAACCAAAATCTTTTAGAGCAGTATAATAGACATTCCTTAATATTCTTTACTCTTGCTATTAAAATACATGGCATTAACCCTATTTAATGGAAATATTCAAGTTTGGTTAGGAAAGTATTCTTTTTTTTTTTTTAAATAGTTTTTATTTACCAGATTATATGCATGGGTAATTTTACAACATTGACAATTGCCAAACCTTTTGTTCTAATTTTTCCCCTCCTTCCCCCCCTCCCCCGCAGATTGACCAATACATGTTAAACATGTTAAAGTATAAATTAAATACAATATATGTATACATGTTCAAACAGTTGTTTTGCTGTACAAAAAGAATTGGACTTTTTTAAATAGTGTACAATTAGCCTGTGAAGGAAATCAAAAATAGAGTGATTGGGAGTTCTATGTAGTGGTTCATAATCATCTCCCAGAGTTCTTTCGCTGGGTGTAGCTGGTTCAGTTCATTACTGCTCTATTGGAACTGATTTGGCTCATCTCATTGTTGAAGAGGGAACCATCAGAATTGATCATCATATAGTATTGTTGTTGAAGTATACAACAATCTACTGGTCCTGCTCATTTCACTTAGCATCAGTTCATGTAAGTCTCTCCAGGCCTTTCTGAAATCATCCTGTTGGTCATTTCTTACAGAATAATAATATTCATATACTACAATTTATTCAGCCACTCTCCATCCACTGGGCATCCATTCAGTTTCCAGTTTCTGGCCACTACAAAGAGGGCTGCTACAAACATTCGTGCACATATAGGTCCCTTTCCCTTCTTTAAGATCTCTTTGGGATATAAGCCCAGTAGTAACACTGCTGGGTCAAAGGGTATGCACAGTTTGATAACTTTTTGAGCTTAGTTCCAAACTGCTCTCCAGAATGGCTGGATGTGTTCACAATTCTATCAACAATGTATTAGTGTCCCTGTTTTCCCACATCCCCTCCAACATTGTGCATTATCTTTCCCTGTCATTTTAGCCAATCTGACAGGTGTGTGGTGGTATCCAGAATTGTCTTAATTTGTATTTAGGAAAGTATTCTAATGAATATAAGGAAATTTAGTTAAGCTACTTTTTGAAAAAGCAGGTTTTTAAATGAAGATAAAAAAGCGAAATTTTCTTCACACACAGAAAATAGCTGCTTATTTTTCTTTTTAGAAAATACATATATAAGATGGGGGTATGAAATTATAAATTATGTACTTAGATGTTAACTTTAGAGAGCTGTTTTCATAATAAAACTTAATTTTTCCTTGAATAGAAACATAAAAATTAATTTTTATATTTAATATGTATGTGCATCCAATACCCAGAGTCCTATTACTCATGGAAAAGTGTTGCCATTTCGTTTTGAGAAATTAGCCTAATAACCAGTATTTAAAGGGTATTAATGGTAGATGTATTAGAAAGAACTCTGGTCTTGAAACAGGAAGGTTGTGCCACTTATGTGACATTCTAATAGTGCCATTTATTAACTATGTGACATTCAACCTTTTTGAGCCATTGTTTCCTCACAAAATAAGAATATTTTATTAATACAGTTTACCTTACAGACTTATGAGAATCAAATGATATATGAAAGTTCTTTATAATGTCAAAGGGCTAATAAACTGTTATACCCTTATCATTACCATCTGTTAGTTTCTTTATCATTAGTATTATTTACAAGAAAGCTCTGATATGGTTACATTAATTTACCTTTATAGAATATTTCAAAACTCAGCTTCATTTATAAGATTAGAATGTAGAAATAGGTTTAGTCAGTTATGTTTTTTTCTTGTTCTGGGAGCTGTCCAGCATAAAATGATGACAATATTTTATCCTTATACTGGTCTTCTGTGTGTCTTTTTTTCTGATTTAACTGTGAGGAAAGAGGGTTTTTGTTACTGAGAACTCAACATTTATGTGTTGTGGATTACACTTCTATAATACTTCAGACTTTATGAATTTCTGTAAATTGCAAAAGTTTCAGTGGAAGATTGTGGTATGAAATCAATAGCAAATGTTAATATTATCTGATCTTGACAAGTCATTCCCATTGAATTGCGCTTGACTGAAATGGCTACTTAGTGCACAGTGATTGTAGATTCTGTGTTCCTAAGGAAGAGTTTATTGTTGAGATGTGTATTTGAGATTTAGAATGCATTTTGATAATTTCCTTTGATGTTAGTGTTTAGCCTTAAGTTCATTTTTGAATATATTTCCTTTAGCTATAGAGTGATCTTATGTGATCAAGAAAAATAAGTTAAGTGTGATAGATACCTTGAGTTTCATGACAGTCCTCTTTTCTTCTGTTCTATACATGGACAAGTAAACATTCTACTTTGTTACTTTAAGAAGAAAAAGTAATTTTAAAACTCTGCATAGGGTAAAGGAATTTATTGGTGCTGACTTTGCATAGAGGTTGTGCTATAGGAACAAGTTATGTCAAAAAGTACAGTTGATCAGTGGAAAAAATAAGTCTACAATTCTTTGAATAAAAAAGGCTTTTAAAATATATCTGATTAATGCTGTTTTTATTTTGATACTGTTTTAGCTATTTGGGATCTGAATTGCAGTCAATCTGAATGCCAACTCTCTTCACATGATAATTTTTCAATAATTTTTTTCTTATAATAAATAGATTTTCTTGATAGATAAAAATTGAAATAATGTCTTAGTTTAAAATATTTTGGCTGAGAAAGAAAAGTGAAAAGGCCTATGATGAAACAACTTAAGAATTTCAGATCTTTTATTTACCTTGAATGCGGTACTTTTTTTTTTTCTGAAATGAAACTGACAACCTCTATTTTCCGTGTTTCCAATTTTAGACTGTCTTCAAAGTTTTAAAGTACTATGTGATCCACTTGCCCTAGATTACATGTTTCATGTCAGAACTGCTTCTATGAAAGTCTCAAAAAAACATGTATTTAGCATTTCTTTTAAAAATATATTTGCATTTATGTAAATATGCAGTATACTGCTCAGAATCAATTAATTTTATTTTTCTTAAAGGAATATTAACCTTTATTATTCTGCTAGATCTTATCATTTCTCATTTAAAATTGTTTATGACTTAGCAATAGCAGCTTGTATTTACCTTCCTGCTCTTCCCAAGACCATTAAAAAAAAAGATGGTATGATCAACTATTTGTGTGAAATTTATAAATATAAAGGTTGTTGAGGATTTTTTTTTCACTTTAAAAACAAAACAAAACAAATATACCTCACTTTATAGAAGTCAGATCAATAATCATTTAAGTGTCTCCTATGTGTCAGCTGTATGCTAAGTGCTAAGAACACAAAGAAAGGCCAAAAAGAGCTTCTGTTCTCATTAACTTCAAGTCTTAATTGGGGAGGCAATATGCATATTATTGTGTACAAACAAGATATAGGCAGGATCAATTGGAGATAACTCTCAAAGCAGTGAAAGTAGAAGGCCATGATAGAATTTTTGCAGAAGATATGACTTTAAAGCCAGGAATTAGATGAAGAAAAGAGAATCCCAGGCATGGAGGAAAAGCCATTGAAAATATGACATTTGGAAATGGAGTGTCCTGTGTGAGGAACATCAAGGGTGCCAGAATCATTAGATCACAAAGCATATGGAGGGGAGTAAAGCATAAGAAAGGGCTAGGTTATGAAGTACCTTTTTTTAATTTTATATTTATAGGGTTTTATATTTATTTAGACTTTGAGGTAGTAAGAAGTACCTGAAGTTGATTGAACTGGGGGGGGGGTGGTGGCATGCTCAGTCCTATATTTTAGGAAGATCTGCTTGATAGTTCAGTGGAGAGAAACTTGAGGCAAAGAGAGTGATTGGTGCACTACTGAAGTAGTCTAAGTGTGAGCTTGCACTATGATCGTAGCAGTGTAATAGCTCTTGGAATAGTTCTTGGAAAACTTTGCTAAAATTTAAATTTTAATAAATTGCATTATGTTTTAATGGATTCTGGGGCCTCACAACATAAAGGAAACTTGTGAATCTTTCTATAAAGCAAAGAATACCTTAATAACTTAACTATTCTAAAGTTTCAATTTTTACTATCAAGTTTTCATAGACTTACAATTGCAGGATGTCATGTCTGTAAGGGACCTTAGAGACCATTTAATTCAAACCACTGAGATCCGGAGAGTTTAAGTGGCTAGGAAGTTTTAGACTTCTTAATGAATGGAATTGGCAGTAATGTAATGACTCCACAAAAGGATCTTTGAATAAAATGTCAAATAAATTATTTCTAGAAAATTTATTAACATCTTTTTAAACAGTAGGATGGAAATAGTGTTTGTAAAATGATTGAAAAGAGTTCAAGTATTTTATTAATTTTTTTCTTATTTAATTCTAATTTTATATTCTGTGTCTGAGAAAAATTGTTAAGTTAATGTAAACATAAGCCTTGTTATAAAAGTTAAATTAATGAAATCCATTTATTAAGTGCCTACAATGTGCCAGGAACTGTGCCAAGTGCTTCGCAAGTGTTATTTCTTTCTTTTTTTCTTTCTTTTTTTTTTTTTTTAATTAAATCATTAAAAATCTCCCATTTAGACCTTTCCTCCTCTATTTGGGAATAAAAGAAAGACAAAATCCTTGTTGCAAACATGTATAATTAAGCTAAACAAATGTCCATATTTGCTATGTCCAAAAACGTTAAATTTCTTATTCTTCACATTGAGTTTTTTACCTCTTTATCAGCAGAATCATAGCATGTTTCATCATTTGTCATCCCTTTGGGATCATGGTTGATCATTATGATGATCAAAATTCCTAATTCTTTCAAAGTTGTCTTTATCATATTGTTGTCATTGTATAAGTTGTTTTTGTTCTGTTCACTTCATTCCACATCAAGTCATACATCTTTTTCAAGATTTTTTTTTTTTTTTTTTTTGCTGAGGCAGTTGGGATTAACTGACTTGCCCAGAGTCACACAGCTAGGAAGTGTTAAATGTCTGAGGTCAAATTTGAATTTAGGTCCTCCTGACTTCAGCTGGTGCTCTATCCACTGCACCAACTAGCTGCCTCTCAAGATTTAAAAAAATCATCCCTTTCCTAATTTCTTACCATGCAATAGTATTCTGACATATTTATATATCACATCATGTTCAGCTTTTCCCCAAATTATGAATCCCTCTTGGATTCTTGTTCTTTACCAACTCAAGAAAAAAGTTCTTATTTTTGCATATCCCCAGTTTGTTTTGCTTAAAACTAATCCCTCCCTTAACCTTTTGTTGTTCATTCAGCTGGATCCTAGTGGACTCTTCCTCACCCCATTAGGGTTTCCTCTGCAAAGATATGGAGTGGTTTGCTGTTTTCTTCTCTTGCTCATTTTATAGGTGACAAACAGGATTAAGTGACTTGCTCAGGGTCACACAGTTAGTAAGTGCCTGAGGCTAGATTTGAACTCAGGTATATAAGTTTTCCTGACTTCAGGTATGGCATTCTATTTATCCACTGTGCCAACAAGCTGCCTTTCCCTTGTCTTCCTTGTCCTTTTCTGACCTGTTTCTTTGTTGAATAATTTATTAGTGTACATGTTGTTCTATCCTTTAACCAATTCAGATAAGAATAAGGTTCACTTGTCAGCCATTCTTCTTTTGTTTTGTAGCTATGGATATGGACTTCTACATTGTGTGAGATCGTTTTCCCTAACTTTTCTTTCTTCTCTTCCCCCACTATGATTTTCTTCTCTTCTTCTTTTAAAGCCATTGAGACATAATGACTTTATGTCCCAAGACAGACCTGGGAACTATATGAATACAATTACAGAACTTCACACAAAGTCAATCTGAGCAATTAGAAAAATATTAATTGCTCTTTCATAGGCTGAAGAAGCATAATAAAAATGACAATTCTACATAAATTAATCTACTTATTCATTCCATGCCACTCAAACTACCAAAAATTATTTTACAAAAGTAGAAAAAATGATAACAGAATTCATCTGGAATAACAAAAGTTCAAGAATATTGAGGAAATTAATGAAGGGAAAATGTAAAGAAAGGTGGCCTTGCTGTATTATAATCAAAACAATCTGATACTGGTTAAAAAATAAAATGTAGATCAATAGAATAGTTTGGATATACAATACACAATAGTAAATGGCAAAAATTAGGTATAAACTGTGAGTTTATACCATATACCAAGATAAGTTCAAAATAGATATATGATTTAAACATAAGGATGATACAAATTAGGACTAGACAAATTAGGAGAGCAAGGAATGGTTTATCTGTCAATTCTATAAAAAAGGGAAGAATTTATGACCAAAGAAGAGATAGCATCACAATATGTAAATTGGATAATTTTGATTATATTAAATTTTTAAAATTTTTGTACAAACACAGCAAATTTAACTTGGATTAGAAAGGAAGTAGAAGACTAGGGAATCATTTTAATAGCAAGCATTTCTGATAAAGACCATATTTCTCAAAAATTAGAAAACTGAATCAAATTTAGAAGAATATAAATCATTCCCCAATTGATAAGATAGTCAAAGGATATGAATAGGCAGATTAATATAAATCATTCCCCAATTGATAAGATAGTCAAAGGATATGAATAGGCAGATTCAGACAAAGGAATCAAAATTATTGTATAGGGGGAAACGCTCTAGATCACTATTGATTAGGAAAATGACAACAATAACTCTGAGGCATCTATCTTTAACCACCTATCAGATTGACTAATTTGACAGAAAAAGATAAATGTTGGAGGGGATCTGAGAAAATTGGGGCAGTAATGTACTGTGGGTGGACTTGTGAACTGATCCAATTATCCTGGAGGGTAATGGTAACTATTTCCAAAGAACTATAAAACTGCATTTTCTCTAATCCAGAATACCACTACTAGGTCTGTATTCCTAGGAGATATAAATGGGGAGGGAGGGGGAAGAAAGGTTTTTATACTAAAATATTTGTAGCAGCTCTTTTAGCAGTGGCAAAAAAGGAAATTAAGGGACTGCCCATCAATTGGGAATGGTTGAACAACTTATGTGATTGTAATGGAATGCTATTATACTTTAAGAAATGATGAGCAGATTTCAGAAAAACCTAGAAAGACTTACATGAACTGATGCTGAATGAAGTGGACAGAACCAAAAGACTCTTGTACACAGCAACAGCAATATCATATGATGTTCAACTGTGAATGACTGAGCTATTTTCAGCAATACAATGATCTAAGACAATTGCAAAGTACTCAGTTTCTTAAATGGTGCATGCATTACTAATTTTATCTGTGTAGAAACTTCTATTTCAAGTAATCAAAGTTAAATATTTTATCTTTTGTCATTATCTCTGTCTCTTGTTTAGTTAAGATCTTAACCTCCCTTGTCTAGTCTTTTCCATTAATTTATATCTATTTTTTTTTAATCAATACCAAATGTTTTGATAATTGCTTCTTTATAATATAATTTAAGCCCTGGAGGCTTTATTTTCCTGTCATCTTTACTTCTTTTCATCATTTCCCTTGGTATTCTGGTCCTTTGCTTTTTTTACAAATAATTTTTATTATTTTACCAAGGTCTTGTGATTGTTATTTGTCTTTCATTCTCGAAGAGGACCATGACATCAGGGAAGTGTAAGTGAAATGGATTTAAATGAGAGGGCTGTGCAAGGTCACCTGACTCACTTTCCCTTGAGTCATCTGGGTCCAGTGCATGATATAGATCAAGATGACTGTAGTTGACCCTTGATTTGAGTGGTGTAGCATTAAAAACATAAATTAATTTTGCTAGAATTGTCATTTTTATTATATTAGTATGGCCTAGCCATGAGCACTAAAGATTATTCTTTAATTCTTTAAATACTTTATAATTGAAGCTATATAAGTTTTTTTATGTACTTTGCGATATTGATCCCCAAATACTTTATTCATTTTGTAGTTATTTGTAATGGGATTTCCCTTTCTATTATAGCTTCCCATGTTTTGTTATTATATAGAAATGTTGTTGATTTTGGGGTATTTATTTGTTGTCTGCAGCTTTGATGAAGCTATTAATTGTCCCAATTAATATTTATGTTGATTCCTTAGGATTTCCAAGTCATCAGTAAACAGGCACAATTCTATCTTCTCTTTGCTTATTTTTATTCCTTTAATTTCTTTCTTTTACTGCTATTGCTGATTTCCAGAACTATTTCAAATAATAGTGAGGTGAATGGACATCCTTACTTGACTCCTCTATTTGGAAACTGTTCTAGTGTTCTATATTGTTTTTGTTGTTGCAAAGGAAGAATTGGATTCAGAATGTAAAAATAACCTGGAAAGGTAAAAATAAGAATTTATACTCATTTCCCAGTGTTCCTTCTCTGGGTGTAGCTGATTCTGTCCATCAGTTGGAACTGAATTAGATGTTCTCTTTGTTGAAGATATCCATTTCCATCAGAATACATCCTCATACCAGTATCGTTGTTGAAGTGTACAGTGATCTCCTGGTTCTGCTCATTTCACTCAGCATCAGTTCATGTATGTCTTTCCAAGCCTCTCTGTATTCCTCCTGCTGGTCATTTCTTACAGAACAGTAATATTCCATAACATTCATATACCATAATTTACCCAACCATTCTCCAAGTGATGGGCATCCATTCATTTTCCAGTTTCTAGCCACTACAAAAATGGCTGCCACAAAACATTTTGACACATACAGGTCTCTTTCCCTTCTTTAGTATTTCTTTGGGATATAAGCCCAGTAATAGCACTGCTGGATCAAAGGGTATGCACAGTTTGATAACTTTTGGGGCATAATTCCAAATTGTCCTTAGCCTTTTTCATAAAAGTGCAATAGTTAATTGAGCTTTCTGCATGGTTGTATTAATGAAGTTTCATGACAGTCACATTTCTGAAATAATTGCTGTAGAGATGAATTTGTTGTTGTTTATATTATCTAATTATATCTGGCTCTTCAGGAGCTCATGGACCATAATGTACATGGGTTTTCTTGACAAAGATACTGCCTGTCCTTCTCTGGTGGATAAAGGTAAACAGAAGTTCAGTGACTTATCAGGGTCTCACAGCTAAATTTGAACTTACAACTTAACTCCAGACCCAATGCTCTATCCACTGAGCTACCTCATTGGCTCCAAAAAGATGAGTATATTTCCCAATCTCTTGTTTGCCTGCTATGGACAGCTGACTAAAACATGTGAATGTGACAGAACTTGTGGTAACAAACTCCTGCCTTTTGTAAATTGAAGTCATTCTTTCCTAGTTTATAAATATACCAGATGTGTGTTCACACTTAGATCCCTATTCTTTAGGTTATATCTTGCTCATTTTCCTTAGTCATTCTCATTCTGCTTTCTAAGGTAGCCAAGGGGGATGTTCTGATACTTATCATTCATGTGTCCATTCAGGCTTTGGTTGTAACAGATTGAGATAATTCTGCTTTTTTGCTTTTATTATGCCTATAATAACTTTGTTTCATACTGTTGTAACTTTTTTTCCTTCAGATATAGAATGATTTGTGTATGGTTCTATCTTGTAACAGATTATCTACAAACTGTGTCATCAGCTGTTATCCATGTGATTTTTGGCTGTGTTTCTTTAGCCAATACATAATGACTGCTCTTGACCAAGTCTTCCTAGGGCAAATACTCTTGGGCCTTTTGTTCTCTTATTTTATCCTATGTACCAGTTCCATCAGCTTTTTAAAATTTGGTAGAGGTCAATACAGTTCTTTAATAGCTAAATGCCATTTTTTCTCTGGGCTGTCAAGAAGGGGGCCCTCTTATTCCAACCTAGTTCCAGCTATTTCTTCAGACTTGACTGCTTTCATTCACAGTAATTTTTAGTTTACTGTTCATATGCACTACAAAGTCAGCAGGCTTTTCTGGTATTATTAAACATAGGAATGTTCTATCTGCCATCGCATCCCACCAATACTAGGTCATGTCTGCTTTTTGCTAGCAGGCTTGCCATCTCAGTGCAGGCTGGGTAATCATCAAACCCTGTGCAAATCCAAATATTGATCCTCTGAGGCATTGTAATAAGCTACTCATCTTTCTTATCCAAATGGCCCAAACTTCCCATGTGTATTCCCTGAAAGGACATGATACTTTGCCAAAAAAGCATTCAAAATTCAGCTCAATGTATGTATTCCTGTACAATGATATTTAATTTCAGCTTTGCCCACAGGTTTTGTATCTCTGTTCAGCTTTGAGATCTAACCTTTGCCTCATTCAGTATTAAGCTATCTTCTATGGAAGATTCAGCTTTGGACCCTTTAATAGGTGAATTATCTTTGTTTGACTTAAGAACAGTATCCTTACCACTAGGTCCTCTTTTCTTATTAGGGTCATTATTCTTACAACTAAGTCCTTCACCTCAAAAAAGGATGATGTGTAAATCATTTCCTAGGTGTTTTTTATATCATCATAGTTTTCCTTAGCATCCATCCCTCTTCCCTCCCCAACCCAGAGAACCATTCCTTATAACAAATAATATTTTTTTAAAGGTGAAAGGGAAAAAAATTGTAAGATGAACAATGCATTGAAAAAGTCTGAAAACATGTGCAACACACCTATGGACCTCCCAACTACATGGTTTGGGAGAATTCTCTCATCTTTCTTTCAAGCTATGATTATTTTTTATGATTGTGTGGTATTTACTGTGTGTATGTGTGTGTGGGGGGGTTCTTTCCATTTATATTGTTGCAGTCATTGTGTTTGTTATTTTCTTAACTTCATTCTGTATCAGTTCATATAGATTTTTCTATGCTTATCTATAATCACCTTTGTCATTTCTTAAAGCATAATAATATTCCATCATATTATGTGCCACAGTTTATTTAGCCATTCCCCATTTGAAGGACGTCTACTTTGTTTCCAATTCTTAGTTATCTTTAAAGTGCTGCTGTGAATATTTTGATGAATTTGGGGATTTCGTTATTGATAGTTATTAATGGCTTTCTTGTAGTATAAGCTCAGTAATAGAGTCTGTGATTCAAAGGTATGGATATTTTAATTACTTTTATAATTCCAAATTGATTTCCAAAATGGTTGTTCTGTTGTACAGCTCCACCAACAGTGTATTAGTTTGCCCACCTGGTAACAACACCTCCAATGTTGATTTGCCATCTATCTTCTACCCATAACTGTAGAACTTTTAAAAGTCATTATGTAGTTTGTTTTTTTAATTTTTGTCTTGATCCAGTTCTATTATTAAGAGACTCTTGAGTTTCCAGTTTAAAAATGTCACTAAACATGTGAGCCTACATTTTTTTCTTTTTTCTTTATTGTTTTGTTTTTTTCTTGTTATACATGTATATTAACTTTTTCAACATGCATTTCTTTATGAATCATGTTAGGAGAGAAAAATCAGTGAAAAAGAAAAATCATGGGGGGGGGTAGGTAGTGAACATAGCCTGTGTTAATTTATATTCAATCTCCATATTTCTTTTTCTGGATGCAGATGGTGTTTTCTATCCAAAATTTATTATTGGGATTGCCTTAGAAGGCCTACATTTTTTCAAGTAGTTTATAAAAATTATATTTAGCAAACAAAATAATGCCATGCTAATCATTAAACATGCAGCAGCAATAGCATGAGTAGTGATAAACAATTGACCAATGGTCATATTTAATTACCAAATGAAACAGTAAAAAGAATATCATTTGGACAGAAATAACTACACCCAGAGAAGGAATACTGGGAAGTGAATGTAAATTGTTAGCACTACTGTCTATCTACCCAGGTTACTTATACCTTCGGAAGCTAATACTTAATGTGCAACAAGAAAATGGTATTTACACACATATATTGTATCTAGGTTATATTGTAACACATGTAAAATGTATGGGATTACCTGTCATGGGGGGAGGGAGTGGAGGGAGGGAGGGGATAATTTGGAAAAATGAATTAAAAAAATATAAAAAGAAATATATCATTAATCATCAACAGTACTGAAGGGCAGTTTGCATTATAGGGAGTTGATAATGAGAAAAATATTTATGAAAAAGAATAAAAGCCTAAGTCCAGTGTGCAAATCTTTACATATCGCTACGTTATAAAGAAACATATACCTAACATACAAGACAGGTATGGGAAACACCTCTCTATCTGCTACTGGTCCATTCTTCTTATTTATTCTTATTCCACATTCTAAGATATTTCCGTATATATGTGTTCTCATTTTAATTACTAAAATTGCATCATTTTTAAAATTCAACATTAACTCTCAATTCCCACCCCAGTTTATTAAACATTATTTAATGAACTGAAGAAACAACTCTTCAACCATCAGTGTTGAGTCTCTTCAGAAAGATTGTAATTGAACATTATGATAAAATAAATATGATAGACTATATATAATCAAATGACTTTATAAAACAATTATTTCTTAATCTAGCATACTTGGACACATACAAAAGTTATCAAATTCTAAGGCACATGTAACTTACAATTATAGAAAATCAAATTACATACATGACTTTTATAGACCATCATACAGTTTGAGTTGGGGGAATATAATCAGAAGATACAAGTTTAAATCAAAATTTTTTTTGGTTGCACTTCTTGTCTGTGCTCTGTATTCAATTTTTTTTAAGTTTTTTTTTTTTATTTTCAAAACATATGCATAAGTAATTTTCAACATTTACTTTTGCAAAATCTTGTGTTTCAAATTTTTTCCCTCCTCCAAGTAATCCAATATATGTTAAACTCATGTGCGATTCTTTTATACTTATTTCCACATTGTCATGATGCACAAGAAAAATCAGATCAAAAAGGAGAAAAAATGAGAAAGAAAACAAAATGCAAGCAAACAACAAAAAGTGAAAGTGCTGTGTTGTGATCCACACTCAGTCCCCAGCAGTTCTCTCTCTGGGTACAGATGACTCTCTTCATCACAAGTCCATTGGAACTGCCCTGAATCAACTCATTGTTGAAAAGAGTGTGGCTCAATTTTAGAAGTTATCAATTGGCTGATGAGAATTAATAAGGATATTTATTGCCTAGTTTAATTTGAGAGAATGCTTCCTTCGAATACTCAATTGTCATCTATTCAAATGGGAATTATACCAGTATATATTTTCCAGCTGTTTCTCTCTTTGTTAAAATAAATTTGACTCATTTCCTTATATATTTGAGAAATGAGGTTTTCATCATAGAAACTTCTTCAAAATTCTTTCCCCAATTACTATTGCTAACTGTATTTCCATTGATTATTCTCTCTTTCTTTTCACTCTGGTCCTTCTCAAAATTATTTTGCTTCTGACTACCTACTCCCCCAATATGCCCTCCTTTTTGTCATCCTCTTTTCCCTTCCTGCTTTCTTGCAGGGTAAGATAGATTTCTATACCCATATTGAGTATGTCCCAGAATTCCCAATTTTGGTCCTGTTCTGATGAGAGTACGGTTCACTCACTCCTCCTCCTCTCTCCTTTTCTCTCTACTATAAAGCTTTTTCTTGCCTCTTTTTATGGCAAATAACTTATGCCATTCCACCTCTCTCTTTCCCATTTTTCTAGTACATTCCTTTCTTACCCCTTAATTTTTTTAGGTATTATTCCTTCATATTCAACTATACCTGTTCATTTCTGTAGTGTGTTACTAGAAAACTATGGCCAAAAGTTACATGGAGGTCACACAGATAAGTTTTATTGAATTCCATCTCTCTCTCTCTCTCTCTCTCTCTCTCTCTCTCTCTCTCTCTCTCTCTCTCTCTCTCTCTCTCTCTCTCTCTCTCTCTCTCTCTCTCTCTCTCTCTCTCTCTCCTCCCTCCCTCCCTCCCTCCCTCTCCTAGGAATGGAAACAAATAAACCTTATTACAATCCCTTATGATATCCCTTTCCTGATTATCTCCTTATGCTTCTCCTAAGTACTATATTTGAAAATCAGATTTTCTATTAAGCTCTGTTCTTTTCATTACAACTGCTTGAAAGGTCTTCTATTTCATTGAATATCCACTTTTTTTTTTTTTTTTTTTTTTAGGATTATACTTAGTTTTGCTGGGTAAATGATTCTTGGTTGTAATCCTAACTCCATGCTCTCTGGAATATCATGTTCCAAGTCCTCCAGTCCTTTAATGTAGAAACTGCTAAATCTTGTGTTATCCTGACTGTAGCTACATCCACTATACTCAAATTGTTTCTTTCTGAATGCTTGCAGTATTTTCTCCATAGCCTGGCAGTTCTGTAATTTGGCTATAATATTCCTGAGAGTTTTTATCTTGGTATTTGTTTTACAAGTTAAGATTGGTAAATTCGTTCAATTTCTATTTTACCTTCTGGTTCTGGGATATCAGGACAGTTTTCCTTGAGATAATTTCTTGAAAGATGATGTCTAGGCTCTCTCTTTTTTTTTTTTTTTTTTTTTTTAATCATGGCTTTCAGGTAGACCAATAATTTTTAAATTATTTCTCCTGGAGTTTCCCTGGTCATTTGTTTTTTTCAGTGAGATATTACACATTATTTTCTATAGTTTTATTGTTTCTTGATTTCTTGTAAAGTTATCTTAGCTTTTCTTGATTCTAATTTTCAAGGAATTGTTTTCTTCAGTGAGCTTTTCTACCTCCTTTCCCAGTTGGCCAATTTTGCTTTTTAAGGCATTCTTTTTCATCATCTTTCTGTATTTCCTTTTGCATCTGTCTCAATTCTCTTCCCAATTTTTCCTCTACCTCTTAATTGGTCAAAATTCCTTTTGGGCCTGAGACAAACTCTTTATTTATTTATTTATTTATTTGAGGGTTTGGATGTGGGAGCTTTGACTTTATCTTCTGCATATGTTTTTTTTTTTTTTTTTTTTATATATATTTTATAATATTATCCCTTGTATTCATTTTTCCAAATTGCCCCCCCTCCCTCTATTCCCTCCCCCCGACGACAGGCAATACCATACATTTTACATGTGTTACAATATAGTCTAAGTACAATACATGTGTGTGAATATCATTTTCTTGTTGCACAATAAACATTAGAATCCGAAGGTACATGCAACCTGGGCAGACAGATATTAGTGCTAACAATTTACATTCGCTTCCCAGTGTTCCTTCTCTGGGTATAGTTATTTCTGTCCATCATTGATCAACTGGAAGTGAGTTGGATCTTCTTTATGTTGAAGATTTCCACTTCCATCAGAATACATCCTCATACAGTATTGTTGTTGAAGTATACAGTGATCTTCTGGTTCTGCTCATTTCACTCAGCATCAGTTGATTTAAGTCTCTCCAACCCTCTCTGTATTCCTCCTGCTGGTCATTTCTTACAGAGCAGTAATATTCCATAACCTTCATATACCACAATTTACCCAACCATTCTCCAACTGATGGACATCCATTCATCTTCCAGTTTCTAGCTACAACAAAAAGAGCTGCCACAAACATTTTGGCACATATATGTCTCTTTCCGCTCTTTAGTATTTCTTTGGGATATAATCCCAGTAGTAGCGCTGCTGGGTCAAAGGGTATGCACAGTTTGATAACTTTTTGGGCATAATTCCAGATTGCTCTCCAGAATGGCTGGATTCTTTCACAACTCCACCAGCAATGTATTAGTGTCCCAATTTCCCCACATCCCCTCCAACATTTATCATTATTTGTTCCTGTCATCTTAGCCAATCTGACAGGTGTGTAGTGGTATCTCAGAGTGGTCTTAATTTGCATTTCTCTGATCAGTAGTGATTTGGAACACTCTTTCATGTGAGTGGATATAGTTTCAATTTCTTCCTCTGAGAATTGTCTGTTCATATCCTTTGACCATTTATCAATTGGAGAATGGTTCAGTTTCTTATAAATTAGGGTCAGTTCTCTATATATTTTGGAAATGAGACCTTTGTCAGAACCTTTGTTTTTAAAAATATTTTCCCAATTTGTTACTTCCCTTCTAATCTTGTTTGCATTAGTATTATTTGTACAGAAACTTTTTAGTTTGATGTAATCAAAATCTTCTATTTTGTGATCAATAATGATCTCTAGTTCTCCTCTGGTCATAAATTCCTTCCTCCTCCACAAGTCTGAGAGGTAGATTATCCTCTGTTCCTCTAATCTATTTATTATCTCCCTCTTTATGCCTAAATCATGGACCCATTTTGATCTTATCTTGGTATATGGTGTTAAGTGTGGATCCATATCTAATTTCTGCCATACTAATTTCCAGTTTTCCCAACAGTTTTTTCCGAATAATGAATTTTTATCCCTAATGTTGGAATCTTTGGGTTTGTCAAAGATTAGATTGCTATAGATGTACCCTTTTTTGTCCTTTGTATCTAATCTGTTCCACTGATCTACCGGTCTATTTCGTAGCCAATACCAAATGGTTTTGGTGACTGCTGCTATATAATATAGTTTTAGATCAGGTACACTTAGACCACCTTCCTCTGAGTTTTTTTTCATTAGTTCCCTTGCAATTCTTGACCTTTTATTCTTCCATATGAATTTTGTTGTTATTTTTTCTAGGTCATTAAAATAGTTTCTTGGGAGTCTGATTGGTATAGCACTAAATAAATAGATTAGTTTGGGGAGTATTGTCATCTTTATTATATTCGCTCGGCCTATCCAAGAGCACTGAATGTCTTTCCAATTATTTAAATCTGATTTTATTTTTGTGGCAAGTGTTTTGTAATTTTTCTCATATAATTCCTGACTTTTCTTTGGTAGATGGATTCCCAAATATTTTATACTCTCAACATTTGTTTGGAATGGAATTTCTCTTTGTATCTCTTGCTGTTGCATTTTGTTAGTGATATATAAAAATGCCGAGGATTTATGTGGATTTATTTTGTATCCTGCCACTTTGCTGAAATTTTGAATTATTTCTAGTAGCTTTTTATTCTGCATATGTTTTTGATATTCCTTGTCCCCATAGTAACTTTCTATGATCAGAATTGTTTTTTATTGTCTGTTAATTTTCCCAAGCTACTATTCAACTTTTAACTCTTTGTTAAAGTAGGGTTCCATTTCCAGGGTGGTGGGTGTACTCTCCCAAGCTGTTTTCAGAGATCCTTCTTGGGAGTTGACCACAAGCATTTTTACCTGTTTTGGAACTATGGGGAATACCCCCACTTCACTGTGGCTCCACTGTTGATTTGCTGTGCTAAATCAACAGAGTCCTTCCTCAGTCAGTGTTGGTAAAGAGATCTCCTGTGAGCTGAGGCCTCTGGAAAGTGCTGTTGCCACCACCATCACCAGCAGAGCTCATTCCTGATTTGCTGGTTTCCCAAGACCCTCTCATTCTACTGACACACCTTTCTGCTGACTTTTGGTGTCTCTGGGCTGAGAAGTCTAGAAACCTCCAGTATTGCCTCCTTTTCAGAGACCCAAGATCCATAATACTTTGCTGGCCTACTGCACTGGACTCTTGCTCCTGTGCTAACCATCTAATCTTTCCTGCTGACATTTCCTGCTAACCATCTAAGTTGTCTTTGTCTGGAACATGTTTGACCCCATCTTTTTGTGTGTTCTGATATTCTAAAATGTGTTTAGAATTATTATTTAAAAGAATTTGGATCAGTTTGGGGGAGAGCATGGTGAGTCCCTGCCTTTATTCTGTCATCTTGGCTCCACCTCTTTCTCCGTGTTTCTCAAGTTGTATAGTCCTAGTCTTTGAAATCAGTAAAATCAGCAGCACTTTTTACATCTTTCTGTTCTTCAGTATCCACTAGAACAGTGAATTGATCTTCTGGTATAGTAATGTGCAAAACACTGAATTTCTTCTCAGACTCATCCATGAGGCCAACTTAAGCCACATTATTCTTGTCTAAAGACTAGTTGATGATTTATGAGTTTTTATGGAGGAAAGCCAGCTTGATAATAAGAGATTTATTATGGGTTTTCAAGGTACTAACAGTGGGTTGTTGTTTTTTTTTGTGGGGGGGGGTAGGTATAATCTGGGCAAATACTCCCAAGTCAGTAGTTTTCAGAATATGTTTTCATTCAGCTAATATGGTTAAAGGTACCTAGCACAGCGAGGTGGTTTTGAAGTTTAAACATCAAAAGTAGAGCTCAGAGAAGAATTAAAGCTTAGCTGGCCTGGATCTCTCTACAAAATGGAGGTTCTAGGATAAACTCACCAGTAGGAGAAGGGAAATGTCCTGGCTGAGAGATATTTCAGGATGAGAAGGTCACAGAGATGGTGAAATGTTCCAGGTTGAGAGATTCTAGGCACTGAAAAAAGTTATATAGCATGACAGCAGCTGAGACATGATCTTGAAGAAAGAAGTCAAGAGCACAGTTTGGAGAATGAAAAAGAAATGTGCTTTTTGGATTAGAAAACACAATGTGCTTATATGTGACTCATAAAAGTGATAATGCTCAGAGTAAGCTCTAGAGTTATGATCCCATTAAGCTCTTGCTTTAAACATTTTTGAAGTATTTAAAAATCAAAAAGGAATTTTCAATGCCATCTCTTGCCACTGCTCATTTACATTTTGAATACTTTTTTGTTAAGCTTATATACCTGTGTAAACACACTATGTCCACAATGTTGCACCTGGTTTTTGTTGCATTGTCTGAAAGCCTTACATGGTATGTATCCAAAACCGAGAGTCATTTGAGTTGTCTCCCTGTGACTATGATCTTACATATATGGACTATATTCTGTACCTATAGGAAAAACTGAAGGTGAAGTTTTACTATTTTTAGATATGGATTATCTTAAACTTTAATCTAGGGATATAGTTAATAAATATTTCATTTTATAATATTTTATAAAGGCTGTTAGCTCATTTCTTACCTTTCAAATATGTAATCACTACAATTTTGTTTTGAAATGACTAAATTAATTCCCTAAAGTAGAGCCTGGCTACTGTTATGCCATTCATTCTGGGAAAAAGCAGCAGCTGATGTCATGAGAAAAATATGCTGTGTATGCTGCATTTGTAAAATGTGATATTAATGTACTTTTTCTTTGAATCTGAGTGGATTTTTTTTCAAAATAATATATTTGACTTGGATAAATATGGGAATTGTTATAGAGAACTATCAGCAACTAGTCTTCCATTGTTTGCTCAAAAGTTCAGTGTAATAACAGAGATTTGTGTTTAAATAATAATACCTGTGAATAGCTGTGTCTAACCTGTTTTTTCTAAGGACTAAAAACGGTATTAATATGTTACCCATTTTATTGCTAGCTCAAGGCAGCTTTCATAAAATTGGTCCTAGTTATACAATATAAAGAAAGCTAATGAGTATTTTGACACTCTCCAAATGCTAAAAACAAAAACTTTTCAATTGAGCACTTTTCGTGGTAGCAAAGAAATATAGTTGCCCATCACTTAGGGAATGACTACAAATTGTGGCAAACAAATCTTTGTTGTGCTGTAAGAAATGAATATAGAATAGCATGGAAAGATTTACATGAATTGATGTAGACTGAAATATGCAAAGCCATGAAAACAATATATATAGTAGCAAAAACAATTTAAACAGACCAAATGTTGCAAAATTACAAATAACAAAAAAGACTTCAAAGAAAAGGTGAGATGATTGTATCTACTTTGCAGTGCTAGGATCGTAGTACATTGTAAATATTTTCTTTTCTTTTTGGCCAGACATTTAGGGTTGTGACTTGCCCAGGGTCACATAGCTAGGGAGTATTAAATGTCTAAAACTGGATTTGAACTCAGGTCCTCCTGATTCCAAGGCAGATGCTCTATCCACTGCACCATCTAGCTGCCCCCATTGTAAATATTTTCATTCTTTTTTATATATATTATTAATCACTTTTGATTATTTTTTCTTTAAAAATATTGTTTGTCGCTAGCCTCGGCAATAAGAGCCGAGAAAGAGATTCAAGGAATTAGAGTAGGAAATGAGGAAATCAAACTATCACTTTTTGCAGATGACATGATGGTATACTTAGAGAACCCCAAAGACTCTGCTAAAAAGCTACTAGAAATAATTCAAAATTTCAGCAAAGTGGCAGGATACAAAATAAATCCACATAAATCCTCGGCATTTTTATATATCACTAACAAAATGCAACAGCAAGAGATACAAAGAGAAATTCCATTCCAAACAAATGTTGAGAGTATAAAATATTTGGGAATCCATCTACCAAAGAAAAGTCAGGAATTATATGAGAAAAATTACAAAACACTTGCCACAAAAATAAAATCAGATTTAAATAATTGGAAAGACATTCAGTGCTCTTGGATAGGCCGAGCGAATATAATAAAGATGACAATACTCCCCAAACTAATCTATTTATTTAGTGCTATACCAATCAGACTCCCAAGAAACTATTTTAATGACCTAGAAAAAATAACAACAAAATTCATATGGAAGAATAAAAGGTCAAGAATTGCAAGGGAACTAATGAAAAAAAACTCAGAGGAAGGTGGTCTAAGTGTACCTGATCTAAAGCTATATTATATAGCAGCAGTCACCAAAACCATTTGGTATTGGCTACAAAATAGACCGGTAGATCAGTGGAACAGATTAGATACAAAGGACAAAAAAGGGTACATCTATAGCAATCTAATCTTTGACAAACCCAAAGATTCCAACATTAGGGATAAAAATTCATTATTCGGAAAAAACTGTTGGGAAAACTGGAAATTAGTATGGCAGAAATTAGATATGGATCCACACTTAACACCATATACCAAGATAAGATCAAAATGGGTCCATGATTTAGGCATAAAGAGGGAGATAATAAATAGATTAGAGGAACAGAGGATAATCTACCTCTCAGACTTGTGGAGGAGGAAGGAATTTATGACCAGAGGAGAACTAGAGATCATTATTGATCACAAAATAGAAGATTTTGATTACATCAAACTAAAAAGTTTCTGTACAAATAATACTAATGCAAACAAGATTAGAAGGGAAATAACAAATTGGGAAAATATTTTTAAAAACAAAGGTTCTGACAAAGGTCTCATTTCCAAAATATATAGAGAACTGACCCAAATTTATAAGAAACCGAACCATTCTCCAATTGATAAATGGTCAAAGGATATGAACAGACAATTCTCAGAGGAAGAAATTGAAACTATATCCACTCACATGAAAGAGTGTTCCAAATCACTACTGATCAGAGAAATGCAAATTAAGACCACTCTGAGATACCACTACACACCTGTCAGATTGGCTAAGATGACAGGAACAAATAATGACAAATGTTGGAGGGGATGTGGGGAAACTGGGACACTAATACATTGCTGGTGGAGTTGTGAAAGAATCCAGCCATTCTGGAGAGCAATCTGGAATTATGCCCAAAAAGTTATCAAACTGTGCATACCCTTTGACCCAGCAGCGCTACTACTGGGATTATATCCCAAAGAAATACTAAAGAGCGGAAAGAGACATATATGTGCCAAAATGTTTGTGGCAGCTCTTTTTGTTGTAGCTAGAAACTGGAGGATGAATGGATGTCCATCAGTTGGAGAATGGTTGGGTAAATTGTGGTATATGAAGGTTATGGAATATTATTGCTCGGTAAGAAATGACCAGCAGGAGGAATATAGAGAGGCCTGGAGAGACTTAAATCAACTGATGCTGAGTGAAATGAGCAGAACCAGAAGATCACTGTACACTTCAACAACAATGCTGTATGAGGATGTATTCTGATGGAAGTGGAAATCTTCAACATAAAGAAGATCCAACTCACTTCCAGTTGATCAATGATGGACAGAGGTAGCTGCACCCAGAGAAGAAACACTGGGAGGGGAATGAAAATTGTTAGCACTAATATCTGTCTGCCCAGGTTGCATGTACCTTCGGAATCTAATGTTTATTGTGCAACAAGAAAGTGATATTCGCACACATGTATTGTACCTAGACTATATTGTAACACATGTAAAATGTATGGTATTGCCTGTCGTCGGGGGGAGGGAATAGAGGGAGGGGGGGTAAATTGGAAAAATGAATACAAGGGATAATATTATAAAATATATATATATATATATATATATAATAAAAAAAAAAAAATATTGTTTGTTACATGGAATTGCTGTTGGAGGGGGAGGATAATTTTTTACATCATCCACATTTCTGTATCCTTTTCCACCTCAACTCTTGGTCCCAGATACCTAGCTCTTATATAACAAGGCCATCCAGTTTTCATATTTTGAATGTTTGCCCCCCAAAAAATGCATTTTTCAGAAGTTAAGTTTGGTTTAAAAAAAATTTCTGGAGAGGTTTCCACAGCTGGATTAAGCCTTTTTCTGTTTTTAAGTGTTATTTTTCTGTTGATAAGACAGAAATTTAGTTATCATAGGATTATTTTTAAATGAAGTCATCTTAATTAAGAAAAAAATTATGTCATTGAGATGAGATCTGAAATAGTTCTGAAGATCAATTGAGACTAAACTACATTTAACCAAAAAAAAGTCAACAGCCCAATGTTTAAACATGTATTAGATTGATGAAGAAATACATTAATTTCAAACCTATTAAATCTGTTTTTATTATTGGAAAGATATTTATTTTTATTGTTGCTTTGGTATGCTAAGATAATACTATTCATTTTTCTTTCTTGGAACCTACCATTTTTTAATGCTGTATTTGTGATTGATTCTGTCTTGAGTCACTTCTCTCTAGGAAATACTATGGATATAATGAATAATGCATGTACTTTGGTTTAGTTATTATTTAATAATGAAAAAATTAATTTATGTCAGAATATCACTTTTTTAATATATATATATATATATTTCAATTAGAGACTTGTCAAATCCTTAGAGATAGCAACTGTTTATCAATCACATTGTCTTTATCTCCTCATAGTAATGCCTTGAAATGTTTCTCATAACAGACATCTAATAAACGCTTATTGGATTAAAATGAGTTGACTCTGTAAATTATGGTCCAGGTAACTAATAACTCTTTTCCTAAACGCTGGACTGATATTTTGTAGTCAATTAATGCATTCAGAAAGCCATTACTTAAATGGTCCAGAAAATTGAATTGTAGGCATATTGTAAGAATCTTCTTGCTCTTTAGATATATTTCACTGATATGAAATGGGAAATTTGATTGATTTTGGTTCTATTGACTGTGAGTATAGCTGCATATATATTATGTTTACCTGTTGTTTTCTGCTTATTTCTCAATAGCAGTGTTAAAATATGAGAAATACAAAGTTACTGGGAAATACTATAAGCTGAAGTAGTGTTATTACAAAGTATCAAAATAAAACCATCTTTCTTGCATTTGTGGTTCTTCTCAAATCATTTTTCCTTTGTATGATTTTAAAACACTGGGAAGAAAAGAATGATAAGCTTATTTAAATCTCCTCTGTTAATGTAGATTGTTGATTGATTGTTAATAAGGTTATTTATTAACTTTATGTTGAGTTTTTTGTGTGTTATACTAATTTCAGATTCAGGAATTTTTTACTTATTTTGTTTTCAGTTAAAGAAAAATGATTATCTTATAAAAACACTACTTTTTGCTCTGTTATGTTTTAATCATTCACATCTTTTTTTTTTTTTTTTGAGAATAAAACAGTGATAGAGAAAGGATTTATTTTTTGTAGGTTTTTTTAATGAACGTTTTTCTTAGAAAAGATAATTGAATATGTTAATATAATGAAATGTAGTGCAACAATTGTAGATTGAAATAAACTATCCCATTTTCTCATATTTTCTACTACATTCTTATTGTTGTCCTTTGATTACAATCTTTTTAAAATTTCAATAGTATTTTATTTTTCCAAATACATGTGAAGATAGTTTTCAGCATTCATTTTTGTAAGACTTTATGTTCCAAATTTTTCTCCCTCTTTTCCTTCTCCCCTCCCCAAGACAGTAAGTAATCTGATATATGTTAAGTGTATGTGCAGTTCTTTTAAACATATTTCCATATTTATCATGGTGTGCAAGAAAAATCAGACCAAAAGGGAAAAAACCATGAGAAAGAAAAAAACAAAAGGTGAAAATACTATGCTTCAATCCATATTCAGTCTCTATAATTCTCTCTTTGGATGCCAATGTCATTTTCCATTCAAAGTCTATTGGAATTGCCCAGAATTACTGAATTATTCAGAAGAGCCAAGTCTGTCATAGTGATGTTCTCTTAGTTCTTGATTACAGTTTCAACCAATAAACTAAAGTTAATTTATAAGCCAACCACCCTTTTTTATTAGGACACTCTTAGTAATGTCCTATTGAAGAGATAGGAACTAGTACTGTGATTTCCTTATTATAGGGAACTTCCAGATGAGAAAACTTCTTCCCCCAGAACAGGTCTGCATGTTATCTATAGCTTACAATCTTAGAAACAGTTTTTTAAAGCACTGAGGAGTTAAGTAACTTGTTCAAGGTCAGACAACCAGTGTGTGTCACAAGCTGAACTTGAATCCAGGTCTTCCTATAGCTGTCTTAGTCTGTCTCTCTTTCTCTCATGTCATTTACCACACCATTTACATTGGTGAAAATTTCCATCATTCATCACTCATTCAGTTAGTGTAATAAACATTGGTTAAGCACCTGCTATGTGCCATACACTGTTCTAAAAAAAACCAGGGATACAAGTATGACCTTTTTTTTTTTTTTCCAAGCTTTTTATTTCCAAGATATATGCATAGGTAATTTTTCAGCATTGACAATTGCAAAACCTTTTGTTCCCACTTTCCCCTCCTTCCCCCCTCCCCTTCCCCCAGACAGGTTGACCAATACATGTTACATATGTTAAAGTATAAGTTAAACACAATATATGGCTACATTTCCAAACATTTATTTTGCTGTACAAAAAGAATCGGACTTTGAAATAGTGTACAATTAGCCTGTGAAGGAAATCAAAAATGCAAAAAAAAAAAAAAAAATAGGGATTGGGAATTCTGTGTAACTGGTTCAATTCATTACTGCTCTATTGGAACTGATTTAGTTCATCTTATTGTTGAAGAATTGATATCATATAGTATTGTTGTTGAAGTATATAATGATCTCCTGGTCCTGCTCATTTCACTCAGCATCAGTTCATATAAGTCTCTCCAGGCCTTTCTGAAATCATCCTGCTGGTCATAGTATTCATATACCACAATTTATTCAGCCATTCTCCAATTGATGGGCATCCACTCAGTTTCCAGTTTCTGGACACTACAAAGAGGGCTGCCACAAACATTCTTGCACATACAGGTCTCTTTCCCTTCTTTAAAATATCTTTGGGATGTAAGCCCAGTAGTAATGCTGCTGGATCAAAGGGTATGCATAGTTTGATAATTTTTTGAGCAGATTCCAAATTGCTTTCCAGAATGGCTGGATGAATTCACAATTCCACCTACAATGGGGATACAAGTATGAAAAAAAGAGTCCTTGTTCTTAAGGAACTTACATATAGTCTGAGGAAAGACAACACACATAAAGTAAGCTGAAATGGGAAGGAAAGGGAGGAAGGAAAAGTGAGAAGAAAATCCGAAAGTAGTGTAGCCAGATGAGAAATTAAAAATCAGATTCTTCAAGGGGTACAAATATGGGGGGGAAAGAGCCTATGTCTTCAAATAGCTTATAGTTCAATAGAGGAAGATAACACAAAAAGGAAGTTGAAGTGGGGGAGGGCAGGCAGAAAAGAGGACTTGGTGGGAAAGTAAAAGTCCCAAAGTAGTTCAGCCAGGTGAAAAATTAATAATCAGATTCTTCCAAAGAATTTTTAAATAAGTTTTCTAATACTGATCATCCTATCCAAACCCTAGTTTAAAAAAAATAGCAACAACTTTAAAATAGTTAATACTTAATATTTCTACCATTTAGCAAGTGTTTATTTAATGGAGTTGGGGTCAAGGAGTTGGCAGGAACAGGTTATCTTTTAGACATGTGCACTTTGAAATGGCTGTAGGAAATCCAAGAAATGGTTGGTAATTCTGTACAGGAAATTGAGAAAGATTATAGGTGAGTAATTTGTTGTTGTTTAGTTGATTGTCATGTCCTGCTTTTCATGACTGTTTAGGGTTTTTTGGCAAAGATATGGGAATGGGTTGCCATTTTCTTCTCTAGCTCATTTGATGAGAAACTGAGGCAAACGGGGTTAAGTGGCTTACCCATTATCACACTGTTAAATATCTGAGTGCTGATTTGAACTCAGGATTTCCTGATTTTAGACCCACTCTTCCTGACTTCCTAGCTGCCCAGATGGATAGTTAGGTCTTGGGAATCAAGAGCAGACATGAGAACTAATTAGCAAAGAAGGATGAGAGAAGAGGATTCAGAACAGTCATAAAAAGTGAAAAAGAACAAAATATTCTGGAGAAGGTGGTTAACCTTAAATGATGCAGAGAAGGCAAGAACAGCAAGGATTGAGAAGTGCCCATTATAGTTAGCAAATGAGATCATTGGTAAATATGTAGTATACATTTTTAGTTGAAAGATTTTAAGCCTATCTTTGTTTAATTTTAAAACATTCTGAAAAGGTCTGGACTGTTGACTACCTTAGGGATCCATGACAGAAAAAAGTTAACCAGGGGCAAGTAGGTGGTGGAGTGAATAGAGCACCAACCCTGAAGTTAGTTCAAATCTGGTGTCTGATACTTGACACATCCTAGCTGTGTGACCCATGGCAAGTCACTTAATCCCAATTGCCTCAGCAAAAATAAATAAATAAAAATAAAAAAGTTAGCCGTCTGTTTCATATCAACTCACTTGATGATCTCATTAACTCTGAAACAAGCTCAATTATCATCTTTTTTGCAATTGAGCCCTAACTCTTAAGTTCTTTTTTTTTTTAATATAGCTTTTTATTTACAAGATATATGCATAAGTAGTTTTTCAGTATTGACAATTGCAAAACCTTTTCCAATTTTCCCCTCCTTCTCCCCCACCCTCTCCCCCAGATAGCAGGTTGACCAATACATGTTAAATATGTTAAAATATAAGTTAAATACAATATATGTATACATGTCCATACAGTTATTTTGCTATACAAAAAGAATCGGACTTTGAAATAGTGTACAATTAGCCTGTGAAGGAAATTCAGGCAGACAAAAATAGAGGAATAGGGAATTCTATATCATCTTCCAGGGTTCAATTCGTTGATTTGGTTCATCTCATTGTTGAAGAGGACCATGTCCATCAGAATTGATCATCATATAGTATTGTTGTGAAGTATATAATGATCTGGTCCTGTTCATTTCACTCTGCATCAGTTCATGTAAGTCTCTCCAGGCCTTTCTGAAATCATCCTGCTGGTCATTTCTTACAGAACAATAATATTCCATAATATTCATATATCACAATTTATTCAGCCATTCTCCAATTGATGGGCATCCACTCAGTTTCCAGTTTCT
The DNA here is from genome assembly GCF_048593235.1 of Sminthopsis crassicaudata. Classification (NCBI taxonomy): domain Eukaryota; kingdom Metazoa; phylum Chordata; class Mammalia; order Dasyuromorphia; family Dasyuridae; genus Sminthopsis; species Sminthopsis crassicaudata. Next base: position 255,222,134 of record NC_133618.1, read on the forward strand.
GGCCACTACAAAGAGGGCTGCCACAAACATTCTTGCCCATACAGGTCCCTTTCCCTTTTTAAAAATTTCTTTGGGCTATAAGCTGGATCGAACATAGTTCCAAATCGCTTTCCAGAATGGCTGGATGTATTCACAATTTCACCAACAATGTATCAGTGTCTCAGTTTTCCCACATCCCCTCCATCATTCCGCATTATCTTTCCCTGTCATTCTAGACAATCTAACAGGTGTATAGTGGTATCTCAGAGTTAATTCTTAAGTTCTCATCATTAACACTGGGAAATGAATGTAAACTGTTATTTTTACCTTCTGAATCCAATTCTTCCTGTGCAACAAAAAATTCGGTTCTACACACATATATTGTATCTAAATTATACTGTAATATATTTAACATATATAAGACTGCTTGCCATCTGGGGGAGGGGGTTGGGGGAGGAAGGGAAAAAATCTGAATAGAAGTAAGTGCAAGGGATAATGTTGTAAAAAATTACCCATGCATATGTACTGTCAAAAAATGTTATAATTATAAAATAAAATAAAAAATTAAAAAAAAAAAAAGGCCAAAAGGAAACAATAAAAGCACTATTAGAAGTTAAAAAAAAAAAAAAAAGTTCTCATCATTGATGTCTTTTGGATATCTCAGACTGTATGTTCTGTAGGCATCTGAAACAAACATATTCAGAACAATTCATCATTCCCTCCAAACCTTTTCCTCTTTCAAACTTTCCTATTACTTTTGAGGACACCAATATCTTCCCAAATTATCCATTCTCACACCTTAGTAGTTTTACTCAATTTTTCTCTTGTAGTAACTCCACATTTCTATTCTGTTTACAGGTTTTATCATTTCTACCTTCACAAACTATCATAGATCTTCTCATTCTATTCACATATACACAATTGTTAAAAGTGTATCTTTATTTCACATCTTTCCTATTACACTACTTTTTTTTTTTCAAATTTACAATTACTGTAAAAAACAATTTTTAGCATTCTTTTTTGTTGTTGTTGTTTTGAGTTCCAAATCCTCTGTCACCCTCCCATCTCCCCATCCTTGAGAAGACAAGAAATTTGATATGAATCATAGATGTATAGTCATTTCATTAGGCTTTTGATTGGTCTCCTTACCTCAAGTCTTGCCCCACTCTTTTTTTTTTTTTCTGAAGCACAGATCGATGTTTACCCCTTCCCACTCCCCCATCCCAGCTCATTGACTCCTATCATTTCAAGGGTCATATGTAATCTAGTCTGAGATTTAAAGTCCTTTCCCCCTTCTTATCTACCTGGTTTTATACTTTGATCCAGTGACACTGACCTTGGACCATGCTTGGATCCTGTTTTCTACAGGAAGTTGTTCTTTTTTCTCAACTCCAATGCCTTCCTTGAAGTTACCTTGCATTTGCACTATATATTGTCTTCCCCATTAGAAGATGAATTCCTTTAGGAACTTCCCAGCATTTAGCACAATGCCTTGCACATAATTAAGACTCAGTACTCTATGCCAATGAAATAAGTTTCAATTCCTAAAAATATGTAATAAAGTAGAGGTGGTGGAAATTAAGAATAGTGGAGAAGAGCAAAAAGATGTTGGCAGAAGTGCAATGTGTATAGGATTTTTTTGTTGAGTTGTTTCAGTCATGTCCAACTCCTTATGATCATTTTGAGGGTTTTCTTGGCACAGATCTGAAGTGATTTGCCATTTCTTTTTCCAACTCATTTTACAGATGAGAAAACTGAGGTAAACAAGATTAAGCAACTTTTCCAGGTCATATAGCTAGTATCTGAGAGACCAGATTTGATCTTAAGAAGATGAATCTTCCTCACTCCAGGCTCAATACTCTATCCCAGCTGCCTTAAATAAGATTTATTTTGGCTATGAGAAGTGAAAAAGAAGTGAACACCATAGTTCCAAAATATGGGACAGTAGGTAATGGTTGTATTCTTTCATTAACAGAAATAGTGAAATCACTTTCAAATAGTGAAGATGGCAGCCAGTTGTTAAGGAATATAAAAAATATATCCCCCCCTTGGGGGGAATATTTTTAATTTTGTCTTTGGTAACTCCTAGAATTAGCACACTTCCTTGAATAGAGTTGGTATTTAATAAATACTACTTAGATTGGAGTTACTAGTATGATTGCAGTTTAGATGGGTTAAATGAAACCTTTTGTAAAGAGTTGGTAGACACATTCCTAGGTGGAAAGGAAGATACTAGTAGAGGGGACGATAAAGTTACAAGAGACAGCTATAGTTGGAGAAGCTTTTTAGAGGAGGGAAGAAAATGGTGCAAGAGCAGAGAAGAAAGGACATCTATGGATGAATAGAAATACTTATCTTTTGAAACAGAAGAGATGGAAGAGATTAAGTCCGCGATACTATTAAGTTTAGGGAAAGGAAATTGAAGAACTTCCTGTTTGAGGCCTTAATCTCTTATTAAATAGGATGTTTGGCAATCTGCTGAGTGTTTAAATGCTGTGCGGTATGGTTAAGGGTTTGAGGAGGGATTAAGAACAATTAATATAGAAAATAAAAGGACTTAGTGAAGATAGAATAGAAAAAATGTTCATTGGGAAAAGAGCTAGGTTAAAGCTATGTACCATGAATTTGTAATTTAGTAAAGTTTTTTACATTAAGAACAGAGACCATTTTGTTTTTAAAGCAGCAGTGAATAGAGAACTTGCCTGAGAGTCCTGAAAACCTGGCTTCATGCCTCACTGTTGTCACACACTGGTTGTATGACCCTCAGCAAAAGCACTTAACCTCTCAGAATATCAATAACTCAGACTGAAATAATGATCATAACTTAGTGTGTACATATACACCTATGTTTGTGTGTGTGTGTGTGTGTGTGTGTGTGTGTGTGTGTGTGTTTGCAAAGCACTTTATAGGTGACACATTGAGACATGCAGAAGTAAAGTGACTTGTCCAGATCATACAGTTATTAGGTATCTGAAGGCCTAGGTTGAATTTTGGTCTTTCTGACTCCAGGAAATAAATGTACATTACTTCCCTACTTTTAGCCTATCTTTAGCCCAATTAAAGTTCAGGGCTATGTGAATTTTGTTTCAGTTTTGTGCTATCCAAAGAGTTAAACAGATACAAATTAATTTTATTGTATTGTATATTGCATTCTTATCTCAAAATGATAGGTTTCAAATAACTTATAACTTCTTAAACTTTTAGATATGCTGGAGTAAATACAAATTTTTTTATGGAAAAAGGGGAACTGCAAAATAATCAGCTTCAATGTTGAAAGTTTGTAGTTTGTTATCTAGTGACTTCACTAGATTATTTTTTATTTTTATTATCTTAGGAGAAAAACCCATTTCTATCAGATTTTTGTAGTAGTTGAAATTTTAATCTTATAAGTGAGCTGGACATAAATCTTTGTCACAAGCCGACCATTACAAATTACTTGAATGATTTCTTAATGTTGTCTTTTAATAAAATATGTTTTGCAGATTAGCATAAAATGGCAGACCAGAGACAACGTTCACTTTCTACCTCTGGAGAATCATTGTACCATGTTCTTGGGTTGGACAAGAATGCAACCTCAGATGATATAAAAAAATCATATAGGTAAGAAAATTTTAGCCTTTGGAAATTAACTTAAGTGGCCACATGATGCTGTTCATTATGTTTAGAGCTGGATTTTGATGGATATAGGATTTCAATAAATGAAAAGCTCTTCAGATGTCCAATTTTTCTTTGGAGACAATTTGTAAATTATAGGTGACAATAATTTTGTTTGGATTTTGTATTTCTAGTTATAAAAGTGCTTGTTTCCTAGAATATTTAAAATTTATATTCTTAGATTTTTTTTTTAATGGGAAAGTAACACCTTGCAGAATTTGCACATGAAATACAAAACTATTGATTTCTAAATCAGTACTTTTGAAAGAAGGTGTGAATATATTTAAAGATATCCTTTTAGCCTTTGATATATATGCAGGACTTTGAGGAGAGGAACACAGACACGTACCTTTTCAAACATGACCAATATATTGATTTGGTTTTTTCAACTGTACTTATTTGTTTCAGGGAAGGGACAATAATTGGGAAGTGAAAGTGCTCTCTGGGGGGAAAAAAAGAATATCAATAAAACATTGAAAAAGAGGCATGGGTAGGGAGAAGAAGAATGTTCTGTGTATACTTTTTTAACAGTGTGATCATTTTAATAGGCTTTTTAAAAAAAATTTTTAATAAATGTTTTTATTTTTCAAATACATGCAAAACCTTGTGTTCCAGATTTTTCTTCCTCCCTTTCCCCTACCCTGGACAGCAAGTAATCCAATCTAAGTTAAACATGTACAATTCTTCTAAACACATTTCCATATTTATCATGATGTGCATGAAAAATCAGATCAAAAGGGAAAGAAAAAAAAAAACCAACAGAAAAGGTGAAAGTACTCTGCTGTAATTCATATTCAGTCTTCATAGTCTTTTCTCTGAATGTGGATGGCTCTTTCGATCACGAGTCTGTTGGAATTGTCATGAATCACCTCATTGTTGGAAAAAGTGAAGTCCATTACAATTGATCATCACATAGTCTTGTTATTGCTGTGTACAATATTCTCTTGATTCTAGTCATAATCGACTTCTCATAAAAAAAATTATTCACTTCCATGCAGCTTCCTTTTTCACATATTTTACTTATAAAAATGTTTTCACTCAGTTTTTTTTTTCAGTAAAAAGTAAATAAATTCACTGTTTGATTAGGTGATAGTAGTTATAGTCCTAGTAGTAGAAACAACAAATAAGATTTCTTTTGTCATCCCTACTAAGTAAAAAAATGCATGACCCAATCTATGAGGGTTGTATGTACTACTTGGCCAGCAAATTCTTGATCTGTGTTACTTAATTTTTGTGCATTTTATTTACTTTAATCACTTAAACCTAACGAATTCCTTGGATTTGTGGGAATATTCTTTAAACCATTTGGTCTAACCAAGTATCTTAGTATTCACGTCTGGTCATCTTAAGTGTTAAAATAGATAATGGCAAGCAAACATGATGTAAAAAGTTTTTTTAGTTTGTTTTTTTACCCCAATATTCAGTAAGTTAAATGGAACACTAGAGGTCAGTAGTAGGCTTTATAGGTTTCTTAAAGAGAGAAGTCTCCCAGTATTTGATAACAATGAAGTTATGGCACTGTTGTCATAAGTAAATTTTATATAGTGTAAGAGAAACAATGTATGCAGCTGATCTTTCCATATCTCCTTGAGCATGGTTACTTTTGTCATTATAGGATCGTTCTTATATCCCAATTGTTGTGGTTTTGGGGTTTTGGTTGTGTTTTTTTTGTTTTTTAATCTAAGAATATGAAGGTAGAAATGTAGGTGCAAATGAATGAAACTATAAAATGAAAAAAAATTTCCTATATTGACTGTTGTTCCACATGGATGAATGGAAAAGTGAAAGAGCAAGGAATTAAATTTAAATGGACAAAATTATTTTTGTTTGCAGAAAGCTTGCATTGAAATATCATCCTGACAAGAATCCAGATAACCCAGAAGCTGCAGACAAATTTAAAGAGATTAACAACGCACATGCAATATTGACTGATGCCACAAAAAGAAACATATATGACAAGTATGGCTCTTTGGGCCTTTATGTAGCTGAGCAGTTTGGGGAGGAGAACGTGAATACCTATTTTGTGCTATCCAGCTGGTGGGCAAAGGTGAGAAGAAAGTGCTTCTTTTAAAAAAGTGTTAATGAGACTCTTCTTTTCAGGGTGTTCCTTGGGATTTTCTAAAATTGTGTTTATACAATTTAGTGTTTTGTAATAGCTAGTTGAAAAACATTGGATTGTAAGAATTTTACAGTATAAAAATTGAATACAGGAAAATGTAAATGAGAAAATCAAAGGAAAGGAAACAGAATGCTATATCATCCTTTAAAAATATTTATTGACACTTTTTGATTTTGTATCTCTCTTCTTTTCCAATCTGTTCCTGCCCTTCTCCAGAAAAATCATCTTATATATAGCAAAAAAAGAAAGAGGGAAGGGGAAAAATACTTCAGCAAAACTAACCAACATATTAACTGAATTCAACAATGCAGCACTATCTCCACCTCTGCAAGGAAAGGAGAGAAGTGAATTTTCATATTTCTTCTTTGGGCCTGAACTTGGGTATTTCATTGACTAGGAGATTATGGGTATGGATTATCGCATGGGATGTCCAAGTCACTTGATGCCTTGGTTAGTTATACTAAGTGCCTCTTACTTTCTTTTTTAAGTTTTTTTTTTTGTTGTTGCTAAAGGATGGCTCTTTGGAAAGGGGAGAAGGATCTGTTAGGATTGAGAATGATCTCAAAGCAAGAAGGGTTGTGTTTTGTTTTGTTTTTTAATACAGAGTTTATTTTTAAAAAATAGGTTGCAAGTGAAATACAGTAGAAACTACAGCAGTTTTTGATGCTTTTTCCCATAATAATGCATTAACAATTATGAAAAGCACTTTTACATATATTCATCTTTTTATTTGAATGCCCAATGACAGCCAAATCAATTTTTTTTATTAAAAGAGGTGTTTATTAAATGTTTTAAAATAAGGAACCAATCCTCTCTTTAGCTATCCTAAATATTAAATCTTTGTCCAGTGAGTATTGCCAGACCACCTCAAGAGTATTGAATTGGAAATCAAATAAATCCAAGCTAGTTCTTATTGCCTTGGTGAATTTAGACAAATCTGATTTCTTTGGACTTCATTTTGCTAATCTGTAAAATAAAAATGACTTCTAAAGTCCTTTTCAGCTCAAAAACTGCCATCCTATGATAGATATCCTCGCGATAAAAGAAAAGATATAAGGGGGGGAAAAAAGCCTTTTCAAAGGAAGTTACTGTTAATTGGGAGCATACAACCTCTTTGGAGAGACTAAAGAATTGAGAAAGTTGGTTTCTTTGTGTATCTGAAGAGAATAAGAAATAAAATCTTCTTGGAATAGTAGGCTATTTTTCATTGTTTATGGTAAATTTAAGCAAATACCAAAATGGAGGTAATTGGCATTTATAAACTTATATTTATTGTAAGGGATAAAGACCTAGAGAAATTTTTTTGAAGAGCTTGACAAGATCCTTGAAACCAAATCAACATATTTTGATAGCAACTTAATGCCACATTAATAATAGCAACCAATACTTTTGATACTTTAAGATTTGCAGAGTACTTTTCTGAGATGATCTCAATTGAATCTTCACAATCCTTCCACAGATGGTGATCCCTATTTTCTATCTGGATAGACTCAGTCTCAGTGAAATTAAATGACTTACCCATAATCATATATTAGGAAATATAAGATACAAGAGGCAAGTTAAGATGCCTCAGCCCTATTTCTTTATTATCGTGCTACCTTTCAAAGTGAAATTGACAAACAAATGAAATTATATAGACTAAAACTGGGAATGGAAAAAGATGTGAAACTTGATTATCACGCTTCCCTCCAAAAATAAGTAAAACAATCATAATCATTTTTCTCTTCTTCCCTTCATTCCACTTTTGTTGATTTTATCTACTCCCATCAGTTCAGTTTTCCTCTCTGTGCAGTTCAGGTTCAAATCTACAATTCTTTCTACTGAACTCCATTGTCAAATCACAAACTCGGTATGTCAAAAGCAAACGTCATTATCTTTCTCACTAAAGCCACTCCTATGATTCTTATTTCTCCCATAATGTACTATCATCAGTAGTTTATTTCAGTCACCTAAATTTTCAATTCAGTAATCCTTAACCCTTCTTTTTTCCTTCACTTTTATATATAATTAGTTATGAAGTCTTCTTATTCTATCCACACCATCTTTTCCACCTATTTTCTTCTTCTATTCACACAGACCTTGCCCTAATTCAGACCACTATAATTAGCTTCCACATTGATTCTCAGTATCAAATCTATTTTCTTTTACCTAACTGCCAAAACAGTCTTCCTAAACTGCAGATCTGTCCATGTCACTACTATTCATGTCTCAAGGATCTTCATTCAGCAGCTCTGGGCCTCTAGAATAAAATATAAACTCCTTAGTCGGGCTTTATACAATCTTGAGTTCAACCTATTTTACCATACTTCATGTATTATCCTCCCATAATACATACTATATTTGAGCCTAACTGGTCCCATTATTCCTTACATACAGTATTCCATTTGTAGCCTTTGTATTTTTGCAGAAGCTGGAATACCTAGAATGTATTTCCATCTTATTTTTACCTCTTAGAATCCCTAACTTCCTTCAAGACTCTCCCACATTCCTTTTCTTTATCCTCATACTTAGTGTTCACATTGATGGTGCTACTCTTGTTCTTTTAGTCTCCCACAAGTGTTGTACATTACAATCTATAGAAATTTGTATATCTGGCCATAATCTCCTGTCAGATTTCCAACTGAGAAGCCATCTCTAGTCTAAAGCCCTCATCTACCTCTCTTTTTTCCTCACTTTTGTTCTTGTCTCACTTTCTTTTCTGCAAAGTCTTGACCAGTTCGGTTAATTGGCTTGGCTTTTCATCTTTTGCCCCCTTATCATCTTAACATTTTTCCCCTTCCATGAGTCAGCCTTGCATTTCCCCATTATCCATCTTCTGCTACTATTCAAACATTGCTAAATACTACCCCAAAAAATTCATAAGACCATACTGATGGAGACCCATTGAATTCTCATTACCATTCGCATATGGGCTTTTACTACTGTGTGCCATGTACCCTACACAGAAACTCTACTAAATTTACTCTTCTTAATCTCCCTACATCACCTTTTTTCATCCTCCTTAACTCATTAAACCTCATTAAACTGAAAATTTTATGCCTATCCACCAGCTTTCCTCCCACTTCTGTACCTCAGATCACCTCAATATCATCTTCCATTTTCTATTCAAGGGAGAAGATGAAGTATCCTTTTTCTTACCACCAACCCTTCTCCACTTCCACCCCCAAATATCTTCTCTTAATCCCAAATCTTTCTGTCTCCTCCAGGATTGTGCTCTAATTCAGTCATCACTGCTCTAATTCACTTCTCCTTATCCTCTGGTTCTTTCCCTGATGCTTCCAAATGTACTCATTCTTTCTCATCCTCCAAAAAAAAAAAAAAAAAAAAAATCTGTACTGCCATTCCCTAAAACTATCTGCCCTTATTGTCTCTCCACTTTTCTACTTCCTACTCACCTCTCAGCATCTTCAAATTTGACTTTCCTACCACAGAATTAAAATTGCTTTCTTCAAAGTGATCAAAGGTCTCTTTATTGCCTTTTGTTAGTCCTCGTCTTTTTTGACCTCTCTGCATTTTGGTTACTCTTTCTTTTTGTATTTACTATGCTCTCTGAGGTATCGTAACCCTGCTTAGTTTTTATTTTCTTCCTACCTGTCACATCAATCTTTCTTAGTCTGATTTTCAGGTTCATGATTGATATTTATCCTATGCATGAATATGTAGTTCAGGGCTCTGTCCTGGGCCTTTTCTTTTCCCTTTCTACTTTCTTGATGATGTCATAAGCCTACATGGATTCAGCAGCTATAATCTTTATTCCATTGACAACCTACCCTGTACATTAAGCTTTCATTTCTCTTCTGAGTTCTGGTTCTACATCTCCAATGGCCTGTTCAAAATCTCTACCTGGATATATACTCTGTAGGCACCTATGTTAATGGCTATAGACTTATATGCCTTCTTTTCTCATCTTTATGACAGTGAGATATATGGCACATTGACAGTATAATGAGAGAGAAACAAGATAGCTTTTGCATAGTATTCTCTACAGCAGAGCAGATCTTTTTAGCCACAGGTGAATGGTACAGCAAATGAATACAAGACCCTGCTAATATATTTATTAGTTGATAGCAGAAGAAAAAGTAAGCATTTGATTTGTCCCTTATCCTCAAAAGGTTCTCTTCCATATTTTAAGTTCCTATAAAATTCTTTACTATTTACTGTTCAGACAGTGACATGCATTTAGATGGCCAGCCCAGTGAGTTAGTAGATCAATACATCAATTAATAAGTATTTATTAAACAAAAATGAAAACCATCCCTTTCCTCAGAGGGAGAAGATATGTATAAATATAAATAAATGCAGAGTATATACATAATAGATTTTGAGGAAGAGGCAACTTAGAAAGAAACTAGAGATTCTGAGAGATGAATATGAAAGATAGAATTACATTCCAGGTATAGGAGACAGCCAGTGCAAAGGTAAGAAGGTCAGTATAACTGGATCATATTGTTCTTGGGAATAACAAAGAATAAGGCTGAAAAAGATAGATTGGAGCAGGGTTGGAAAGGGCTTTAACTACCCTTAAAAAAGGAATTTTATTTCATATTTAATTCTGGAGATAGTTGAGAAGAAGGAAATGATCAGATTTGTACTTTAGGAAAAACCTATTTGACAGTTATTTAAAGAATGGATAGGAATGAGGATAGAGACCTGTAGTAGGCAGACTTTATAGGAATTTATTCCAATAGTCTAGGCATTATTAGGACAATGACTTAGGCAACAGAATTGAATTAGTGGAAAAGAGATTGTTTTGGGAAAATTCCATTATGCTTTTATAGTCCTGAGCGGCAATCCAGTGCAAATACCAATATTTAACACAAATATTCTCCTAGTCATGCTCTATGGCATTAAATCTTTTAAAATATCACCACTTTTAAGTAACAGATAAACCAAAAGGTAATGGGTAGACATAGTGGGCACAGACTTGAGTGTCATTGCACTGATGAGTACATTCAAAGAATAGCATGTGTGATGGCAAATGGCAAAAATGAGGATCACAAGGACAATCCAAGTGTTCTACTAATACACACAGAATGGAAAAAAGACCTTAAGGGAGGACACCAATAAAAGTGGGCATGTTTTCTGAGACAATACAGTTCGTAGAATGAGATGGCATAGATTGATTGTTTTTTGTATTGCTAGCTGGAATTAATCATAGATTTGTTGAAATATTCAGAATTGGAAATGGAACTTTATATATAATTTTTATTTTCTTCAGAATTATTGTGTTAGCCATTCTGCAGTGAGACGAGTTTTTTCGTGAGGGGGAACCAGTATAAAACTGGTTCACCATCTTCACATCAAAAACTAAGCAAGCACTATGCTAAACATTGGGATTTTTGAAGAAAATATGTTTTTAGTATGTTATGAATGGACTTTGAGTCAAACATAAGCATTCTCATCTTCATATGAGATTTTTTTTCTTATTTCCCTTTCTTGTCTTTGGAATTTCTTTTTTTTATCATTTTTTTATAATAACTTGAGATTTACTGTTCAGTAGTTTGAATAGGAGAGTGGTAGCATGTGTTGGGATTTTTCCCTATTCATTCTATATTGATGATCATCTTAAATTTTTTTTCTTTTTAACCCCAAGGCAATTGGGGGTTAAGTAACTTGCCCAGAATTACACAGTAAGTGCTAACTATGGGAGGCCAATTCTTCTTGTGAAACAAAAGAACTGTACGGTTCAGCACACATATATTGTATCTAGGATATACTGTAACATATTTAACATGTATAAGACTGCCTGCCATCTAGGGGAACGGGGTGGAAGGAGGGAAGGGAAAAATTGGAACAGAAGTGAGTGCAAGGGATAATGTTGTAAAAAGTTACCCATGCATATGCTCTGTCAATAAAAAGTTATAATTAAAGAAAGAAAGAAATATGGGAAGTCGAATTTGAACACAGATCCTCCTGACTCCAGGGCTGGTGGTCTATCTACTGTGCCATCTATATGCTCTGTCATTTTATATCTTAAATGCCATTCTGCAAGTATATTAAAATCTTGTACCTTGTGAGTTGGGAAGATATGTTAAATCTGGTAGTTGAAACAATTCACAATCTATTTTTTTCTACCCAGGCTCTGTTTTTATTTTGTGGGATCATTACTGGCTGCTATTGTTGCTGCTGTCTGTGCTGCTGCTTTAACTGCTGCTGTGGAAAGTGTAAACCTAAACCTCCTGAAGGTGATGACCAAGAATATTACGTCTCCCCAGAAGACTTGGAGGCACAGTTACAGTCTGATGAGAGGGGTAAGTATCTTTAACAGTTACAGCCCATGAAATAGATACAGCCTCCAGTGTGTGTGTGGGTAATAGCTAGAATGATCCCTGAACCAGTGTTGAACTATCTTGTCAAACAGGAGGGCATTGATACTGTGCTTGGAGTGTTTTTGGTGGAAGCTGGGACGTTTGAGGTGTGAACATGGAAATTTGAGGTAAAAATAGAAACAAGAATGACCAGATTTACATAAATAATTGTCTCCCACCCATTGACTCTGTAGTAATAGAATTATGGGGTTGAAAATTTGGAAGCTGGTGGTGGTTGGGAGGGATGGAGAAGGTGGACTTCTAGTTATGGGTAGCTAAAAAAAAAAAAATCTCAATAAATTTAAAAAGGTTTATTGGGGTGGGAACAATTGACTAGCTTTTTGGTCTCAGAACAGCAATGTTACTATGATATATCATAGTGACTTGTTGAAATGATCATTCTATTCCATTTCCTCATAAAGGGAATGGAGTGTTTCTGGTTAGGAATTTAGTCATCATGTAACAAAAGCTGCGTGTGTGCCTTTGTTCTCTTAGTGCAATAAAAGTATGTGTGTTTTCCCTTTTTCAGAGGCTACAGACACACCTATTGTGATACAACCAGCATCAGCCACAGAGACCACCCAACTCACAACTGATTCCCACCCCAGCTACCATACCGATGGATTTAACTAAGTTAAGAAAACACTGTAATTAGAATGGATAAATCAGTACCTGGCCAATCAACATTAGAATCATGAACAGTAGAAATAGAGATCGGGGAGGGAACAACTCCTGCCACAGGGAAAGGGCAGAGACTGACCTGCCAAGAATATTTTGTAATCCCTTCCGCCTTTCTGTCACCTTCAGTGTCGTATCTTGATGATACATGAAGTGCTGTAGCATGCAGTATTTAAAGCAGTTTAGCTACGGTCTTCTTTTCTTTTTCTTCTTTTTGTTTTTTGTTTTTGTTTTTTGTTTGTTTTGAATCGCATGTATGGGGTTTATGTTTTATGTATGTCTGTGTTGTAAATGTATCGAGGAGTTACTGAATTAAGTGATAATGGAAGCAGTCTGTATTCTAAGCAGTGATACCAGCTTACATAGATTTTTCAACCTACAAGTTTTAAGTGAGAATTGCTCTGAAGCCACTTTTGCTTCCATACAGTTTAGCTGTGAGGACCTTGACAAATAGGAAGGGGAATTCATTGATCTCAAACATGAGTACTTGTTCACATTCCCTACTTGGGTTAAAGCCAATGGATGACCTAGGACAAAATGGAAGGATATTTCCAAATAGGAATTTTATCCTTCTGGATCAGTTTCTGACCTTCATATATTGGCTTATTCTTTGACACTTCCCTTTTTTTCTTGAGCCCCAGAAATGAAGAGCTCCTTGCCCAGTATCAGAATGCCTGTGTTTTGGTCCCAACTCCCCTCTTTTCCATATGACCTTAGGCAAGTCACTAAACCTGTCTGAGCCTTAGTTTGCTTATCAGTAAAAATTAGGGGGTTCTGTTACATGATCTCTGACCCTCTGAGGTCCATTTCAGATTCTGTGATTATAAAGGAATCTGGAAATAAGAAAATTACTTAAAACATATAATCTCAATGTTTATGTGGTATATACTTTGTACCTGATTTCTTCAGCCTTGTTTACGTACATCATTGTGAGTTTTTTTTCTTCCTCAGGTAAATTTATTGTGGAAATGAAAAACATTTCATTTTTTTTTTATTGAAACAAAATCATGTTGACAGTGGTTTTCTATATCTGAAATTTACTTTTAAGATTCTTCTGCTATCCCATCAGTTGCTCTATAATGTAATCATCTTGCTTTTCTTTGCATTTAACAGATCCTATGCTAAGGAAGATGCAGGTGGTTGGGTTGCAGTGGTTCGTTTTTCCCACACTCCAAAACTATAGGGGTTGTGAGGGTAGGACAGGGTAAAGAGTCAAAATAGCTGTCAACTTCCAACCTGGTACCCTGGAATTAGATCCACACTGTATTCGTTACCTTGCATTTTTTTTATCCTATTGAGTTTTGTTCTGGCTTCTTGTTTTGACATTCCTCCAGTCATCATTCCTTTTGGAGACCCTCTTCAGCAGTTAATTTAAAGTAACAAAGTCTTTCCGTGGTTGAGATTCTTAGTGTTGAAGGCACACAGAATTTTTTCTATTAAAGCTTGATCAATATGGGGGCCTCTTTCATAGATATTATAAATTATAACATTCATAAATAATCATCTGGAAAGTTACCCAACTCTCAATTTTGCCACTATTTAAATGATTTTAGATTTCTGAAGAGACTAATTGGTAATTCTGCTAAGTCAGTCCAAAGTATTCTTAAAAGCTCTTTGGTCAAGAATGGCAATATATAAATTATAGTTATCTAGGATTAGTTGTAATGATGTCCTTTACTAAGCCTCCATCACATAAGCCTTTCTCTTTTCCTTTGTCCCCCTTGTTTTCATCCTATTTTTCTTTCTCCCTAATAGGCTTAGCTTTGACACAATCACAGATGGTAATCTGTAAAGGTATCATGTCATTGCCCCCATTTTGAAATTTTATAAAGCAAATAGCTCTTTTAGACTGAGTTCATAGGTTAATGAGAAGTCTGTTTAGTGACTCTTGCAGGCTAAAACCAAGACTGATAGAATTAAGAACAGACTACATTTATTTCTACTTTGATCTAAGAATTGGGTGTCCAGAAGACAAAATCATTAATTACTCTTCTCAGTTCTTGTTTCTCAATTGTTGGCCCCTGATGCTTCATTAACAAAGAACTTCATATGATGAATAATAGTATACTTTGTAATTATTGGTCTTGATTATTATATTTTCAAATGAACTTTATGTAAGGAGTAGATTTCCCATCACTTTTTGCTAGACATTTTAATTGGTGCCATTTGCAGGAAGTATCTAAGGAATTCTCTATGAAGTAAATACAATAGGTTTCCTTAGTTATATGCCTGGTATGTACTAAGTTACAAAGCCCAGGGTTACTTTTCTCCCCCAGAGTTTGATTTAAAAACACCATTGAAGTCCCTTGTTGAATCTGTGAAACTTTTTTAGATTTTGGGAGGTATTTTTTTTTGATTCTTTGATGGTTTCTTGTTTTTGTTTTTAAACAATGTATCTAATGGTTAAAATTGAAAATTTCTTCAACATTAATTAGAATTTGGGAGTAGGGTGAACCTGGTTTTTTGTTTTTTTGTTTTTTTCTCACTAGGACTTGCCAAAATCAACTTCTTAGACAACTTGTTTAACCCATAAGCCTATTGGTTCTCTTGGCAGAATTGAGGCATGATGTTGAAATGACTGTCACAACAGCATTAAGGAGAAAATTCTGATCTAGACATTTTTCCCCTTCATGTTTAAACCCTCTTCCTCTTTTCCCCATATGTCTTTGTAAACTTCCTTTCCCCTTTATTAGGAGAGAGGCCTAATAAGAAGCTCCAACCTTGCATTTTTAAATCATTAATAGCTGGTATGAGACACAAACTTATTTCTGAGGATATATAAATCTGGCCAATATTGTATTTAAAACTGGTTTGCAGTGCATAGTTATTAGCTTTTAACGCCACTGATACTCCCTGAGGGAAGCAATTGAAAGTAGCAGAAGAAATGTATGGCATCTAGCTTTTGTGATCAGCACTGAGGTTATAGATATTTCCATTAACAATAAAAGAGGGGATAATGCTCGAACCTATGCTCATCCTAAATTTACATTCATCTTTATTCAAGCCCTAAAACTGGTGGAAAGTGCATTGTGGTCGTTTTATATTTCAGGCACTCTGAAAATAAAGAGGGTGATGGAACAAGAGTGATCTGTGCCATTAAAAATATTAATTCAGCTTAAAATCCAAGTTGGTAACAAGTGTGTATGGTCTTAAATTTTCAAAAAAGAATGCTTTAGAAGGGTTTTTCTTCCAGAGCTGCTAAAAACAAAGTTCAAAAATTATTAATCAACTCTCATTACTAGGAAACTGCCCTGTTTTAAGTGATCATAATGACAGCACTGCAAAGGAAGTAGATTCTTTGAGCCCAAGAATTGCTAGTAATGAGGAGAAAGTACTTTTATTTCTTTAAAAATGTTACTAACAACTTGGAAGATGCTTCTTCCTTCTACTCTCAAGCCTTTCTGCCTGTTGGTTAAAGCTAAACTATTATGTGTATAATGAGACATATCTGATAACTTGTGTTTCTCAGTCCATGTTTAATATGATCTTTAATGGGTCTTATAAAAATGAATCTCGTAAACTAATGTTTTTAAAATGTTACTATTATCATTTCATTTTTATATATCTTTTTTTTCTCCTTCCCAGAAAGCCAACCTTTAAAAACCAATACACACAAACTCTCTCACTCTCTCTTTCTCAATATAGTCCTAAGAGGGCTATAGAAGACTCAAAAGCCTCTTATCTAAGTGTGTCAAAGTGAGTAGTTTGCCAGGCTTATGTATGTTCAGGCTATGTGAATATTGCTTAAAAAAATGTAAAGTTTTCCCCAGAGTTGAAGGCATATCTAAAGAAATTTCTAGCCAAATTTTTTTCTTTGCAAAGGATTTTAAAGAAACAATGGCTTTTGCACTTCAACATTGTGTGCCAAGATTCTCCCAAGCGTTCCTGAACTCAGAACCATCACAAATAGATATGTTCCAGAATAGAATCTGCAACATTAATTGGGGAGGAGCCTCTTAAGCATGCTAAATACTTGCGTCAAAATCCTATAACTTTAATGGAAATAAGAGCTAATTTTGTGTGTGTGTGTGTGTGTGTGTGTGTGTGTGTGTGTGTGTGTGTGTGTGTGTGTGCATCTCTCCAGCATCACTTTTGAGTTCTCACTTATTTTTTTTAAAAGTTTCTTTCCTACTCACAGTTACTTGAGTGCTTCCTGAGACATGGGTATATCTTTGTGAAATTTTAGAAACAGGGATGAAGTCAGATTTGAGAAGATGTGAATTTGACTTCTTTAACTCACACATACACACTTTACATAGATGTATATATATATATATACACATACATTTTTGAGATCATTTACTCCTGGGATGTCCCCTAAAGTAATAGTATTTAATTTTTGTTTCTTTGGTAATTTCTTGTTTTTCTTTTTTTAAACAGTGTACTTAATGGTGAAAATTAAAAATTTCTGCAATAGTAAATAGAATTTGGGAGCAGGGTGAACCTGGCTTTCTTCCTCCCCCTCCCCCTTACTAGGACTTGCCAAAATCAACTCTTTAGACAACTTGTTTTACCCATGAGCTTGCTGGGCCTTTTGGCATATCTGAGGAACTAGATCTGAGATCATATAATAATTGTTATAAAAGGCATGATGTTGTCATGACTATGACAACATCAAGAAGAGAATTCTGATCTAGAGAGTTCACCAAGTTGTTTTTTAAAGACTATTTTTCTTACATAATAGTGATGAAGTTGATATAGCTTATATTAGTCTCATTCCTCTTATAGTAGAAATCTCATTGCTTTTAAGAAAATCTTGAAGTAAATGGCTTTTGCACCTAATAAAAACAAGATTTTGGAGTTTGGGTTTTTGTTTGTATTTCATTTTGATAAAATAGGGGAAAATATCAATTCTCCATTTGTTCTCCATTTCTAAAACTTGTGAACATTTTGGTAACAGCTGATCACATTTTCTATTCTACACAGGAATATTTTGAACCTATTTTATTTTCATTCTGATTTTTGTGCTTTGTAATACTTACAAACTGCTTTAGATGTTTGTGTTCATTGTGTTCTTTAAACTTTTCTTAAGCTTTCTGAAATCACATAGATACATTTAACAGTACACTTAGGCCCTTCAGGGGGGAAGGAGAGAGGCAGGAATCAGTCATCTGCTCAGAGAGCAAGATTGAAGCCTTGGAACTATATAAAGATTGGATCATGATAATGATGATGATGGTTTCCCTGAATGACCACTTTTATCAATAACCATATCTCATTACAAAGCCCATCTGGCTATCTTTTTCCTACTTTGCTGAAATTGAGCTCTTTTTACTTAGAGGCATTGCTTCTATGTATTAATAAGGCTTCCTACAATTTAGATTCTGTGTGAGGCTTGAAACTACGACCTTAAACCTTTCAGAGCTTTACTAAAAGTGCTCAGAAGCCTCATGAAATCCACTTATCTTTCAGACTTATGAAAGGAAACTTAATATGTGTTTATCAGTTTTGCCTCAATTCTGAAAGGACTGATTAGGCCTGTTATCAATTTAAACCAAAATGTGGAAAAGACAAAAAACTTTTTCAATCTATCAGGCCCCAAAAGAGAGGGTATTCTGAACTTAAGAAGCTGTATTTGTCTATAATCAATTCAACTCAATTTTAAGAACTTTTCTTTATGGAAATGTAAATCACTTAAAAATAAAAGATCAATGTCCCACCAACTGTGTGACTTTAGGTTTATGCTTATACTGAGAAAGGAAATACTGATTAGTTTACAGGATGAAGAGTGGTAATACCTATATTGAAAAGTGTTTCTCTCCTATTTCATTTAATCTGGTTATTGTGTTTCTGTTCTGCTCAGCATAAAGTTTCCTTTGGTGTTTTACATCCAGTTTTAAACCCCCTTATCCTCCCTTGAAACATTACTAAGCTTAAGATTCATTTAGATAGAGACAATTCAAAAAATTTATTTTTTTTTTTTTTTTTTTTTTTATTTTTTTTTGGGCAATCAGGGTCTAAGTGACTTGCCAGGGTCACACAGCTAGTAAGTGTGTAAGGATTTGAACTCATGGTCCTCCTGATTCAGGGCCATGTGCTCATTCCACTATATCACAAGCTGCCCTGACAATTCAAACTCTCAACAAGATTCTGGATGATTAATGCAGGGAACTTCTAGAATGATGGAATTGAGAGGCTAGACATATAAAAAAAATAATAATAACTTTTATCCAACTTCTAACATTAGAACTGTGAACACAGAAACAGAAATGTCCTTAAATTGCAATTCGTCAGTCCTGTGGTACTTGCAAAAAATGAATATCTTTTCATGTCTTTGAAAAGCAAGGCTCAAATCACATGCTGTAAATGTGAGATTGTGATAGTGTGTCTTTGTCATGTATGTACATATGTGTATATGTTTATACAACAGGTATGTCGATACTGTTGCTGATAAGTAATAAAGCAACAATAAAACTTGACTCTAAAATGATTCCTTCAAACTTTTGATTTGACATATGGAAGCACGGATACTGTCTTTAGACTATTTCTTTTAGCTTCAAGAAAAGAAGAAAAATTAGAATCCTTTGAAGCAGCTATGTCAATCCTGTTGTGTAAATAGAATACTTGAGTGAGAGAAATCCATGACAGACTGGAAAGCCCATGCTGTTAGTTTACATGTAGATTCCTCAGGCTTTTTCCCAGTATTAGAATAGATGCATCCCAGGACAGGTGGTGCTCAGGTCCATCTTTTTCACTGTATAGTCCAGCTGCTTAGTTTGCTTGCAAGGAGAAACTACTATTTGGAATATATTTAGTAGGCTTTAAAAACTGGAAATGAATTGCATTGGGCACAGTAGTCATTGTCACTTAACACTATTCTTTTAGTCTGGAGCACAGAATAGCTTCAAAGCCTTGAAGATTCCTCCCGGTGTGAACAGATTCATGTATAAAACTTTACATTTGACATTGAGTTATAAATAAATTGCTTTCTGGGTCCACAAGATGTGAAGTATAGGGGAGACCAGAAGGAGAGAAACTGCTTCCTTTTTCCCAATTAGTCCTTTTCCTCTCTTACCTCAAACATAAAAAAAAACAAAAAAAAAAAAACCAGTTTTTCTTGGCACAATCTATGAGCCATTTAACTTGTCATCTTAATAAAAGTGTATGGCATTTCTTTGTGATTTAGGTAGGATAGCCAACAAGTAATCCTGGTTCTTTCACCTCCCTTTTGTCCAGTGCCCCAGCTTTGGGGAAGAGACTGCATAAGGGAAGTGGATGTTGCATTTTTCAAACTTCAGTTTTTTAGTTCAAGGCAATCCCCAAGTCGAATTAATAGTGATGGGAAGGTATTTTGCTTTTGAATTGTATTTCACTTTTGGGTGTGGGGAAGATAACATGTTTAAAAACAAAACAACAACCCAAATATAACTGTATCTGGAAAGCAATTTTATATATATATATATATGTAGACATATATTTTGTTATGTTACTAAAGGACCATAATTTGAATTGTATGTAAGTAGATGTGGCTGTCAGAACTTTTTGGATTGTTACACTTGATACTACTGAGCTCCTGTACATACATAAGGTTAAAGCCGAAGGAATTATTTTATGGTTTAGCATGGTAATTTATGTATTGTATGTCTGAATATCCACTAAAATAAAGATTGCTAAATTATCTATCTGAAATTACTGTTGTAAAATAAATGTTTTCAATGCATATCAGTGTTTGGTCTTTGTTTAAAACTGGTTTTATTGAACATATAGGTTCTGTTGTAACTGAAATCATGTGGCATAGTTATGCCCTTATACATAATAGATGCTTAGTAAATGTTGAACAGATAATAAGGTGGGCATTCTTCGATTTTGTCCCAGACCTATTAGCCTATTGGATAAGTAGAAATAATCCTGCTGAAAGTTAATAGTAATAATAATAGTTTGTATTTATGTGCTACATTGGTTTACAAATTGCTTTACACTGTTTATCTTACATTCCAGAGAGAACAAAGTGACTGGAAAACACGCTAGATGACATAATATAATACCTATTTTTTATATGCAAGCTCCTGTGCAGAATGATAGAACCACAAAGATAGAATACAAGCTTTGCCCTCAATGCACTTATAAACTAATAGAGAAGGAATTTGATGCACAGAAATTATTCTAGTATTAGAATTGAGCTAAGGATGAAGAAGGCCAGAAGTTTCAGGAGGTGTCCATCACTTAACAGGTTGCAGTCTGAAGCAGCTTCACGTTAAAAGTGATTTTAGAATTGAACTTTAAAAGTAGGGAAGTATTTTAAGATAGGACAGACCATTTTGGGTACAGAAAATAACATGAACAGAAAAGTGTAAAGTATGGGAAAAGAAAGAGATGAGTGATTTTATTGAAATAAAAGAGCAAGTAAAGGAATAATATGAAATTAAGTTGGAAGATCTCAGGTAATAAGATAATTTATATTATTAGATCAAAAATTTCGAATAAAAAATTGATGAGATCAAAGCCATGCATCAGGGAAGATACTTAGATTGCAGAAAAAGGGTAAGGAGTGGTGGTGTGAGAGACAAGGGGACTATTGGGAATTAGTGCCACTGCTTACAGTAAGTGAAACAATGGTAATGGTCAATAAAGAACTATTAACTACTTGTAGCATTTTTCTCCCTCTCTACCAAAAAGAAAGTCTTCAGTCTGAGAAGGATAGGGGAAATAATGAATGGAACTGAAACTATAGGAAAGCACCAATTGAGCACCTTTCTGCAACAAACAAGTTTAATCATGAGGCCTAAATGGACTGTGTTCCAGAATACTAAAAGATTTGGCTAACATGTTTGCTAAAAAGTTATAGGTGATCTTTGGAAAATTGTTGAGGCTCATAAAGAGTAAATGTGGTTGTTTTTTTTGGTTTTTTGGTTTTTTTTCCAAAATGTGAAGGTGGTAATGGTGTAAACTTGAATTTCTGGAAAAAGTATAGAACATTATTAAAGAAATGCTGTCAACATTTACAAGGGCATGATGTACTGGTTACATCAATAGGTCATTTCTCTTTTGAAAGAATCGAGTCATTAGGCACAGTATATATGGATTTCAGTGAAGGCTGTTATATCCCTATGGCAAGAAGTCTCTGTGGACTAGGTGATCATTAAGAACTGGTTCGATTACCAGACCAGAAAATAATGATTAAAGGAAGCTCTAGTGCCCCAGGAATCTTTGTTTACCCCCTGCTGTTCATTTTTAGTGACAGGATAGCATGATTATCATTCATAATACAATACTGAGAGAGTTAACAATGGATAGCAAGAGCAATGGACATATTAGATGAAATATGAGGATAAATGTAAAGGTTCAAACATGGATTCAAAAGCAACTATATAACCCCAGAATGGGAGATATAGAGGCCAGAAGAGGAGGGGGGGGGGGAGATTTTTTTTTTTCTTATTTCAAATGCATGTTCAGTTTCTTACTCTGTGACCCCATTTGAGGTTTTCATGGCAAAGATACTGGAATAGTCGGCCATTTCCTTCAGTTCACTTTACAAATGAAAAACTGAGGCAAACAGAGTGAAGTGACTTGCCTAGTCACACCAGATTTGAACTCACCAAAATGAATTCCTTTCTCCAGGCTGGCACTGTATTATTTAGCTGCCCTTAGATATTTTAGTGAACTAAATTTTCAGTATGAGTCAATAGTATGACATTACAATTTTTTTAGAGAAAGAGTAATTTGATGTTAGGTTGAATTAATAAGCCTAGTGTCCAAACCAAGAAAGGTCACAGTTTCTCGGTACTCTGCACCCAGGGATTAGGGGCGGGGAGGGTTCACATTTTTGGAAGGACATTAATAAAATGGAATACTTTTGAGAAGGGATACAGCCAAGGTGATATAATCAAACTTAAATTTTTTCTTTAAAGAAATAAAAGCTTGGGGCAGCTAGGTAGTGCAGTGAATAGAGCACTAGCCCTGAAGTCAGGAGGACCTGAGATCAAATGTGATCTCAGACACTTAACACTTCCTAGCTGTGTGACAAAAAGAAAAGGGAAAAAAAAACAAAACCTTAATAGCTGGAGGAAAATAATATGAAATAAAAATGACAATACTATACCAAATTTTACCTTTTAATACCATCAAATTCCAGTGTAGTACTTTGTAAGACTTGATAAAAGATCTAGATTATCAGGGGAAACAATGAAAAATAAAACAAGGATTGGATAGAGCACTGAAGTCAGAAGGATCTTAGTTTAAATCCAGCCTGAAATATTCATTAGCCAGATCAATCTGAGCAAGTCATTTAATTCTGCCTCCAAGAAAAAGAAGAGACAAAGGAATAATAGCACTTCCAGACTTTAAACCATCTTGTAAAGCAGTTGTCATCAAAAACTATCTGATATTGATTTAAAAATAGATAAATGAATGGAACAAGTAGACAGGAGAATCAGAAACTAAATAGCCCAGTATTCAATAAAATGAAAAAACAAATTGCTCAGAAGAAAAAAATTCCTTATTTGATATAAAATGGGGGGAAAAGAAAGAAATCTGAAGAACTTAGGCTTTGATCTCTACCTTATACCATATTCCACAATATGAACAAACAATCCTCAAAAGAAGAAGTGCAAAGAAGTGATTCACAACTACATGAAACAACACTCCAAATCACTATTAAGAGAAAATGAATTCAAGGAGATTCTGAAGTCTTACCTCACACCCTGTGAATTGAAGGGGGGGGGGCCGGGGGAGGTGTTGAAGGGATTATGGAGTAATGGGGGCATTAATTTTTTGCTGGTGAAGCTGTGAAATGATAAAACTCTTGAGAAACAATTTAGAATTATGCCCATAAATAATCCTTTGTACCAGAAATTCTATCATTGGGCATATAGAATGGAAGCCATACCAAAACATGGATAGCAGCACTTTGGGTAATAATTTAGAACTGGAAACAAAGTTTAGGAATGATTCAGTTGCATTTTAGTGGTCTTAAAAGAATGGAAGGAAAGTAAGAGAAATACATTCAAATGGAGAAGGAAAAAGGTTAAGAGAAATCTCATAAGTGTGTGAAGGCATCTACAGAAATACTTGAATCTCATTTCATCTACACCGGTCAAAAGACTTAAAACAAACATGCGGGCGCGCCCGCACGTGCACACATGGTTATAGAAATATATTTCACTCGACTAGGAAATAAAAGGGATAGGAAAGAAGGAAACAGAAAATTAGAGGGGAGGTAAATTTAGGTAGAGATTAATCTCAATCAAAACAATTAGAATAAACAAGAATATAACTTTTGGAAGTGGAAAAGAATAGGAATCTGAGGAAGTACCACAAAACTGGAGGATAACTGAACAAGTTATGCTATGTAAATACTGTGAAATTTTTTTGTGCTATAAGAAATGATAAAATAGATGATTTGAGAAACTCAGAAAGACTTTTTTATGAATTGATGCAGAATGAAATTAACGGACCCAGGAGAATAATTTATACAATGACAACAAACAACTTTGAAACAATTAGAAATTCTGATCAGTGTAATATCAACCATGATTCCAGAGGACAATAGTGAAGGATGATAGAGGTGAAAGATTGAAGAAAGACGCTTTTAGACATAGCCAATGTAGATTTTTTGGTTTGGCCATATGTGTAATGGAAATTGCTTTTCTTTCATTCTTAATTGGAAGGGTTTCAAGAAAAGGCAGATTTTTGCTGACTGAAAAAATATAATTTTTTTAAAAGTTGAATTGGTTGTGCTGGTGTGCTGGCAAAATCAAGTAAAAAATGTCTTTCCTCTTCTAGACATGAATCTAGTACCAGGCCTTCTGGTTCTCAAAGGCTGTATTACATGTACAACAAAGCCTCAAGATCTCTAAGCTCAGAGAGGAAAAGAAAAAAGTAAAAAAAAAAAAAAGTTTATTTATTTTTATAAAAAACAAAAGGTAGAGAATGGGCATAAATTTGGTAGTACGGTTTTGAGGTCATAGAATTTAGATCTTTTTTGGACAATTTCAGGGAAAGAATTTTCTACTGTGCTTCCTTCTCAAGGATCTCTGTATTTTGAACCTAGCGTTTCATTTTGGCTCCACTAACAATGCATCCATCATCCAGCTGAGGAAGCCAAAGACCTAGAAGAGTAGATGTCATGAGGAAATCGAAGTAAAAACTTCCTCGTGGGGCAGTTTTGCTTAAATGTTTGAACAGCATAATGCAACAGTTGGCATGTGTAATATAAAAAGTATTCTTCCTGTAGGTTCGGCTTTAGAGTTAGTTGGGGCTGCCTGCCAGCCTGATCTCTACTGCTCAAAGGGCTTCTTGGTAATATGAGAGTGCCTGGGAGTAACTAACCTATGCAGCACCTACCCTGGGGACAGAACTCAGGGTCTGCATTTAGCACAAGTGACAGACCAGTCCATCAGCCACCTGCCCCCCAGCCCTCATCCTGCCACTGTTCCTCTGTGCCACACAAATGAGATAAACAGGACAAGCTTCAGCTCTTCAGTGCTTCTGTTGGCCGTGAGGAAGGAGGTTTTTCTTGGTGGCTTAATTTTTTTCTCACCCTTGAGATGTCTCTGAAAATGGATTACAGCTCATTTCCCCGAGACTGCCACACCATGGATACACTGGAGAGGCAGCTCATCTGTCCCATCTGCTTGGAGATGTTCTCCAAGCCCGTTGTCATTCTCCCCTGCCAGCACAACCTGTGTCGGAAGTGCGCCAATGACATTTTCCAGGTGAGCCGTGGTCCTGTAGCTACAGGAATCCCTCCTTAGTGACTGCCTTAGATCCTATCTTCTTGCCCTTATCTCTCCCCCTCCTCCTCTCCCTCCCCTATCGTTCTCTGGGATCTTGAGCAACATCAATCTTAAACTATACTTTCTCCTCAAGTGACTTCCCTGGTCACCTTCCTCCAGGCAACTGTGTTCTGAGAAGGGAGGGAGCACTTCTGGGACAAACAGGGGAAAGGTGATAGTGCCTGCAAACACTGGGGCCCACTGAATCAAAGCACCCAGAAGCCCTCTCCAAGTGAGATGACCAGCCCAGTGAAAGACTGCTAGGAATTCATGATCTGGGCCTTGGGGCTAAGGAAAACAGCTTTGCTGGGTGGACTTCCAAATAATCATACGAAATGATACTTACGAAGAACTTAGCACAGTGTTTGCACATAGTAGGCATTTAAATTTTTGTTCCTTCCCTCTCCCTACAGTCTTGTTTAAGGTTTATGGGGGAGTTTGGGTGTATGTTGAAAATTGTGTCTATATGTGTGTTCTGCCTGATATATACTTGTTCCCAGCTACCACTTAAAGTATAAAAAAATAGGGCCAAGGGCTTTTTATCAGACTTTTTGAAAGAGTCATGGCTTAAAATCACTGATGTGGAAGAGGCACTGGATTTGGGAGTCCAAAGTCCCAAGTTCTAATCCAGAGGCAAGGTAACCATGTGACCTGAAGCATGTAATTTTTAAGCAATTTGAGCCTAAATTTCCCAAACAAAAAAACAAGGAGGTTGAATTTGCTGATTTCTAAGAACTTTTCCAACTCTAAGCCTATAATCCTAAGAAAGATTTGGAAAGTAATTTAATTTCTAAGAGACCTTGCCAAAGAGCACTCTGGCCATGAAGAAAAGGGCTCCTGGTTGACTGGTATCTGGGATATACTGCATATCATTCTAGCTGGGTGGGGCCACAGAACCAGACAAGGGCAGGTGGTTAAGGCATAAATGAAGGTCTTGTGCTTTCCATCTTCTCCCTTAAGAAGCAATATCTGTCACTTGACCATCCAGATTAAATATCCTGTGTCTACAATTGCAAATTTGTCCCATGAAATCTCCTGGTAAAAATACCCATGTCCCCAGTGCCTGCCTGTCTCCAGATTTTTCTCCAAGTCCATCAGCATCACCTTCTCAACCAGTATCCACACTTCACTTCTTGAGTTTCAGCCTTCTGGGACCATGCTAGCTGCTCTTACTGCCTACCCCACCCCTTTCCAAGAGCAGAGAATCCTCCTTCAAACTTAAAGAATAATGAGGACTTTTTTTTTCTTTTTAATCTCTCAAAGGTCCCAGAAAACTATCAAGTAAAAAGCAACTTAGAACAAAGACTTTTAAGGAAGAAAAAAAATAAAAACATTCTCCTTGCCCAATTGGAAGTTAGAGTTGAGAAAAAACTCAGAGTCCATCTAGTGTACTCCCTTCATTTTATAAAGAAACTGAGCTCCCAAATAATATTTGATATTTAAATATAATTTTAAGATTTACAACTCTATGAGAGTGACAGTACAAATATTGGTATCTCTATTTTACATATGAGGAAAGTGAGGTACAAAAATTTAAGTTATTTGCCCAGGATTACATGGATAGTAAAGTGAAATCACCAGGTCTAAAATTTAGACCTCCTGCTGCACAGGCCAGTGCAAGTCAACTGGCATTTTCTTAATTCTCTTAAGTGCCTATGACAGGCACTGTGATAAAAGATGAGAATACCTTTAAAAAAAAGGTCCTGCCTTCAAGCTTATTGTTTAAATGGGGACACAGCATGCAAATAACTACGTATAAATAAGTATGTGTGTGTGTATATATACACACACACACACACATCCATACATAGGGTAAATTGTAAATAATCAATAGGGAGTTTACTAAGGTCAAGGAAGACTGGAAAAGACTTTTCTAGAAGGCAGGACTTTAACTGAAAATGGAAGGAAGTCAAGGAATCTAGGAGGTGGAAAGGTGGTGAGGTCCAAGCATTCCATGCTTTCCTCCAAAATCCAGTAAAAATGCTCAAAGTAGAGAGATGGTGTGTCATGTTTGAAAAACAGCAAAGAGTTCAGTATCACTGGATTGCAGAGTACATGAAGAGAATAAAGTATAAAAAGAATGAAAAGGTAAGAAGGGACCATATTATAAAGGACTTTAAAGGTCAAGGGGGTATTATAGTTGATCCTAAAGGTAATAGGGAACCAGAAAAGTTGATTAAATAATAGAGTAACATGCTCAGGTTTGAGCTTTAGGAAGATCACTTTGATAACTGAGTGAAGGATCTATTACATTTGTCCATAAAACATGATGAAGACCTGTTCCAGAGTGGCTGTAATCACAGAGGAGGGAAGGGGAAGTATATGAGAGATGTTATTGAAGGAGAAAGGACAAGATTAAAAAACACATAGGAGTTGAGAGAGAGTGGAGAATGGATGATGAGACCTAGATTGTGAGTCTGGGTGACTAGAAAGAATTGATAGTTATTAGGAACTTAGGAAGAGGAAAGGATTTTGGAAGAAAGGGTGAGTTCAGTTTTGGACATATTGAATTAAAGATATGCGTGAGATATTCAGTTCGAGATGTAGCTGGAGATGCGAGACTGAAGACTGGAAAGACGTTAGAGCTAGAGAAATAAATTTGATAATTATGTAGCGAAGATTGAAATCACGGAGCTGATAGACCTCTTAAGTAAAATAATGAGGAAGAAAAGAAGGGGTCCCAGAACAGAGCCATGGAAAAGATTATTCAGTAAATAACTTGAAAATTTTATTCATTAGATTCAATTGTAAATGGGTTAAAAAAAAATAAAAATAAATAAATAAACGTTCTTTGTTGTAATGGCTGGAAGTATATGTTGTAGTGGACTACGAGGGAAAACATCAAGGGAAAGACTGAACCACTACCCCATCTAGTGGTCGTGTTCTGGTACTGCTATACAAAAGCAGCTGCCTTTCCCTAGCGATGGCATAAAGTAGCTGCTGGAACATTAGGTGGCCTCTGGCCTGAAGCTCCTCATCCCAGCTTTGGAAACAGTATAAGGACCACAGAATCTCAAAGCTGAAAGAAACTTCAGAGGGATCATGTCCAACCTATATCGGAACGAAATCCCACCAGGTGAACACTGATCTTATGTGCATGACTGCACAAATCACCCACCTCTTTGTGCCTCAGTTTCCTCATATGTAAAATGGGGTTCATAACAAGATAATAAGATCACCTATTTCTCAGGCTTCTTGTGAGGCTAAAATGAGATAATATTTGTAAAGCATTTGGCAAACTATAATGGTCTAAATAAATGTTTTGATAACTATTATGAGGTCATCCAATCGCTGCTTGAAGGCCCCCTCCCCCTCAGCAAAGCGTCAAGAATCTATCACCTTCCCAGCAAGTGCCTTCCATTAGTGGACAGCTCTAATTGTTAAGAAGCTTTTCCTTACTTACGTCAAACCTAAATCTAACTCTCTGCAATTTCAACCTATATATAGTTTTGCTCTTTGATGCCAAAGGAATCCCTCTTCCATAGCAGGATTCTTCAAATATTTGAAAATCAGCTAAATTTGTCTATTACACTCCCTCTTCTCTGGGAAAACAAGTTCCTCTAACTGATCTAGGAAGAATGTGTTTTTCAGTTCTCTCATTGCCCTAAGCCCTTTTCTCGGGGCCCTCCCCATCTGATCAGTCCTTCAAAAATGCTGTACTAATAACCTTTGGGACCAGAGACGCCAACTTTTCCCTCCTTTCCCCTCTCCCCCACTCATAGACCGCTCTCTCTGGAAGAACTGGATGGGAGGAAAGTGATTGATGTGGGCTTTGGAGAAGCAACCCAAGTTTAGGGGCCCCTTGTAACTTCCCTTTCAGTCCCGAGGAACCACGCTGGGCTCCAGCGGAAGATTCCGATGTCCGTCCTGCCGCCACGAGGTGGTCCTCGATAGGCACGGGGTGTATGGGCTCCAGAGGAACCTGCTGGTGGAAAACATCATCGACATCTACAAGCAGGAGTCTGCCAGGTGTAACCTTAGGGCCTACCTTCTCTCCTCTCCCCCTCCCCCCAATATGAGACGCTTCCCTCCGCCCTCAACCAGAATTCCCTCATTCCCCTGAGCATACCGAGCTGAGCCCAGGAGGGCTGCAGTCTCAGGGTCCCCTGAGGCTAAGTTTCGGCCTGACCCCCGTCACTTCCCTACCAAAAGCCCTAAGCCGCTACTGAAACCCGAGTGTCCCACCTGCGAGGAGCACGAGGATGAAAAGATCAACATCTACTGCGTCACGTGCCGCGTGCCCACTTGCTCCCTATGCAAGGTGTTTGGGGAGCACCAGGCCTGCCGAGTAGCCCCCCTCTCCGACGTGTACGAACAGCACAAGGTGCTCAGGAGTTCGGAACTGGGGCGGAAGGGGAAGCTGGGGTACTGGGCCAGGAAAGGAAAGAGCAGGTCCTGAGCGTTTCTGTACTGCCCTTCCCTTCCCCCCCCCCCCCCCAGTCCGAGCTGACTGACGGAATTCGGACCCTGGTGGCCTCCAATGATCGGATCCAAGCGCTGATAGCAGAGCTGCAGAACACCTGCCGGAATGTGGAGGTGCGTAGTGGGTCTAAGGACGTAGAACTCAACTAAAGGTTGTCGTTGTCCCCGAGAGAACGCAGTGATTTTCTTTATTAGGATGCCTGAAATCTCATGGGAGATCTAGTCCAACCTCTCCCCCCCCTCACTTAATCCGCTCTATACGTCTCTAAAAGGTCTTCCAGCCTCCGTTTAATGGGGAACTCACTGGAATCCCAGAGACAAATCGTTCCACTTTGGGATAGTTCTAATTGTTAGGATTTTTTTTTTTTTAATTGGGAGCTGAAATTTGTCTCTGGATATTTGTGAGAACTGTCCCAGGAGCGGGAAAAACTGCAGATAGGGAAGTTGAGTGACATTGCGAAGTCTTCGTAAAGTTAGCTATGAAAACCACCTTACTCATGGAGTAAGTAACCTAAGTTAGGTGCTCAGAAGAAGCTGCTTTTTTTTTGTAGCATCCTGGAAACCCAAATCCCAAAAGAGATGGATATTGAGGGGGTTGGGATTTGATGTGTAAGGTGATCTCTTCTCTAACTCTTTGGGATTCTCCTGGAACCTGCACCGGGATTAATCTCAGCCTGGGAACTCGGTAGCCCTGGAGGCGTTGGCGATCCCTGGAGTGGAGGTTCAGCCTTCTCCTAGAGCCAGGATAAATCCTTGCTCCCTCTCGGCCTCTGGCCAGCGTCCTCTCACCACTCCAACCCCCCAGGACAACTGCAAGGCTCGGAAACAGACGCTGTGCGAGAAGTTCGAGCGCATGGCGGGGATACTGGAGGAGCGTAAGGAGATCATGCTTCAGCGTGTGTCCTACGAGCAGGCGGAGAAGACCCGCCAGCTTCGAGCCCTGAGCGAGTCCTACGAGGCTCGTGTGGAAGCTGCCTCCAAACTGGTGGACACAGCTTTGCAGGCTGCTGAGGAACCCCAGGTCCCGCTCTTTCTACAGGTACGTAGGTAAAGGAGGGAGAGAATTAGGCAAGCAGGTAGGTGGATGGACCTTCGGGCAAAATATAGAGATCAGGTGGGCCGCTCATGCTCCTGGGGCCCGCCTTAGTTTCTTTTAGCCAAACTATGGGGCTGCTCTGGGCGCAGTGCGCTTGAATTTTCGTTTCCTCCCTTGTCGGTTGGGAATGGACCCGACCCGATCCCTCAATTTCCTCCTGCCGTCTTGTCCAGAATGCCAAGGTTCTCATCCAGAAGTGAGTAGCACCTCTTCTCCCACATCTGCTTTCTTCCTTCCATTAGGGTTTAGGACCAGGGCTAACTCGTCCTATTCCTTCTCTTTCCAGGATTACTGAGGCTGTAAGTGGCCCAGAGCTGGAAACCCTGGAACCCGGATTTGACAACATGGAACATTATGCAGTGGATTTCAACGAAGAGGAACGGGCACTTTACCAGCTGGACTTCATCAAGAGTGGGCCCCATTTTGTCATGTTACCCTTAAAATCCCTGTGTCTCTCTCGAATACGCTGTTCCCAAGGCTCTTCTACCCCTCCTCCCAGTCACTATTCTTCATTTTCTGCGACTGCACTCCTGTCCCCATGTTCTCTCTGTCTCCCTTCTGTATTCTCCAGCCTCTACCTTTTGAACTCTGTTCCCTAATTGTTGTTCCCTCATGGCCACCGTCCCTTATTTCCTGCATTGCTCCTTAGACTCTTCTTCTTTCTACCTCTTATGTATTCTTTGTTTCCTTTTTGTCACTCTCCCCTGTCCTTTAGTCCCTTCTTTTCCTTTCCTTTGTCGCTCTCTCCATATCTCACACTATCCTGTCCCCTCTCCTTCCTCCCTTTCTCACCCTCTTCTAGAAAAAAAAGTCCTGACCCCTCTCCCTCTCTGGCGTTTAAATTTTCTTAGAATAGGAAAGGAAATTACTCTAGATTCCGAGTCTGACTGAGGACTCAAGATGAAAGAGTTCAGTTTGTATCTGTGCAAGGACACTTAGCAGGACTTCGGGAATCAGTGTGATTCAAGGGGTTAGCTTCTTTAGAGAAGAGAAGTTGGAAGGGCTAAGAGGTGGTAAATAAAGAACCAGTCTTTAATCAGGCCTGCGTTCAAATCCAGACTCAAACAGTAGCTGTGTGACCCTGGGAAAGTCATTTACCCTATTTTCTCCAATAAAAAAAAAGAAAAAGAAAAGGGAAACAGGAAACATATGATCTGTGGTAATAGAACTGAAGAGGGTCTGAAGGAATGAGATTGAGCTGAACCCTGACATCTGGGAAGGAGACTGACAATCTGTTGAATTAAAAAGGAAAATACTGAAAAGACCCTAGGAAACATGTAGAAGCCAGCTCAGAGACATTGTTTTGGATTAAAGAGTATCTGTTAAACAGTCCTGACCAAGATCATTTGGTTTAGAGTAAGGAATTTGCACTATTGGAGTTAAATGACTTGCCTAGCGTCACACACCTCTGCCTGAGGCCAGATTTGAACTCGGGTTGATGGGGCAAGTTTTAACCCTAGTTGGGAGATAACGAAAACTGCTCTCAGAACTGAAAGGAGAAAGTCGAGGGATCAACTATGGTGGGAGGTTAGAGGAACCTCAATCTTGGGGGAGTGGTTGGAGAACCTTGGTCCTAGGGGAAAGGGTTGAAGGAAATCCAGATCCTGCTGTGAAGAGACTGGGACATCTCCAACACTAGCAGGGGCGTTGGAGGACTCGTGGACTTCGAGACTGAAGTCTGAATTGATTGTTTGGTCCTCCTTTCCTAACCAATCATCTAGTGGAGGAACCGCTGGAGGCAGCAGTGGCAACTTCTTCGGAAGAAGGGGACTACACTACCCCGACAGAGGAACCTGGTGTAAGCGAAGACCCGGAAGAGGAGGTAGGAGCGACGTCTGCTTCGGGAGCCGAGGCCCCAGAAGAAGCTGGAGCCGGGACAGTGCAGCTCCGTGAGTCTGCCGCGGAGGAAGATTTGGAACCGAGAACCGGGCCGCAGGTAGGGTGTTAGGGAGCGCGGCACCCTCTGGATTTTGGACAGAATCCCTAGCATTTTTGGTATCTGGGTCTAATAAAAGTCCCTGAAATCGACTTCCCAGGATGTAGAGGAGGCAGGTGGGGAGCCCGAGGCTGGCGGAACGATGAGTGCGAAGCTTCAGGACAGCGGGTGCTCCCCAACTCCAGGCCGTATCCCGGTACCACCTCCCCGGGCTCTCCGGGCGGAATCCCCCAACCCGGGACTGTGTGGTACTGAGATCTCGGGAAGTGAAGGGACCGGCAGTACTGTCAGCGTCCAGAACGAGGATGGGGCAGGAACACCGGGATGCAGCCAGCCAGTGAGATTGGGAACAGATTTTTCCTTTTTTCTTTATAGATCCCCACTTCCCATCCCTCTGAGTATCTTAGTGAAGAATGTACTTAGAAAGCCGTTCCCTCGCCCCTCCCCCACCCTGGGACTGAGAGGATGGGGCGGGAACCCGGGAGAGCGCTGGAAAAGGGCAAGGGGAAAGGTGAGAAAGCTGTATAAGTGACTTTTTCCTCTGACTCTTCCCTTCTTCACTTGCAGAGTTCAGACGTGGCGGCCTCGGAGGGGTCAGAGCTGGAGGCGGGGGAGCCCCAGAGCTTTTCCTCCGGTCCCTTCTTAATCTCCAGCCCATAGTTACTGCAGTGCTGACGGAAGGGCGGGGCTTCCCTAGGTTACTGCCTTCTTTAACCCAGTCTTGGGGTGGCCTCGATCCTGGGGAAGCTTGAGTTCTCTGCACATTTCTTTCAGGCTCTGTGCTTTACACTACAAAAGTTTCTTCCCGCCCTCTCCCTGGATAACTGGAGCCCCAAACTTTCTGTGACCATTCGGAAGTTGGGTTTGAGAGGAGAGCTCCCTTTTCTCAGGGCAGGGATTAATTAGAGTACACTATGCACTCTCTTACTCTCTTCCCGAAAAACTGAGCCAGTCCCACAAGAGTTGGGGGATCCCAGGGTTAGAGTCGCCATTTCCCAGAGGAGGAGGGCTGTGGGGGAAATGGAAGGATTCGCCGTTGAAGCAGAGACTCGGTTACTAGGACTGAGAAAGACCTTGTCTGGGTAGGGGGAAAAGGCGCCGACCAGACTCAGAGGGGGTAGTTTCCCTCAATAAACCAGATGCTTCCAATTTTGCTCCAAACTTCACTGTTTTACAAGATCGTGTAACCCTCAGCACCCGCGGCCACGCTTTCCCGACCGCTGTCCTGTGACTTCCCTACTTCCAACTCCCCATCTCCCCTCTTCACCCCACAGGTGGTCCTCCTCCTCAGCCCCTTGCCCCCGCAGCCTCACTATCCCACTCTCCCTAGCAAGCGCTCGTTGCTCCGCGCACGGCTGCGCATCCTCTCTTCTCTGGCGCGGTCCAGCAGCTCCCGCAGCAGGTGGAAGGGCAGATCCAGGGCATTGGGGGTTCTCTCCATCTGCTTCCACCCCGAGGGCGCGCGAATAGACCGCCACTGCTCGCCGCTAGAGTCCGCAAGGTGTCTCCAAGTCCCCAGGTGGTCCGGGCTCAGGACGGGGACTTCCCAAGCGCGGGGCAACGGGAAGCAGGTGTCCGGGGGCAGGAACAGCAGCGCGGCCACGGCCAGTGTCACTGTCACGGCCCGGAGCCTCCGCAAGGCCATGGCCTGCAATACACGTGTTCTCAGTCCGCTGCACGAGGCCCGACTGACCCCCAGCTCTGCTAGGAAACCCGTCTGCCCCCAACTCAGAGCCTCGGAGCTCACCCTGGCATAGGATCCTCTGCCCGGCCCAGCCTGGATCTCCCTCTCTCCCCCCTTCCTTAACCTTCAACTCTCAGAAGGCCTTTGGACCCTAAATCTGACCGGCGTGGATTGTACTGAGGCGGGAGAAGGGGTTCACGTGGAGCTTGGGTTGCTGGCCAGGGTTGGGGTGGAATGGATTTAAAGAAAGGCAGGCCTGGGCTGCCAGAGGGTCGGGGTCCCGGCATCCCCCCCTTCCCAATCCCTCCCTCTTGTCCAGGGCACTCACGGCAGCCGTGCAGCGCAAGGCAGGATCAGTCGGAGCTGGGATGGGGACTAAGCTTAGCTGCCGATTATCGAGGGTCCGGGAACATTTATTTATACTCCTCTCGGACGGCTATAGCACGTGACAGAGAAGTAGAGGCGGGGCGGGGAGGAGCCAGACAAGTGGCAGGAGCTGTCCCTGGTGCTGACGAAGGAGGAGGACTTGGGGCGGGGGTGGCGGTGGCCTGGAATCGGAGCGGAAATTTGTATTCACATTTAGTGTCTGTCTGGGCGTGGGCTATCTCTGTGCTGTCTATCTGGGCTTCTGCTTCTAAGTAGACCGTGTTTGCGTTGCTGCTTTCTGTATGACTGTCCCATGCGCTCCCGTGTGTCTGAATGGTAGCGTATCCGTTTACATTACGCATGACGCTTCTACGCATCTTCCTTCAGCTACATGTATTGTAACTCTGTGTGTGTGTGTGTGTGTGTGTGTGTGTGTGTGTATGTGTGTGTGTGTGTGTGTGTAGTATCCCTTATCAGAAAGGCGCCCAGACGGCTAGCGTCGCCAGCCCGAGGTTCGGTGACTGACACCACGCTATCTGAGGAGCTCGCAGGAAGACCAATTACTTTCTTCTAACACTTCTAACACAATAGAAGTTCCTCACCTGGCTTTTATGTAGCCACACATACATCAGCCAAGACCTGAACTGGATGAATTTGTTCCCTTGCCTCTTCTTCTACCTTGCCCTTCATCGGATGCACGCAAGGGAGTCCAAAATGCATTCACTGCCTTCCTTGACCACAGGAGCCCCCTGTCGGAGGCTGACCCATTCTATCTCAGAAGGGACCAAAGGCTCTGGAAAT